>NC_139222.1:288137458-288724958 GCF_055691185.1 Crinia signifera | reverse complement strand
CAGAGTACCATACACAGACCATAGTAGATGCATGCAGATTATCCAATACTGACCATAGTTCATGTTTGCAGAGTACCATACACAGACCATTGTAGATGCATGTAGATATCTAATACAGACCATAGTTCATGTATGCAGAGTACCATACACAGACCATAGTAGATGCATGCAGATTATCTAATACAGACCATAGTTCATGTTTGCAGAGTACCATACATAGACCATAGTAGATGCATGCAGATATCTAATACAGACCATAGTTTATGTATGCAGAGTACCATACACAGACCATAGTAGATGCATGCAGATATCTAATACAGACCGTAGTTCATGTATGCAGAGTACCATACACAGACCAAAGTAGTTGTATGCAGATGATCTAATACAGACCGTAGTTCATGTATGCAGAGTACCATACACAGACCAAAGTAGTTGTATGCAGATTATCCAATACAGACCATAGTTCATGTATGCAGAGTACCATACACAGACCATTGTAGATGCATGCAGATATCTAATACAGACCATAGTTCATGTATGCAGAGTACCATACACAGACCATAGTAGATGCTTGCAGATTATCTAATACAGACCATAGTTATTGTATGCAGAGTACCATACACAGACCATAGTAGATGCATGCAGATTATCCAATACAGACCATAGTTCATGTATGCAGAGTACCATACACAGACCATAGTAGATGCATGCAGATTATCCAATACTGACCATAGTTCATGTTTGCAGAGTACCATACACAGACCATTGTAGATGCATGTAGATATCTAATACAGACCATAGTTCATGTATGCAGAGTACCATACACAGACCATAGTAGATGCATGCAGATTATCTAATACAGACCATAGTTCATGTTTGCAGATCACAGAACGAGGAGGCTTGATAGATGACACTAGTTATCTGTGTGAGGCTGATGGCTGCTCTAGGAGTGCACAGTACATTTAGGCCACAATACTGGGACGTACTGGTGTGTTACTGGGCACATTCTGGTGCACTAGTGTGGAGGGAACCATACATAGAAATAATGGGATTGGCCAGGCAATAACTGTGGGCCCGTCCTTCAATCATGCCATACAGTATAATGATCTTACTCTGTTTAAAGGTTTAGGGGTGAAGTACTACATTGACCCCTCCACCTATGAGGACCCCACAGAGGCCGTCCGAGAGTTTGCCCGGGAGATTGATGTATCATTTGTGAAGATTGAAGAGGTCACTGGAACAGGTACAGGCCATGATGATGCAATTCACAACCCCCACCCACAGGCGGATTCAGGGGAGGGGGGATCAGGGCCATTCGATGGACGGACATACTCGCCTGTTGCCTCTGCCTATATACATAACCTCAGTCCCAGACTTCCGGCTGTTGTATCGCAGTCTGGGAAGGAGTGACTGCAGACATTTACAGGGTCAATCCATCTGGAATGCTGCCTGGGTGTTTTCAGTCACTCTGAGGACAGTGACGCTGTATATACAAAGATTCGGACACCAGGATCCTGACATGATTGAATGCCACTTACAGCATATTAACCGTGCTGACATTGTAACTACATAATAATACCCCCCCGTAAGATACGGAGGCTACACCCCGCACCTTTCCTAGTGCAGTGGCCAGGATGGGGAGATAATACCAGGGTCCAATGGGCCTAATTACATGAATGTCCACCCCTGGGCTCCCACTCTGGAACCACTGTAGTCCCTTTGCCGGTGACCTACCTGTACCTACCCTGGTGAAGGCGGTTATGTTCATGTGCGTCAATGATAATTTACTATAACGTAAAGCAGTACTAGGATTTGCACCGTATACTGTAACAGGACACTGTCTAAGATTGTTCATGGGGAATGTCCTTCTGCTGCAGGAAACTTTGGTGACGTGTGTCGCGGGCGGCTGTGTGTTCCTGGGAAGCGGGAGACGGCTGTGTGTATCCGCACCCTGCGCTCGGGGAGCGGGGACAAAGAGCGAGGCGAGTTCCTCAGCGAGGCCAGCATCATGGGGCAGTTTGAGCACCCCAACGTGGTTCGTCTGGAAGGCGCCGTGACCCGAAGCCGCCCCATCATGATCCTCACAGAGTACATGGAGAATGGAGCGCTGGACGCATACCTCAGGGTAGGACAAAGTCTTCTCACGTGAGACATTAGGGGCCTATTTATCAATAGCATTAAGCAGCGATAAAGAGCTAAGCGTGTATCAGGGCCTTTGTTCCATATAACCATAACACCGTGCTGTCATGCCGGCTTAGTGATGCGATTGCTGAGTGTCTGTCTCCTCCCGTATCTCAGCAGTGTGAGGGTGGTCTCTCCGCCCTACAGATGGTCTCCATGCTGCGCGGTGTGGCGTCCGGTATGCGGTATCTGGCAGACAGAAGTTATATCCACAGAAATCTCGCTGCTTGCAGTATCTTGATGAACGGACAGCTGGTGTGTAAGGTGGCGGGCCTGCGCGGACCAGGAGACGTGGTAAATTTGTGTGAAATCTAGTGGCATATGCTAAGTGGCCGATCTTCTCCTTGCTACCCTCAACTTGCTGTCCCCACCCTATCTGTTCCCACCTCCTCTGCCCCATCAGATTTGCCTCCTAGCATCTCCTTTTATGTGTCTTGATTCCAACTAGAATGTATGATCCCACGAGCAGGGCCCTCTTCCCTCTACTCTGCAGACTTCTCACTGTCTGTGGACACCCCCCTGTGTGACCATGTGCGTTCCACCGACTCTAGTCACCTGATCGCCGGCTCAGTGACCCCGTCATCTGATCTGTGTTGGTTTACAGCAGTAATCAGATGACAGTGCGGGAAGCAGGTGATCAGATGACTGGCATCACAAAGGAACTTTCGTGTCAGTTTTCTTTAATGGCGATCAGCCTGTGGTCTTATTAAACACACATGGCTGATCACAGGCACCGGCTCCCAAATCTGCCCAGCCTGTCAGAGAGGAGAATGAGCTGGGGAACCAGAAGGAAGCTGTAATAATGCTATCTCAGCATGGTGTTATTATTACAGGGCTCCTTCTGGTATTTTTATTTTTCTTGTCTTCACCTTCGCAATGTTTCATGTTTTACCCTGTGCTTCTCACTATGGATCCCTTATGGACCCATATTCAGGAAAGATTATATCAAAGTAATCGTTTTTTTTATATTAGAAAAACAGGTATTAAATCATTAAATCATGCGCTAAAAGACAGCCTGAGGTACCACTTCCAATATGAAGAACCACTTCATAAATATAGACATACAATACCAAACACAATTTGGGAGTGTTCCTTGGGCGCTTGGGTAATCTCCCCCAATTTACGCATTTGTCTACCTACTAGTAGACATATATTTCTGGTACGAATTATAATAATTCCAACGTCTAAGAGAGTTTTTTATTATGTAAAGGAAGTTCTTTGCGGTATTACACTATTGCACTTTTTCTTTCCTTGTTTTTTTGGTAACACCATCCTGAATGAGAAAAAAATTATAAACATCTAAAGCACCCAAGGAACACTCCCAAATTGTGTTTTGGTATTGTTTCTTTTTTATATATACCTATTTTAAAAAGTGTAATTTAATAAAAAATGTTAAAGACAGGAGACCCTTCAGAACCGGACCTGTAAATAGCACAGTTGCCCATTAGGATATGAGTGTTTATAAAGCGCCAGCATATTCCGATGCGTTTCACACTTGGGACTCAGTTGCCGCAGCTGTCCGCCATTTCTGTTTCAGGTTAGGAGGCAGTCTGTATGCTGGATGTCCCCTGAAGTGCATCACCAACGCAAGTTCTCCAGCGCGAGCGATGTGTGGAGCTACGGAATAGCCATGTGGGAAGTAACGTCCTACGGAGAGCGACCGTACTGGGACATGAGCAACCAAGAGGTGACGTACTGTATACTCTGTTACTTACTAATAGGGGACTCCTCTGTTTAGGCTGCTGGATGAGTGTAATCGCTCTTCCTAATTCACACACCAGTGACCGACCCTTCAGGTGCCATGAACTATACATTACACATCATACACGGTATCACCTGCTTGCTACATGGCTCGGAGATAACGGATACGGATAACGGACATTTAGGTGTAGAAAGCGTTGGGACTATACAGAAATGGCTTCTATTATCTGCAGTAACGTTGCCTGCTGTGCTGTCTCCTATGAGCTTGCACTCAGATACTATAGTTGGCCATAGACGTTATAGACTTCTACAAACATACACATATAATAGTATCAATTTACTCGCCATTTCCCATACAATCTAGCAGTATTAATGTCCTAATGATCTGATTGGCTACATGTCTCACAGTGTGAATATTCCAATGATCTGATTGGCTACAGGTTGTCCTTGCAGTGTGAGTGATACAATGTTTCTGAACCACACACTTTCTGGTCACTCTTAAACGTCCCTGTAAAGAAGGACGGATCTGTTTGGAGCGCGCACACACTAGACAATAACCGCCGGTCTCCCGTCACTGCACCGATCTACGTCTTCATTGTCTCTGTTTTCTCTGACTTTCAGGTACTGGACGCCATTGAGCAGGAATACCGCCTGCCCCCACCCCCTGACTGCCCCAGCACCCTGCACCTCCTCATGTTAGACTGCTGGCAACGTGACCGCTCCCAGAGGCCTCGCTTTGAGCAGATTGTCAGCTCACTGGACCGTATGATTAGAAACCCCAATTGCTTAAAAACAGTGGGAGTTTCTAGCAGCAGGTGAGGCTGTAATGTGCCCGCACCCCCAGTATTACATGTTATTACAGCGACAGCTATTGTGCACGCACCCCCAGTATTACACGTTATTACAGTGACAGCTATTGTGCACGCACCCCCAGTATTACATGTTATTACAGCGACAGCTATTGTGCAGGCACCCCCAGTATTACATGTTATTACAGTGACAGCTATTGTGCACGCACCCCCAGTATTACACGTTACTACAGTGACAGCTATTGTGCACGCACCCCCCAGTATTACACGTTATTACAGTGACAGCTATTGTGCCCGCACCCCCAGTATTACACGTTACTACAGTGACAGCTATTGTGCACGCACCCCCAGTATTACACGTTATTACAGCGACAGCTATTGTGCACTCACCCCCAGTATTACACGTTACTACAGTGACAGCTATTGTGCACGCACCCCCAGTATTACACGTTATTACACTGACAGCTATTGTGCCCGCACCCCCAGTATTACACGTTACTACAGTGACAGCTATTGTGCACGCACCCCCAGTATTACATGTTATTACAGCGACAGCTATTGTGCACGCACCCCCAGTATTACACGTTATTACAGCGACAGCTATTGTGCCCGCACCCCCAGTATTACACGTTATTACAGTGACAGCTATTGTGCACGCACCCCCAGTATTACACGTTATTACAGTGACAGCTATTGTGCGCGCACCCCCAGTATTACACGTTATTACAGTGACAGCTATTGTGCGCGCACCCCCAGTATTACACGTTATTACAGTGACAGCTATTGTGCACGCACCCCCAGTATTACATGTTATTACAGCGACAGCTATTGTGCACGCACCCCCAGTATTACACGTTATTACAGTGACAGCTATTGTGCACGCACCCCCAGTATTACATGTTATTACAGCGACAGCTATTGTGCACGCACCCCCAGTATTACATGTAATTACAGTGACAGCTATTGTGCCCGCACCCCCAGTATTACACGTTATTACAGCGACAGCTATTGTGCACGCACCCCCAGTATTACATGTTATTACAGCGACAGCTATTGTGCGCGCACCCCCAGTATTACACGGTATTAGTGACAGCTATTGTGCACGCACCCCCAGTATTACATGTTATTACAGTGACAGCTATTGTGCATGCACCCCATGTATTACACGTTATTACACTGACAGCTATTGTGCAAGCACCCCCAGTATTACACGTTATTACAGCGACAGCTATTGTGCACGCACCCCCAGTATTACATGTTATTACAGTGACAGCTATTGTGCACGCACCCCCAGTATTACACGTTATTACAGTGACAGCTATTGTGCACGCACCCCCAGTATTACACGTTATTACAGCGACAGCTATTGTGCACGCACCCCCAGTATTACACGTTATTACAGTGACAGCTATTGTGCACGCACCCCCAGTATTACATGTTATTACAGTGACAGCTATTGTGCACGCACCCCCAGTATTACATGTTATTACACTGACAGCTATTGTGCACGCACCCCCAGTATTACACGTTATTACAGCGACAGCTATTGTGCACGCACCCCCAGTATTACACGTTATTACAGCGACAGCTATTGTGCACGCACCCCCAGTATTACACGTTATTACAGCGACAGCTATTGTGCACGCACCCCCAGTATTACATGTTATTACAGTGACAGCTATTGTGCCCGCACCCCCAGTATTACACGTTATTACAGCGACAGCTATTGTGCACGCACCCCCAGTATTACATGTTATTACAGTGACAGCTATTGTGCACGCACCCCCAGTATTACACGTTATTACAGCGACAGCTATTGTGCACGCACCCCCAGTATTACATGTAATTACAGTGACAGCTATTGTGCCCGCACCCCCAGTATTACATGTTATTACAGTGACAGCTATTGTGCCCGCACCCCCAGTATTACACGTTATTACAGCGACAGCTATTGTGCACGCACCCCCAGTATTACATGTTATTACAGTGACAGCTATTGTGCACGCACCCCCAGTATTACATGTTATTACAGCGACAGCTATTGTGCACGTACCCCCAGTATTACACGTTATTACAGCGACAGCTATTGTGCACGCACCCCCAGTATTACATGTTATTACAGCGACAGCTATTGTGCACGCACCCCCAGTATTACATGTTATTACAGTGACAGCTATTGTGCCCGCACCCCCAGTATTACATGTTATTACAGTGACAGCTATTGTGCCCGCACCCCCAGTATTACACGTTATTACAGCGACAGCTATTGTGCACGCACCCCCAGTATTACATGTTATTACAGTGACAGCTATTGTGCACGCACCCTCAGTATTACATGTTATTACAGTGACAGCTATTGTGCACGCACCCTCAGTATTACACGTTATTACAGCGACAGCTATTGTGCACGCACCCCCAGTATTACATGTTATTACAGTGACAGCTATTGTGCACGCACCCTCAGTATTACACGTTATTACAGTGACAGCTATTGTGCACGCACCCCCAGTATTACACGTTATTACAGCGACAGCTATTGTGCACGCACCCCCAGTATTACATGTTATTACAGTGACAGCTATTGTGCACGCACCCCCAGTATTACACGTTATTACAGCGACAGCTATTGTGCACGCACCCCCAGTATTACACGTTATTACAGCGACAGCTATTGTGCACGCACCCCCAGTATTACATGTTATTACAGTGACAGCTATTGTGCCCGCACCCCCAGTATTACACGTTATTACAGCGACAGCTATTGTGCACGCACCCCCAGTATTACACGTTATCATACCTCCCAACTTTTGTCCTCGTCGATGCGGGACGCTGCTCCTTCGCGCCGGAGGCGCGGCGAAATTTAAGGGGCGTGGCCTAATTTCGGGGGCGTGGCCTATACTCGCAGCTCCCCGCGAGGCCACGCCCCCATTTTGTCGCTATGGGGGCATGACCCAGAGGCTCTGTGAGCCTCTAGCCATGCCCCCAGTCCCCTGGCTGCGGGAATAGACGCTGTGCGCATGCGCACAGCGTCTATTCCCCGCTGCTTAGCAGCCGACAGGGGGGACTCCCAACAGCCCCCCCACTCCGCGGGACACTGCCGCCCGCGGGTGGGACATCGGGACAGGCCCTGACAATCGGGACTGTCCCGATAAAATCGGGACTGTTGGGAGGTATGCGTTATTACAGCGACAGCTATTGTGCACGCACCCCCAGTATTACACGTTATTACAGCGACAGCTATTGTGCACGCACCCCCAGTATTACACGTTACTACAGTGACAGCTATTGTGCACGCACCCCCAGTATTACACGTTATTACAGCGACAGCTATTGTGCACGCACCCCCAGTATTACACGTTTTTACAGTGACAGCTATTGTGCACGCACCCTCAGTATTACACGTTATTACAGTGACAGCTATTGTGCACGCACCCCCAGTATTACACGTTATTACAGCGACAGCTATTGTGCACGCACCCCCAGTATTACATGTTATTACAGTGACAGCTATTGTGCACGCACCCCCAGTATTACACGTTATTACAGCGACAGCTATTGTGCACGCACCCCCAGTATTACATGTTATTACAGTGACAGCTATTGTGCCCGCACCCCCAGTATTACACGTTATTACAGCGACAGCTATTGTGCACGCACCCCCAGTATTACATGTTATTACAGTGACAGCTATTGTGCACGCACCCTCAGTATTACACGTTATTACAGTGACAGCTATTGTGCACGCACCCCCAGTATTACACGTTATTACAGCGACAGCTATTGTGCACGCACCCCCAGTATTACATGTTATTACAGTGACAGCTATTGTGCACGCACCCCCAGTATTACACGTTACTACAGTGACAGCTATTGTGCACGCACCCCCAGTATTACACATTATTACAGTGACAGCTATTGTGCACGCACCCCCAGTATTACACGTTATTACAGCGACAGCTATTGTGCACGCACCCTCAGTATTACATGTTATTACAGTGACAGCTATTGTGCACGCACCCCCAGTATTACATGTTATTACAGTGACCGCTATTGTGCACTCACCCCCAGTATTACACGTTACTACAGTGACAGCTATTGTGCACGCACCCCCAGTATTACACGTTATTACAGCGACAGCTATTGTGCACGCACCCCCAGTATTACACGTTATTACAGTGACAGCTATTGTGCCCGCACCCCCAGTATTACACGTTACTACAGTGACAGCTATTGTGCACGCACCCCCAGTATTACATGTTATTACAGTGACAGCTATTGTGCACGCACCCTCAGTATTACACGTTATTACAGTGACAGCTATTGTGCACGCACCCCCAGTATTACACGTTATCATACCTCCCAACTTTTGTCCTCGTCGATGCGGGACGCTGCTCCTTCGCGCCGGAGGCGCGGCGAAATTTAAGGGGCGTGGCCTAATTTCGGGGGCGTGGCCTATACTCGCAGCTCCCCGCGAGGCCACGCCCCCATTTTGTCGCTATGGGGGCATGACCCAGAGGCTCTGTGAGCCTCTAGCCATGCCCCCAGTCCCCTGGCTGCGGGAATAGACGCTGTGCGCATGCGCACAGCGTCTATTCCCCGCTGCTTAGCAGCCGACAGGGGGGACTCCCAACAGCCCCCCCACTCCGCGGGACACTGCCGCCCGCGGGTGGGACATCGGGACAGGCCCTGACAATCGGGACTGTCCCGATAAAATCGGGACTGTTGGGAGGTATGCGTTATTACAGCGACAGCTATTGTGCACGCACCCCCAGTATTACACGTTATTACAGCGACAGCTATTGTGCACGCACCCCCAGTATTACACGTTTTTACAGTGACAGCTATTGTGCACGCACCCTCAGTATTACACGTTATTACAGTGACAGCTATTGTGCACGCACCCCCAGTATTACACGTTATTACAGCGACAGCTATTGTGCACGCACCCCCAGTATTACATGTTATTACAGTGACAGCTATTGTGCACGCACCCCCAGTATTACACGTTATTACAGCGACAGCTATTGTGCACGCACCCCCAGTATTACATGTTATTACAGTGACAGCTATTGTGCCCGCACCCCCAGTATTACACGTTATTACAGCGACAGCTATTGTGCACGCACCCCCAGTATTACATGTTATTACAGTGACAGCTATTGTGCACGCACCCTCAGTATTACACGTTATTACAGTGACAGCTATTGTGCACGCACCCCCAGTATTACACGTTATTACAGCGACAGCTATTGTGCACGCACCCCCAGTATTACATGTTATTACAGTGACAGCTATTGTGCACGCACCCCCAGTATTACACGTTACTACAGTGACAGCTATTGTGCACGCACCCCCAGTATTACACATTATTACAGTGACAGCTATTGTGCACGCACCCCCAGTATTACACGTTATTACAGCGACAGCTATTGTGCACGCACCCCCAGTATTACACGTTATTACAGTGACAGCTATTGTGCACGCACCCCCAGTATTACATGTTATTACAGCGACAGCTATTGTGCACGCACCCCCAGTATTACACGTTATTACAGCGACAGCTATTGTGCCCGCACCCCCAGTATTACATGTTATTACAGCGACAGCTATTGTGCACGCACCCCCAGTATTACATGTTATTACAGCGACAGCTATTGTGCACGCACCCCCAGTATTACATGTTATTACAGCGACAGCTATTGTGCACGCACCCCCAGTATTACACGTTATTACAGTGACAGCTATTGTGCACGCACCCCCAGTATTACACGTTATTACAATGACAGCTATTGTGCACGCACCCCCAGTATTACACGTTATTACAGCGACAGCTATTGTGCACGCACCCCCAGTATTACACGTTATTACAGTGACAGCTATTGTGCCCGCACCCCCAGTATTACACGTATTACAGTGACAGCTATTGTGCACGCACCCCCAGTATTACACGTTATTACAGCGACAGCTATTGTGCACGCACCCCCAGTATTACACGTTATTACAGCGACAGCTATTGTGCACGCACCCTCAGTATTACACGTTATTACAGTGACAGCTATTGTGCACGCACCCCCAGTATTACATGTTATTACAGCGACAGCTATTGTGCACGCACCCCCAGTATTACATGTTATTACAGCGACAGCTATTGTGCACGCACCCCCAGTATTACACGTTATTACAGTGACAGCTATTGTGCACGCACCCCCAGTATTACACGTTATTACAGCGACAGCTATTGTGCACGCACCCCCAGTATTACACGTTATTACAGCGACAGCTATTGTGCACGCACCCCCAGTATTACATGTTATTACAGCGACAGCTATTGTGCACGCACCCCCAGTATTACATGTTATTACAGCGACAGCTATTGTGCAGGCACCCCCAGTATTACATGTTATTACAGCGACAGCTATTGTGCAGGCACCCCCAGTATTACACGTTATTACAGCGACAGCTATTGTGCACGCACCCCCAGTATTACATGTTATTACAGCGACAGCTATTGTGCACGCACCCTCAGTATTACACGTTATTACAGCGACAGCTATTGTGCACACACCCCCAGTATTACACGTTATTACAGCGACAGCTATTGTGCACGCACCCCCAGTATTACACGTTATTACAGTGACAGCTATTGTGCACGCACCCCCAGTATTACAAGTTATTACAGCGACAGCTATTGTGCACGCACCCCCAGTATTACATGTTATTACAGTGACAGCTATTGTGCACGCACCCCCAGTATTACATGTTATTACAGCGACAGCTATTGTGCACGCACCCCCAGTATTACATGTTATTACAGCGACAGCTATTGTGCACGCACCCCCAGTATTACATGTTATTACAGCGACAGCTATTGTGCACGCACCCCCAGTATTACACGTTATTACAGCGACAGCTATTGTGCACGCACCCCCAGTATTACACGTTATTACAGTGACAGCTATTGTGCCCGCACCCCCAGTATTACATGTTATTACAGTGACAGCTATTGTGCACGCACCCCCAGTATTACATGTTATTACAGTGACAGCTATTGTGCACGCACCCCCAGTATTACACGTTATTACAGTGACAGCTATTGTGCACGCACCCCCAGTATTACACGTTATTACAGTGACAGCTATTGTGCACGCACCCCCAGTATTACACGTTATTACAGCGACAGCTATTGTGCACTCACCCCCAGTATTACACGTTACTACAGCGACAGCTATTGTGCACGCACCCCCAGTATTACACGTTATTACAGCGACAGCTATTGTGCACGCACCCCCAGTATTACACGCTATTACAGCGACAGCTATTGTGCACGCACTCCCAGTATTACACGTTATTACAGCGACAGCTATTGTGCACGCACCCCCAGTATTACATGTTATTACAGTGACAGCTATTGTGCACGCACCCCCAGTATTACACGTTATTACAGCGACAGCTATTGTGCACGCACCCCCAGTATTACATGTTATTACAGCGACAGCTATTGTGCACGCACCCCCAGTATTACATGTTATTACAGCGACAGCTATTGTGCACGCACCCCCAGTATTACACGTTATTACAGCGACAGCTATTGTGCACGCACCCCCAGTATTACACGTTATTACAGCGACAGCTATTGTGCACGCACCCCCAGTATTACACGTTATTACAGCGACAGCTATTGTGCACGCACCCCCAGTATTACACGTTATTACAGCGACAGCTATTGTGCACGCACCCCCAGTATTACACGTTATTACAGCGACAGCTATTGTGCACGCACCCCCAGTATTACACGTTATTACAGCGACAGCTATTGTGCACGCACCCCCAGTATTACACGTTATAACAGTGACAGCTATTGTGCACGCACCCCCAGTATTACACGTTATTACAGTGACAGCTATTGTGCACGCACCCCCAGTATTACACGTTATTACAGTGACTGCTATTGTGCACGCACCCCCAGTATTACACGTTATTACAGCGACAGCTATTGTGCACGCACCCCCAGTATTACACGTTATTACAGCGACAGCTATTGTGCACGCACCCCCAGTATTACACGTTATTACAGTGACAGCTATTGTGCACGCACCCCCAGTATTACATGTTATTACAGAGAGATTATATTTTTATCTATAGAGAATAGGGTTCGCACAGAATTAAGGTTTTAGTTGCAGTTTCATTGTAAGCTCCAATTTCTACCGGTTGGTGACTGTGGCATAAATATTCAATTACTATAAAATATTATTATTAACATTTACTTACAGCATATTCCATTGCGCTTTACAATTGTTACAAATAGTAATAAGATGAGGATGGGAAATAACAGACAGACATATGGGTAGGAGGGACTAAAACAAGACATTGGTTACTAATACTATTCAGTGAGCTGGGGGAAACAATCTTGAACACTACATGATAATAGAATTCAGAGATATTGGTTACATATACCTGCGCAGGTGTATGCTATGCCCCCAAGCCGCGTCAAGGCTTCTCTGTATATTGGGGGTCCCTCGCGCTATATCTAGGTGCAGGGTGTGGCACCCCAAAAACTATCATAAGCTAGAAAGCCCAGTGCGGCATGCCAGTGATATACTAAGTGTTAATAATTAGTGATAGGAAGCGAAAGCTATATATAAAGAGAGAGAGATTAAATTAAAAATGGAATGCAATTAAAATAAGAGAGAGATAGTGTTAGTGAGGGTAAAGTGTTAATAGACTGTAAGGGCATGCCGCACTAAAGCCATCCAGCCCAACCAGTCCAGGGGCACCGCACCCCACACCACTGTTACCCTAAATTGGGTCTACGATTAACCATCAAGGAGCCACATGAGAATGGCTCCTTACTTGATATATCCAAACTAAGAGCTACCTACCTTGGAGCAACCCCAGACTACTCCATGTGGCATATCAGTCACTTTCCTTTTCCTGGCTTGTCCCTTTTTGGCATTCTGTGGCTCCATCTAGTGGCAGCCTCCTATATTGCAGTGCGCATTGGCTTCTGTAGAGCCAGGAGGGGCTCGCTTCAGTAAATAAAGTTCGAAGCCTTTTGGCTATAAATATTTAAGATAAAAAAGTATCCTAAAAACACAAAAGTAAAAGTACTGTATATATTTATAAAATTATAGATATAAATCCAGCTCCTGTTTGATATTGTCATGGAGACAGATTTTTCTGCTTTTGACAAGAGTTTTTATTTGTTTATTAATACAGTGATTATACCTTACATACTGTATATTATAGCTACATGACCAGTGGCACCTGGGAACCCCCCCAAATAATAGCTGAACTTACAGTCTAGGACATCAATGTGTCATGTGGTTAGCAGTGGCGTCACAAGGCAGGTGTGTGTGTGTGTGTGTGTGTGGGGGGGGGGTCTGACACCAAAGTGATGGTTGTTCTGCACTGACAGGAGCAGGGATCTGCGGGGGGGGAATTCTCATGCAGCACCAGACTCCTGTTACAGCGGGAGAGCCATGGATGCTGGACACCGAACCAAAAGTAACAGGGATAGTTCACCCTCCGGCACGCAGGGTGAACTATAGACTGCGCACTGGATGTCACCACACCCAGTGACGCCTCTGTTGGTTAGCTTATCACATAAAACCCATCTCATACTTTTCCTGTAGATGCTGAAATATCGCTTGTAGCATCTTCTATCGCAGCTGCGGCTCTGAAAGAACATACTCGGGACCCCTGCGCGGTGCAACGTAGACGCCTCAGTAATAATACAATGGGCTCATTTCTGTGAACATCAGCACTGCCTGCAATCAGGCCCATTGTGTCTGCCCGTATCCCCTATAGACTGTAAGCCCATATGCCAAGGCCTCTGTCCGATGTTTTCTCTAGCTAAGGACTATGGGAAGGCATCTGTCTGCCTGTCTGAGTCTGTGCCTATGTATCCTATTGTCAGTTCCCCGGGCACGGAACCCTGAGCCGCTCCTATAAATAAATCATAATAATAATATAATCCTGTAGAGAATGACAATTGTTTGGCCATCCTCTGGTTACTAATGGTCACGTTGTTTCATTCATTGTGTTCTACAACGTTCCCTGTACATTATTTAGTGTCTGCTGTCTGTGTGGTAAGCTGCCATTGTTGTCCTTCTCTTCCCCCCCAGGCCCTCGCAGCCGCTCCTCAGTAACGGCCCCCCAGACTTCCCGTCTCTCTCCTCGCCCCACGAGTGGCTGGAAGCCATCAAGATGGACAGATACAAGGAGAACTTCGACAAGGCCGGATACACAACCCTGGACATCATTTCGCAGCTGACCGCAGAGTAAGCAGACCTTGTTTCCCTGTAACTTCTCTCCCACTCGCTAACTCTCAGTTATTTGCCGTTCTCACCAGCCTGATCCTCCTGGCACCTATGTTCTTCTCTTACAGGGACATCCAACTGATCGGAGTGACACTTTCGGGGCACCAGAAGAAGATTCTCAGCAGTATCCAGTTGCTGAAAGCTCATCTACAACCACTGGAGCCTGTGGAAGTTTGAAGAGGCGAGTGGCACAGAGACGGGGGCCCTGGCACAAGAACATGTGACTTAAAGGGCACAGGCGGGAAACGAGGACTGGCACAGAACTGTAATCTAGGACTCGCACCTACAAACACAGATGGATCGGTGTCTGCAGCTTAGGAAGAGGAACCAGAGACAGCGGCTTAGGGCAGCAGAGAGCAGAGGACTCCGGCACAGGATGAATGCGGTGGGCAAACTCATTGGGCGATGGCATCTGGCCCAGAGAGGGTCTTCTCCAAATTGTGCTCACAAAGTGCCAACTTGTACTAACAGTGCCCTAAACTACACCAACGCTGGATGGTTCAGGAGACCGGCACAACGTACAGTCCTGGATCTTGGCCCAAGTGGGGCGACTCTGGCGCCAGGACTGGTATCACAGGTTGGCACTCTGGCCAGTCACCCGGTCTGATCATACTGTATGTTATTTTGTGCCCGGTATCACGTGCGATATTGCCATATATGTTGTCAGTGCCGGGCCGGTCTTACAGCGCAGGAGCGGAGGAGAATTTGCACCTTTTCCAATGTTTCTGTCCCATTCTGAACAGGTCATAACTGGACTGGGTGTTTCAGGTACTGAGCGGCGGCAAATCAATCCATGTAACCACCCTGATTTGCAGGAGTATCATGGGTGCGATTCGGCGTGGTGCCCACGGGGACCCCAGCACGGGATACGGGATATATGGCAGCTGCGGCTGATGGTGTAAAATGATTGGTTGGCGCAGGTTTCCTCTGGTCGGCGCGCGGTAAAGCAGTAACACAGGTTTCTGTGGCTCACAATCGGCCCGGTATGGACAGGTTTGCACCTTAGAGCGAAATTAGTGATAAACACTCAGAGATGCGTCGGAAGAGACGTCAGGTAACTATTGTTCCGGAGTTACTGCCGGACTGCCGGCCACGGGATCGCAGATAAAGGACGTGGAGGTTTTCATTTTGTTCCTTAGCGTTAATGATCAATTCTGCATTCCTGCTGTAACCGGGGGTGCCGACAGGTCAGTCGGGTCCCAATTAGATGGAGGGGGCGTGGCCATTGGGCAGGGGGCAGCCCCTCGAAAAATATATATGAGAGGGATAGAGAGGACGGGCTGCGGCTGCAGCTGTCTCTCTCCCCTCAGCACACGGCACTGAGCAGCAGGTGCTGAGCTGGGGTGAGAGGCTGTGCTGCAGCTGTCTCTCTCCCCTCAGCACACGGCACTAAGCAGCAAGTGCTGAGCTGGGGTGAGAGGCTGTGCTGCGGCTGCAGCTGTCTCTCTCGCCTTAGCACACGGCACTGAGCAGCAGGTGCTGAGCTGGGGTGAGAGGCTGTGCTGCAGCTGTCTCTCTCGCCTTAGCACACGGCACTGAGCAGCAGGTGCGGAGCTGGGGAGAGAGGCTGTGCTGCGGCTGCAGCTGTCTCTCTCCCCTCAGCACACAGCACTGAGCAGCAGGTGCGGAGCTGGGGAGAGAGGCTGTGCTGCGGCTGCAGCTGTCTCTCTCCCCTCAGCACACGGCACTGAGCAGCATGTGCTGAGCTGGGGAGAGAGGCTGTGCTGCGGCTGCAGCTGTCTCTCTCCCCTCAGCACACGGCACTGAGCAGCAGGTGCTGAGCTGGGGAGAGAGGCTGTGCTGCGGCTGCTGCTGTCTCTCTCCCCTCAGCACACGGCACTGAGCAGCAGGTGCTGAGCTGGGGTGAGAGGCTGTGCTGCGGCTGCTGCTGTCTCTCTCCCCTCAGCACACGGCACTGAGCAGCAGGTGCTGAGCTGGGGTGAGAGGCTGTGCTGCGGCTGCTGCTGTCTCTCTCCCCTCAGCACATGGCACTGAGCAGCAGGTGCTGAGCTGGGGAGAGTGGCTGTGCTGCGGCTGCTGCTGTCTCTCTCCCCTCAGCACACGGCACTGAGCAGCAGGTGCTGAGCTGGGGAGAGCGGCTGTGCTGCGGCTGCAGCTGTCTCTCTCCCCTCAGCACACGGCACTGAGCAGCAGGTGCTGAGCTGGGGTGAGAGGCTGTGCTGCGGCTGCTGCTGTCTCTCTCCCCTCAGCACACGGCACTGAGCAGCTTGTACTGAGCTGGAGAGAGAGGCTGTGCTGCGGCAGCGGGGGAAGGGGAGCGGGAGGTGTTTAGGTGTCACATTAACACAAAAAAACAAAAACTCATGTCGACATTTTCATGTGTCAACTGTTCCCATGCTGACCTTCTTTTGCTTGTGCCGACACAGTCGCCCTTATGATCCATACCCAGTTATACTGGCAGGCAGGGCCTCAGACTATATACACTGTAACGGGGGTTATCTGCGCTGTCAGGGAGATGTTTTACCTTAAGCCGCCGTCACTTCTGACTCTTTGGGTTTTATTCACTAAGATCAGAGTTCTATTAAAGATGGGCTGTTGTCCATAGCAACCAATCAGAAACCACTTTATTTAGCACATTCTAGTCACATGTCTTCAACCTGTGGCCCTCCAGATGTTGTGGGACTACATGTCCCAGCATGCCCTGACCGTTTTGGCATGCTCTTATAGGAAAAAATGTGGCAATGCACGCTGGGACATGTAGTTTCACAACATCTGGAGGGCACAGGTTGAAGACCCAGTAGCTAATGGATAGGATGTTGCCCGAAGCAACCATATTCATCAAAATATCTATCTTAGTGAATATGCCTCTTCATATGACAATGAGTAACCAGCTACCTGCCATACAACTTCATACACATATAGACACACACACACACACACACACACACACACACACACACACATATGTAATATATATATATACATACATACACACATATATGTAATATATATATATATGCCACCATCACATCGGACATTTCCCGCTGTACATTACACAACGATGAATTGTCTCTTTTTAAAGCACAACTTAATTTAATTTAACTTAAAAAACAAACAAAAACATTTTGTCAGAAGAGGTGTCATCCCTCCCTGCTACACAAAGATGAAGGGGTCGATCCTATTACACCCAAAGGGTGCGGATGCGCCCAGCGTTTGCGAATCATCACGACACCGGGCGCACTTTACAGCGGGCTGAATTCGCTGATAAGTGCTCGCACCTCCATTGGGGGGTGAGCAATTTTCATCAAATTCATAACTGCGAAGGGTGCGAGCAAAGCCCTGTACACACGCTTACATTTTCCCCTGTTTTCGATTCAATTTTTCTTATAGAAGCAAAATCAAATCCACATCGAATGGTTTTTAGGACACTTTCGATCTGCATTCAATTCGATGTGCGCTCCCGTTTTCTCAAAAGCAAATAGAAAAATCTACTGTGCAGCCAAGGAAATCGCCAATTCGATCCAGTAAATCGAATGAGTACATTGTGCCTACATTGTGAAATCGAAATGGAATCGAATGCAAAAGTACAGATCTAATGCCAAATCGAATGGGAAAATCTAATGCCAGATCTAATAGAATATCGAATCTAAAGCAAATCTAAGCGTGTGTACAGGGCTTTAGGCATACTTGGCTACTTTTGAAAACTAGTTTCAGGGAGATGATAGTTGGTAGTTGAATTTTGCACAGTGTCCTATTGAGGGGGCGTGTCATGCTCCACCTAAAGGGCGTGTCTAGTTCCATATATGGAGAGATTGTGAAAATAGATTGTGAACGTGGCACCTAGAAGCGTGGGTGTGTACTGCTACATCTGAGAGGAATCTTTTATAATGACTTAAATCCAATTGTAGATGATCCCCAAAGCCGTTAGTAAGAGCTACTATACTTGGTAAAGTGCTGGGAAATGGCGCTGATGATTCAATGTAAATGTGTCTATCTCTCATTTCCCCAAAAAATGTAACAGTGTAATGTGGGCTAGGTGACATGAGGGAGATTGCTAGACTAATGAGGGAGAGAGGGAGATTGCTGCTATGTCAGGGAGTCTCCTGCAGAATGCAGGAGGGGCGGTAACTATGATGTAACAGAGTAAGGTGGGCTAGGTGACATGAGGGAGATTGCTAGACTAATGAGGGAGAGAGGGAGATTGCTTTTATTTCAGGGAATCTCCTGCAGAATGCAGGAGGGGCGGTAACTATGATGCAACAGTGTAAGGTGGGCAAGGTGACATGGGGGAGATTGCTAGACTAATGAGGGAGAGAGGGAGATTGCTGCTATGTCAGGAAGTCTCCTGCAGCATGCAGGAGGGGAGGTAACTATGATGTAACAGTGTAATGTGGGATAGGTGACATGAGGGAGATTGCTAGACTAATGAGGGAGAGAGGGAGATTGCTGCTATGTCAGGGAGTCTCCTGCAGAATGCAGGAGGGGAGGTAACTATGGTTTAACAGTGAAATGTGGGCTAGGTGAAATGAGGGAGATTGCTAGACTAATGAGGGAGATTGCTGCTATGTCAGGAAGTCTCCTGCAGAATGCAGGAGGGGAGGTAACTATGATGTAACAGTATAATGTGGGCTAGGTGACATGAGGGAGATTGCTAGACTAATGAGGGAAAGAGGGAGATTGCTGCTATGTCAGGGAGTCTCCTGCAGAATGCAGGAGAGGAGGTAACTATGATGTAACAGTGTAATGTGGGCTAGGTGACATGAGGGAGATTGCTAGACTAATGAGGGAGAGAGGGAGATTGCTGCTATGTCAGGGAGTCTCCTGCAGAATGCAGGAGGGGAGGTAACTATGATGTAACAGTGTAATGTGGGCTAGGTGACATGAGGGAGATTGCTAGATTAATGAGGGAGAGAGGGAGATTGCTGCTATGTCAGGGAGTCTCGTGCAGAATGCAGGAGGGGAGGTAACTATGATGTAACAGTGTAATGTGGGCTAGGTGACATGAGGGAGATTGCTAGATTAATGAGGGAGAGAGGGAGATTGCTGCTATGTCAGGGAGTCTCCTGCAGAATGCAGGAGGGGAGGTAACTATGATGTAACAGTGTAATGTGGGCTAGGTGACATGAGGGAGATTGCTAGACTAATGAGGGAGAGAGGGAGATTGCTGCTATGTCAGGGAGTCTCCTGCAGAATGCAGGAGGGGAGGTAACTATGATGTAACAGTGTAATGTGGGCTAGGTGACATGAGGGAGATTGCTAGATTAATGAGGGAGAGAGGGAGATTGCTGCTATGTCAGGGAGTCTCGTGCAGAATGCAGGAGGGGAGGTAACTATGATGTAATGGTGTAATGTGGGCTAGGTGACATGAGGGAGATTGCTAGACTAATGAGGGAGAGAGGGAGATTGCTGCTATGTCAGGGAGTCTCCTGCAGAATGCAGGAGGGGAGGTAACTATGATGTAATGGTGTAATGTGGGCTAGGTGACATGAGGGAGATTGCTAGACTAATGAGGGAGAGAGGGAGATTGCTGCTATGTCAGGGAGTCTCCTGCAGAATGCAGGAGGGGAGGTAACTATGATGTAACAGTGTAATGTGGGCTAGGTGACATGAGGGAGATTGCTAGACTAATGAAGGAGAGAGGGAGATTGCTGCTATGTCAGGGAGTCTCCTGCAGAATGCAGGAGGGGAGATAACTACGGTGTAACAGTGTAATGTGGGCTAGGTGACATGAGGGAGATTGCTAGACTAATGAGGGAGAGAGGGAGATTGCTGCTATGTCAGAGAGTCTCCTGCAGAATGCAGGAGGGGAGGTAACTATGATGTAACAGTGTAATGTGGGCTAGGTGACATGAGGGAGATTGCTAGACTAATGAGGGAGAGAGGGAGATTGCTGCTATGTCAGGGAGTCTCCTGCAGAATGCAGGAGGGGAGGTAACTATGATGTAACAGTGTAATGTGGGCTAGGTGACATGAGGGAGATTGCTAGATTAATGAGGGAGAGAGGGAGATTGCTGCTATGTCAGGGAGTCTCCTGCAGAATGCAGGAGGGGAGGTAACTATGATGTAATGGTGTAATGTGGGCTAGGTGACATGAGGGAGATTGCTAGACTATGAGGGAGAGAGGGAGATTGCTGCTATGTCAGGGAGTCTCCTGCAGAATGTAGGAGGGGAGGTAACTGATGTAACAGTGTAATGTGGGCTAGGTGAAATGAGGGAGATTGCTAGACTAATGAAGGAGAGAGGGAGATTGCTGCTATGTCAGGGAGTCTCCTGCAGAATGCAGGAGGGGAGATAACTACGGTGTAACAGTGTAATGTGGGCTAGGTGACATGAGGGAGATTGCTAGATTAATGAGGGAGAGAGGGAGATTGCTGCTATGTCAGGGAGTCTCGTGCAGAATGCAGGAGGGGAGGTAACTATGATGTAACAGTGTAATGTGGGCTAGGTGACCTGAGGGAGATTGCTAGATTAATGAGGGAGAGAGGGAGATTGCTGCTATGTCAGGGAGTCTCCTGCAGAATGCAGGAGGGGAGGTAACTATGATGTAACAGTGTAATGTGGGCTAGGTGACATGAGGGAGATTGCTAGACTAATGAGGGAGAGAGGGAGATTGCTGCTATGTCAGGGAGTCTCCTGCAGAATGCAGGAGGGGAGGTAACTATGATGTAACAGTGTAATGTGGGCTAGGTGACATGAGGGAGATTGCTAGATTAATGAGGGAGAGAGGGAGATTGCTGCTATGTCAGGGAGTCTCGTGCAGAATGCAGGAGGGGAGGTAACTATGATGTAATGGTGTAATGTGGGCTAGGTGACATGAGGGAGATTGCTAGACTAATGAGGGAGAGAGGGAGATTGCTGCTATGTCAGGGAGTCTCCTGCAGAATGCAGGAGGGGAGGTAACTATGATGTAATGGTGTAATGTGGGCTAGGTGACATGAGGGAGATTGCTAGACTAATGAGGGAGAGAGGGAGATTGCTGCTATGTCAGGGAGTCTCCTGCAGAATGCAGGAGGGGAGGTAACTATGATGTAACAGTGTAATGTGGGCTAGGTGACATGAGGGAGATTGCTAGACTAATGAAGGAGAGAGGGAGATTGCTGCTATGTCAGGGAGTCTCCTGCAGAATGCAGGAGGGGAGATAACTACGGTGTAACAGTGTAATGTGGGCTAGGTGACATGAGGGAGATTGCTAGACTAATGAGGGAGAGAGGGAGATTGCTGCTATGTCAGAGAGTCTCCTGCAGAATGCAGGAGGGGAGGTAACTATGATGTAACAGTGTAATGTGGGCTAGGTGACATGAGGGAGATTGCTAGACTAATGAGGGAGAGAGGGAGATTGCTGCTATGTCAGGGAGTCTCCTGCAGAATGCAGGAGGGGAGGTAACTATGATGTAACAGTGTAATGTGGGCTAGGTGACATGAGGGAGATTGCTAGATTAATGAGGGAGAGAGGGAGATTGCTGCTATGTCAGGGAGTCTCCTGCAGAATGCAGGAGGGGAGGTAACTATGATGTAATGGTGTAATGTGGGCTAGGTGACATGAGCGAGATTGCTAGACTATGAGGGAGAGAGGGAGATTGCTGCTATGTCAGGGAGTCTCCTGCAGAATGTAGGAGGGGAGGTAACTGATGTAACAGTGTAATGTGGGCTAGGTGAAATGAGGGAGATTGCTAGACTAATGAAGGAGAGAGGGAGATTGCTGCTATGTCAGGGAGTCTCCTGCAGAATGCAGGAGGGGAGATAACTACGGTGTAACAGTGTAATGTGGGCTAGGTGACATGAGGGAGATTGCTAGACTAATGAGGGAGAGAGGGAGATTGCTGCTATGTCAGGGAGTCTCCTGCAGAATGCAGGAGGGGAGATAACTATGATGTAACAGTGTAATGTGGGCTAGGTGACATGAGGGAGATTGCTAGAATAATGAGGGAGAGAGGAAGATTACTGCTATTTCAAGGATGCAGGAGGGTAGGCAACTATGGAGTTAGGGTTAATTTGGGTGCTGTTTTCAGCATTAAAACATCACCCGAATGACAACTCGCACCCTTCAGGGTTAATAGGATTGACCCCAAAGTGTGGCTGCCCATGAACTTACACAATGTAACACAAAGACAGACACAGTGTGACCCCACAGACGGGCAGTGTGTGACCCCACAGACGGGCAGTGTGTGACCCCACAGACGGGCAGTGTGTGACCCCCAGACGGTCAGTGTGTGACCCCACAGGCTGACAATGTGTGACACCCACAGGCGGACACGTGTGTAATGAAGCAGTCAGACAGTGTGACTTCCTCAGACGCTGAGTGATCATTTAATAAACACATGATTTTCTAGGCTGTCACGGTCAGTCCTGTCAGCATAGTGACAAGTGTATATCAAGTGTTGGATAAATACCTGGTCATCAGGTAGAAAATGTAAGCTGAAAATATATATTTATATATTGTGGAGCTGAGTACAGATGTGCGTCCATGGGTGGTCAGGACACCTGGCTCAGCCAGCCAGATATACACGAATTGCTCGCTACATGGTGCCATACCTCAGAGAATGTCTGTTACACCCACTCAGTAACTGACTGTAGATGACGCGCCGTGTTCTCAGCAGTACGTTCTCCCGCAGACCTTCATCATTTCCTGTCCATACCACATACTGTATATTGTTCTGTTTATAAATAAAGCAAGGGATTTCCTTTATCATGAACATGTCATTGCTCTCAGTAACCGCGTGATACTGTCCACTGTGACAGACGTTGTCATGGCAGCGGGTGAGACTATAGATCTGACAGGACATCAGTCCAGCCCGCAGCAGGATGCCATCGTACAAGGGAGAAGCGCCTGTAACTTCACAGGTAGGAGCTGATTGGCCGGTGATAAAGTACCAGGCACACCATCACTTCACAGAGCTTAATACATCTGCCCCCCCCCCCCCCCCCCCCGGATATGCGGCGCTCGCTCCAGTTAGGTGCGAGTCTGCGGGGGGTGAGTCTGGTTCACGAAACTCACAGACTTTGCACAGATTCGCGCACCTGAGAAATGCAAGATCCATCTGCAAATGCCGGTATGCCGCCCTTGCTGCCGGGGTGGGATAACATTTAAGGCAATGATCCCTGAGAAAAGTGCATGAAAAAGTGGGGACACCTTTCTGCACCCCCAAAAAGTGAAAGCAGAATCATGCAGGAGGCCGTTCGTAGCATAAGGAAAGGACTGAAGGTTTATAAAAGGTGGCAGAGGGCTGATTTGTGACCTTTATTCAAAGTAAAAGAAAAAAAAAAAAGGTCAAAATTTGAACTACTTTTAAAGAATTAAATGAAAAATGCCAAATTAAAAAAAACATAAAAAAGGTGATTTGGGGGTAATTCGAGGCGACATCATCGGCATCCCGACTTGCAGCCACAGGAATCCCGTCATTGATGAGGATACTAATGGCGGCATTGCAATGGTAATTACACAGGGTGGGTTAGCGTTAGGCCCTAGTGGGGGGGGTTAGGTTTAGACTACGGGGCGTTGGGGGGGGGGGGGGGATACTTACTAGACCCTTGTCAGGGACCCTACATAGGGATGCCAGCACTAATATTCTGCAGCACACCCGACATGATTCAGACCGGATTACGCATGGAGGATGATTATTGATTCATACGATCCTCAGTACTCATGTGCGGGGCCGCCCCGCGATGACATCCTGCTGCTGCTTCTATTTACACGTCCTTCACAAGGTGATTCACAGGAAGGAGGTGTCCGGGGGTGGAAGCCGGATGCTTAGTGGGAGTGTCTGGGATAACGCAGGCACGCCTAGTAAACTGCTGGGAGTGTCCGGGATAAAGAGGAAGAAGAAGAACAGTATGTCCTTTTTGTTGGTGCACCTATATTAAGATTTAACTTTTTTGAATCAAGTATTTTTTTATTGAATTTTTTCAAGTTACATGTAAAACATCTACATGTTTAAACATACAATAGAGAAAATAAACATTAAAGAAAAAAAAAACTAATTAATAAAGAAAAGAAAACTTAAACATTATTTGTGTGTTGCATTTTTCCATAGAAAAAATATATATTATCATACATGTACATATGTGTTGACAGCTTAATAATAGTCAACAGGGCTCACAGGTAGTTCGCAAAGCGTTATCAAAGAGAGAAAGAGGTAAGGTCTAGATGGACAATCGGGCAGGTTCTGGGCACAAACATGAATCCAACATTTCTAGATGTATAATCACTTCCAGTGGGTTACGAGCATGGGTTCTGTAAGTACAGCGCAGATGTTTGCCATAGGCTCCAGACTTTATTAAATTTCCCCAAACAGTTTCTTTTAGTGTACATAAAGCGTTCATGGGATACAGTAGTGTTAACCAGCGCCACCCACATGCCATGAGATGGAGGGGAAGGGCCCATCCAAGCTCTAGCAATGCATACACGGTCCAGGGTAAAAAGGTTAGTAACATAAATCCTGTGATACTTAGGGAGCAGTTCCTCCAGTTCCAAACCAAAGACACAGATGCGAGGGCCCGCAAGCGAGACCTGTACACCCGTGTCCCGGACACTAGCCAATACAGTTTCCCAAAAAGAGTGTACCCGCGGGCATTGCCACAGCAGATGCCAAGAGTCAGCATCCAGGCCCCGACACTTGGGACAAGCGTCAGACCCGATGCCACCCATCCGCACCAGCCCATGGGGGGTCCAATAAACTCGGTGTAGGATATACAACTGAATCTGTTGGAACCTAGCAAATGCTGTGGCCCCCCTAGGGGAACTTAGCATATGAGATCAGTCCTCGTCCTCAATGGGCCCTATATCCACCACCCACCTAGCCCGCAGAGCATTCAGCTGGTCCACACCAGAAGTTAAGATTTAACTTTTATTAAGTGAGATAAAGACACAACAAGACAATCAAGTGTTTTTAAAACAAAGGTGGCACATTAGAATAAACAATTTGGATGTATACAGTCTCAGTGTTCATTCTTTATTAGTTGTGGATTTGTTTTGCTGTGGCATGTGGTTTATTTCTCATGCTTTCCCCTAATGCTGGCTAATTAGCCTGGGAATCAATGGCAACAAATTTACACTATTTACACTGTCTGTGTCATATTTTGTAGCAGAGAGAGATTTGCAACAATTTGTAGCAAGTGCTGAGTATAGAGAGTGACAGTTTTAGTGGTTGTAGTTCTAAATTCTTCTAGGCTTGGGGATAATCTTTGAAAGGTGTATATTCCACAGTGGGTATATTGTATATTAGCCCCTTAGAGCTGTCGTTACTGTCACACTGGATTCAAATTGATCCAATGCTCTTATCGATTTATCACATGCAGTCCCCCCGGGGAGCTGCTGTCAGCGGGAGCCGGGAGCTGAGCAGGGCATGGGGGCTGCAAGCAGGCAGCGGAAGCAGCCTGTAGTACCTGCGGTGGAGGGAGCCAGATGCCGAGCGGGGGACTGCAGGCAGGGGAGGCAGTGGGCGCACTGGTCCAGGCGGTGAACTCCGCGAGGGGACCAGAGAGCAGAGACCGGGTAGCGTAGGGGAAGCCGGGCAGCAGCGGGCGGACATAGAAATGAATTAACAGTCAGTGATTGGCTGAGAGCTCTCTCAGTCAGAGAGCTCTCTCAGCCAATTACTGGCTGTCCATTCATTTCTATGTGCCCGGCTTCCCCTACGCTACCCGGTCTCTGTCTCTGATCCCCTTGCGGCGTTCACCGCCTGGAAGTATCTATTTGCGGCATTCCCCCCCCCCCGCCCAGGATAGTGTGCCCACTGCCTCTCTAGCCCGGCTCCCTGCTTACAGTCCCCAGCTCGGCTCCCTCCACCGCACGTACTATACGCTGCGTCTCCTGCCCGCCTTGGGCTGCACATAAGATTTAACAAGTCTTATATGCAGCCCGTCCGACCTGATGCGCACGGGACCGCACATCGGGTCGGATGGGATGTCTGCACATGCGATTTGGCCCGATTTCACGGCCCGATTCCTCCGAATCGGGTCAAATCGGGCCCAAATCGCATAGTGTATGGCGGCCTTTAGGATAAAATGTATATTCAGTACTCAAATGTCATTAAACACGAAGCATCCAAAGCTGTTCTCAGGGTTTAGCTAATTCTACTCCACAGTTTGATGCAGTATATGTTGTGTGTTCAATTATGGGACACACAGCGGGCAGCACTTTCTCAGTGCACGGCTCCGGCGCCCTGTGATATTTTGGCGCCCGGAGGTCATGCGCCGTCCTAGCTATGCCGCTGTATCTATCTCTGTAAATAGGTGATGCAGACATTTGTCCCATGATTTCTGCAGTGCTGCTGCCGTTCTTGTGGGACTCCAGAGGGTAAGTATTAAAAAATTCCATGCATGTGTGTGTGGTGCGGACCTGTGTGCAGCACGCACCCTGCATTGTAAATACGCATGTGCTGTATACATTATGTATATGTTATTCTGTTACCCTATTCTGTATCTTTGCTCAGCACTGAGGGCATGTGTACAGCAGCACTGAGGACATGTGCGCAGCACTGAGGGCATGTGCGCAGCACTGAGGGCATGTGTACAGCAGCACTGAGGGCATGTGCGCAGCACTGAGGGCATGTGTACAGCAGCACTGAGGGCATGTGCGCAGCACTGAGGGCATGTGTACAGCAGCACTGAGGGCATGTGTACTGCAGCACTGAGGGCATGTGCGCAGCACTGAGGGCATGTGTACAGCAGCACTGAGGGCATGTGCGCAGCACTGAGGGCATGTGCGCAGCACTGAGGGCATGTGTACAGCAGCACTGAGGGCATGTGCGCAGCACTGAGGGCATGTGTACAGCAGCACTGAGGGCATGTGCGCAGCACTGAGGGCATGTGTACAGCAGCACTGAGGGCATGTGCGCAGCACTGAGGGCATGTGTACAGCAGCACTGAGGGCATGTGCGCAGCACTGAGGGCATGTGTACAGCAGCACTGAGGGCATGTGCGCAGCACTGAGGGCATGTGTACAGCAGCACTGAGGGCATGTGCGCAGCACTGAGGGCATGTGTACAGCAGCACTGAGGGCATGTGTACAGCAGCACTGAGGGCATGTGTACAGCAGCACTGAGGGCATGTGTACAGCAGCACTGAGGGCATGTGTACAGCAGCACTGAGGGCATGTGTACAGCAGCACTGAGGGCATGTGTACAGTAGCACTGAGGAGGACATGGGCGCAGCACTGAGGACATGTGTGCAGCACTGAGGACATGTGCGCAGCAGCACTGAGAGCATGTGTACTGCAGCACTGAGGGCATGTGCGCAGCACTGAGGGCATGTGTACAGCAGCACTGAGGGCATGTGCGCAGCACTGAGGGCATGTGCGCAGCACTGAGGGCATGTGTACAGCAGCACTGAGGGCATGTGCGCAGCACTGAGGGCATGTGTACAGCAGCACTGAGGGCATGTGCGCAGCACTGAGGGCATGTGTACAGCAGCACTGAGGGCATGTGCGCAGCACTGAGGGCATGTGTACAGCAGCACTGAGGGCATGTGTACAGCAGCACTGAGGGCATGTGTACAGCAGCACTGAGGGCATGTGTACAGCAGCACTGAGGGCATGTGTACAGTAGCACTGAGGAGGACATGGGCGCAGCACTGAGGACATGTGTGCAGCACTGAGGACATGTGCGCAGCAGCACTGAGAGCATGTGTACTGCAGCACTGAGGGCATGTGCGCAGCACT
Source organism: Crinia signifera (assembly GCF_055691185.1). NCBI lineage: Eukaryota > Metazoa > Chordata > Amphibia > Anura > Myobatrachidae > Crinia > Crinia signifera. The sequence goes on along the minus strand of NC_139222.1, from coordinate 288,696,330 downwards.
GAGGGCATGTGTACAGCAGCACTGAGGGCATGTGCGCAGCACTGAGGGCATGTGCGCAGCACTGAGGGCATGTGTACAGCAGCACTGAGGGCATGTGCGCAGCACTGAGGGCATGTGTACAGCAGCACTGAGGGCATGTGCGCAGCACTGAGGGCATGTGTACAGCAGCACTGAGGGCATGTGTACTGCAGCACTGAGGGCATGTGCGCAGCACTGAGGGCATGTGTACAGCAGCACTGAGGGCATGTGCGCAGCACTGAGGGCATGTGTACAGCAGCACTGAGGGCATGTGCGCAGCACTGAGGGCATGTGTACAGCAGCACTGAGGGCATGTGTACAGCAGCACTGAGGGCATGTGTACAGCAGCACTGAGGGCATGTGTACAGCAGCACTGAGGGCATGTGTACAGTAGCACTGAGGAGGACATGGGCGCAGCACTGAGGACATGTGTGCAGCACTGAGGACATGTGTGCAGCACTGAGGACATGTGTACAGATGCACTGAGGGCATGTGTACAGCAGCACTGAGAGCATGTGCGCAGCACTGAGGGCACTGAGGGACTGAGGAGGACATAGGCGGAGCACTGAGGGCATGTGCGCAGCACTGAGGGCATGTGTACAGCAGCACTGAGAGCATGTGTACAGCACTGAGGACATGTGCGCGGCACTGAGGGCATGTGTACAGCAGCACTGAGGAGGGCATGTATACAGCAGCACTGAGGGCATGTGTACAGCAGCACTGAGGAGGACATGTGTACAGCAGCACTGAGGAGGACATGTGTACAGCAGCACTGAGGAGGACATGTGTACAGCAGCACTGAGGAGGACATGTGTACAGCAGCACTGAGGAGGACATGTGTACAGCAGCACTGAGGGCATGTGTACAGCAGCACTGAGGAGGACATGTGTACAGCAGCACTGAGGGCATGTGTACAGCAGCACTGAGGAGGACATGTGTGCAGCACTGAGGGCATGTGTACAGCAGCACTGAGGAGGACATGTGTACAGCAGCACTGAGGAGGACATGTGTACAGCAGCACTGAGGAGGACATGTGTCCAGCACTGAGGGCATGTGTGCAGCAGCACTTAGGAGGACATGTGTGCAGCACTGAGGGCATGTGTACAGCAGCACTTAGGAGGACATGTGTGCAGCACTGAGGAGGACATGTGTACAGCAGCACTGAGGAGGACATGTGCGCAGCACTGAGGACATGTGTACAGCAGCACTGAGGAGGACATGTGTACAGCAGCACTGAGGAGGACATGTGTACAGCAGCACTTAGGAGGACATGTGTACAGCACTGAGGGCATGTGTACAGCAGCACTGAGGAGGACATGTGTACAGCAGCACTGAGGGCATGTGTACAGCAGCACTGAGGAGGACATGTGTACAGCACTGAGGAGGACATGTGTACAGCAGCACTTAGGAGGACATGTGTACAGCACTGAGGGCATGTGTACAGCAGCACTGAGGAGGACATGTGTACAGCAGCACTGAGGAGGACATGTGTACAGCAGCACTGAGGAGGACATGTGTACAGCGGCACTGAGGAGGACATGGGCGCAGCACTGAGGAGGACATGTGTACAGCAGCACTGAGGAGGACATGGGCGCAGCACTGAGGAGGACATGTGTACAGCAGCACTGAGGAGGACATGTGTACAGCAGCACTGAGGAGGACATGTGTACAGCAGCACTGAGGAGGACATGTGTACAGCAGCACTGAGGAGGACATGTGTGCAAGCACATACTTTTTGTACTGTGCGATGAGGTGCGCGAGAGCGCGCACCTCAAAGCAAGGAACGCACAGCCCGGCATCGGGCCGTGTATGGGCAGCGTAATAATAACCCCTTCCGGCCCAAATGACACAGATAACAATGTTATGTTGTACTGTGGCCTGTGCACCATAGACCTTATCTGAGGATTTGCTGTTATTTGTTGCAATGTCACCAAACCATAAAGGACGCACAGGTGTGATCAGATGGAACATGTCAGCATTGTGGTGTTAGTGTTGTGTACAGGAAGATGTTGGGTGTTCTGTCTATGCTCATAGTAACATATATCTGACGTTTGTCCTACGCTGCGGCTGGTACAGGTGTGGCGCTCTGCGGTTTCCTGTCACCGATACAGCGGGTGTCACAGGCACTGGCACAGATCAGTCACCATGTTCTGTAGCCTGATGTTACTCCTCTGTCTCACTGTCCTAGCCTGTAAGTTATTAGGGGGAGAGCAGTAACCACACATGGGGGACATTACATTCCTCTGTACTGATAAGACCCCGGGAGATGATACGTGGGACCCGCCCTGCTCAGGGTACTTCAATGACGGCTTCTGCAATGTACTTTCACTTTGAGCAGTGACTGTTTTCACTTTGAGCTGTGACAGTCCCAGCCCTATCTGACCTTATCTCCAATCCCTGTCTTCACAGCTCCCTCTCTCCATATCCAGCAAGTGTGAAACAGATCAGCGTCCCTGCAAAAATAGTTTTCACTTTCTGTTATGACATCTTTTAGCACAGAAAGGGGGAAATTTACTAAGAATCTAAAATACGACCGAATTGGTAGGAATTCATACGACCAGCATCGGGAAAATACGAATCGTAAATAGCGTCGATTTACTAATCTGTCCTATTTACGGATCCCGATTCTGCTGATAGCGTTGGCGGCTGGCCGTAAATACAAAGCCAGTCAGATCCGTACACACACACACACAATCTTCTGGAAGGTGGCACTCTTCCAATCAATAAATGTCCAGGCCCATATGGATGCCAACGTTTCAATTCTTTTATTGAATTTTCATCAGGGTGCTGATACAACAATACATATAAAGCAACTCACCTATATATATATATAGATACAGAAGTACCAACACACTCGCCATTCCTAAGAATGGGGTGCAAACATCACCCATTCCCAGGATGGGGTGCGGTGGCCTGTGACCACACACTCTAGTAAATACAAACACAGGGGGCCCAGCACTCACTACAACAAACTATACTGCTTTCACATTGCAGACATGGGTAATGACATGGTATTCTTAAATGGGACTTTAAAACGGGTCTGAGCCTTGAGACCTTTCACATTGCAGGTGAAAACCGTTTAAAAAATCATTTAGTACCATTCAAACATTCAACCCGTTTAACCCACAAGGGACACGTTTCAAGCCATTGAAATAGAGCTGTTCACACTGCCTAAAAAACGGCTTTAAAACGTGTAGGACTCTGCTTTTTAACCGTGTTGAAATACCAGTTAACTTTAACCGGTAAATCAACTTTGGCACTTTCACATTGCAGCCTTAAATGTTTTAAAATGGGAAAAAAACGTCAATATACCGTTTTAAAAGTGCGATGTGAAAGGGGTAACTCACCTTAACATTCAAATAATCAATAAATAAATACAGGTTGAGTATCCCCTATCCGAAATGCTCGGGACCACGAGCATTCCGGATAGGGGAATTTTTCGGTTTTTGGAATAATTTTTTTTTGCCATACTTACCTGTCCCCTGATGGTGTCCGGTGGTCCCTCGGCGTCCACGCAGTCCCCGGGCGTCCACAGCAGGCCTCCGGCATCTTCTCTGAGTCTCCAGCGGTCCCAGGAATGCATTGTGCGGGTGTGCGCGCGCACTGGTGACGTCACCGGCGCGCGCGCACACTCGCGCAATGCATTCCTGGGACCGCTGGAGACCCTGGAGAAGATGCCGGAGGCCTGCTGTGGACGCCCGGGGACTTAAGTATGAAAAGAGGGTTAGGGGGGTAAAAAAAAAAAAAAATTCGAATGATTCCAAAAACCACGGTTTTTGGAATAATTCGGATAATGGATGCACGGATACAGGATACTCAACCTGTAATGGGGTTTTAGTTCATGAATTGATCAATGCATTTAAGCTTGCAGCCCATCACCAGGGGACCCCATTTCACTGCAAGTCCTACACTAACAACTGATTTTCATGGGAACCTGGCAACTGTTTGCACATCATAGCTTAAATGATCATGTGTTATTTTCCTGGGTTAATGCTCAACTGCCAAGTAACTGATGGCTTTTATAAGGTGAGACAATCCCAAACACAGCACCTGAATTAGTATTAAAGGGGCAGCTGTCACAGGTTCAGGTAAATGAGCTTATCAAGGGTGCATGAGAAAGCTATGATCACAGTAACAGAGGTTAATTAAAAATCATATATATATATATATATATATATATATATACACAACAGGACAGACGAGGCGGCACTCAAAGGCTTGTGCAAATCAAAAGTGTGTATTCAAAAGGATCTACGTTTCGGGGATAGATTTCCCCTTCATCAGGATAACCAAACAGTGTACAAACAGTGAAATAAATAGGCTTACCCTCCACGATACTCCCCCAGCTGATTGACGCGGCGGCGTCCCCCGACGCTCTGCCACAATACAACTTCCTGTCTCCGGAGGATGTGACGTCACGGCGCCCGGGTTCCGTCGCCGTGGCAATGCTGTAAATAATAACAATACATATGTAAGAACTGACTGAACTGTGTTCGATCAGTAAAACACCCGTGGGCATTACAGTAAAACAAAGTGAAAAGATTTCTCAAGTAAAAAAACAGCGACTCACTTGGCAGCATATGACATTTGTGCAAGTATCATATAGAAACATATACATATCTTAAAGTGCAAACGTGCTAATGGGCCGGCGCCACATATCAATATATGTCTGTGAACATAAAAAAATATACATATAAAAAAAGAATATACATATAGAAAAAAAGTTAAAAAGAAGGACCGAATCTGTGTCGACTAGCTGTCGGCAATGGACAATGTTGACTAATGTAAACGGATGTATAAGGGAACACATGCAAAAAGCTTCTTATCTATTGTTCACCAAACACATGAGCTCAAACTCCTAAATCAAACATGTAGAATAAACATGTAATGGCCATGCTGGTGTTTTACCCAGCATATATATGGATGAGTAGTGGATCCTGCTTACAACACTGGATCAGTAATCATACAAAGTTGATGAGTCCTAAGGACTCGTTAAGTCCCTTAGGGCGTACTGTATCTAGTTTAAAGATCCAGCGGGATTCCAGCTGTAAAAGTTTCCTGGGCCGGTTACCCCCTCTAATAGATGGGGGCAAGTGGTCGATAATTTTATGCCGCAAAGTAGCCATCCCATGTTTTGCCTCTGCAAAGTGTCTGGCTACTGGTTGATCCCCAGTGCCAGACTCCAGTGCATTGCGGATGGCCAACCTGTGTTGTGCCATCCTGATCTTAAAGGGGCATTCGGTTTTCCCGATATAATAGAGGCCACACGGACATGTGATGGCATACACCACGTATTTGGTGCTACAAGTTAGTGCCCACTTGATGGGAAATTTTTTTATCAGAATGGGGGTGTGCAATGGAGTTGCCAGTGGACATGTACCTACACGTGGTACACCCCAGGCATTTAAAACATCCATTGCCACGAGACAAAAAATGGGTGGCTTCTGGGCTGGCTGTAGGTACCTCTGTTTTAACAACCCAGTCCCTGATGTTACGCCCTCTGGTGTAGCTCGGAAGAACAATAGATAAGAAGCTTTTTGCATGTGTTCCCTTATACATCCGTTTACATTAGTCAACATTGTCCATTGCCGACAGCTAGTCGACACAGATTCGGTCCTTCTTTTTAACTTTTTTTCTATATGTATATTCTTTTTTTATATGTATATTTTTTTATGTTCACAGACATATATTGATATGTGGCGCCGGCCCATTAGCACGTTTGCACTTTAAGATATGTATATGTTTCTATATGATACTTGCACAAATGTCATATGCTGCCAAGTGAGTCGCTGTTTTTTTACTTGAGAAATCTTTTCACTTTGTTTTACTGTAATGCCCACGGGTGTTTTACTGATCGAACACAGTTCAGTCAGTTCTTACATATGTATTGTTATTATTTACAGCATTGCCACGGCGACGGAACCCGGGCGCCGTGACGTCACATCCTCCGGAGACAGGAAGTTGTATTGTGGCAGAGCGTCGGGGGACGCCGCCGCGTCAATCAGCTGGGGGAGTATCGTGGAGGGTAAGCCTATTTATTTCACTGTTTGTACACTGTTTGGTTATCCTGATGAAGGGGAAATCTATCCCCGAAACGTAGATCCTTTTGAATACACGCTTTTGATTTGCACAAGCCTTTGAGTGCCGCCTCGTCTGTCCTGTTGTATATGCTGTGCTGTGTGCACATCTAGGAAGGCACCGGAGCAAGCAATCCCTGTGTGGGACGTTGGAGTGTCGGAGCATTATTGTCTTCTATATATATATATATATATATATATATATATATATATATATATATATATATATATATATATATATATATATATATATCTCAATGACGTATACCTTCGTATTCATAAATATGACTATGAATGTGCCATTAATATGAATACGAACTGTCATGTTTTTGGCATAGCAAATGCCAAAATTCCGTGTAGGCAGTCGTAGTACATGCCTACGAATATGCCAGGCTTATTTACCTCAGTAAATTTCCACCAAAGGATTCATTTGGTCCAACGAGCAGCCTCTAGTGGTCATGACTGTGATGTCACCCGTAAGCGACTGGCGGCTTTCGTAACACTGTTCAAAGCCAGCCGCGGACAAATTGACTACGGGCAGTCAAGAGCTGTTCAAAGCCAGCCGCGGCCATATTGACTAAGGGCAGTGAAGAGTTGGTGGCTGCGGCTGCGAGAGCTAATCACTGTGGTAGCATGGTACGAGGCCCGCGGCTCAGCCAGGAGGAAGCGGTGGCCCATACACATATATGGAGTCTTTTGGGGGGGGGGGGGGGATTTTTTCCGCCTCCCAAATTTCCATTTTTTCCCCCAGTTTTTATCATTTTACTTTTATCACATCATTCTATGAACCCCGAAAAAACACGGAAGTTCACAATTACTGACCGGGCTGGTATCAGGGATTTTTTTCTCCTACCTCAGGCAGGTGAAATAAAATCCCAGGTGATACTTGAATTTGTGGCTGATTAAATTCTCCCCTATATTTATTTATATGATATACAGCAAGTAGAAACACTGGCACAGCTGCTGTGGGATTACCCAGCATGCCTTTCCCTACATTACCCTGCAGGGGGTATTATTGTTCTTACGGTCTCAGAGGTTATAGTATCTCCTATATATTTGGCTACATCTGTCACTCAAAGTGGGTGTCTGTGTCTATAACGCTCTGTTCCTGGACTTTCCTCTTAATGTGTGATTGCCTTCATCTGTGCTGAACACCTTTCTGAGAAATTAACCTGTTTAAAACAGGTGATGGCAATCATACATTAAGGGGAAGTCTAGAAACAGAGCATTGTGTCCCTCCTGGAGAGGGTCATGTTGGGAGGTATGTGACCGAGAACCAGCCCAGTGAGCCCACAGACAGTGCCAGACACCCACTGCCTGCCCATGTTGCCCAGCACTGCTACTCCACAGCCACCAGGTGAGCGCCCCCCTCCCGCGATTTGCGGCAAACCCCCCCCCCCCCGCGCGCCCCCCCCCGCAATTCGCGGCAAAAACACCCGCTCCCCCGTGACCCACCCTACCGCGATTCGCAGCAAAAACACCCCCGCGACCCCCCCTCCCGCGATTCGCTGCAAAAAGAACCCCCCCACGACCCCTCCCGCAATTTCGCGGCATAACCACCACCCCGCGACCCCGCGAATCGCGGCAAACCCTCCCCCGTGACCCCCCCCCCCCCCGATTCGCGGAAAAAACACCCCCCCGCGACCTCCCTCCCGCGATTCGCGGCAAAAAGAACCCCCCCGCGACCCCCCTTGCACGATTGGCGGCACCCCCCCTGCGACCCCCCTCCCGCGATTCGCGGCACCCCCCCCCCCCCCGCAATTCGCAGCAGCCCCAGGATTAAATGGCACATGCAAAACACTGACATGGCTATGGTCGACAATGAAAAAGGTTGACATGAGTTTTTGAAGATTTATTTTAAATTTTTTTAATTTTTTTCATATTCATTGTCATGTGTCGACATGGACACCAATGAAGTGGCACACTTATGTCAACATTTACATGTGTTGATCTTTCTGTGTTGATTTTTTCTTGTGGCGATTCGCGTCACACCCGTGACCCCCCACCTCCCGCAATTCGCGGCAACCCACCACCAGAACCCCTGTGAACCCCGCCCTCCCGCGATTCGCGGCACCCACCCCCGCGACCCCCCCTCCCGCAATTTGCGGCACCCCCCAGTGATTCGCGGCAGCTCCAGAATTAAATTGCACATGGAAAACACTGACATGGCTATGGTCGACAATGAAAAAGGTTGACATGAGTTTTTGAAGTATTTTTGTCATTTTTTGAATATTTTCATATTCATTCTCATGTGTCGACATGGACACCAATGAAGTGCCACACTTATGTCAACATTTACATGTGTTGACCTTTCTGTGTTGATTTTTTTCTTGTGGCGATTCGCGTCACACCCCCCGCAACCCCCCCTTCCGGCGATTCGCGGCACCCCCCGCGACCTCCCCCCCCCCTCCCGCAATTCGCGGCAACCCCCCACCGGAACCCCCATGAACCCCGCTCTCCCGCGATTCGCGGCACCCACCCCCCGCAACCCCCCCCCTCCCGCAAATCGCGGCAACCACCCGCGATTCGCGGCAGCCCCAGGATTAAATGGCACATGCAAAACACTGGCACGGCTGTGGTCGACAATGAAAAAGGTTGACATGAGTTTTTGAAGATTTATTTCATTTTTTTAATGTTTTCATATTCATTGTCATGTGTCAACATGGACACCAATGAAGTGGCACACTTATGTCAACATTTACATGTGTTGACCTTTCTGTGTTGATTTTTTCTTGTGGCGATTCGCGTCACACCCCCCCGCAACCCCCCCTCCCGCGATTCGCGGCACCCCCCGTGACCCCCCACCTCCCGCAATTCGCGGCAACCCCCCACCGGAACACACGTGAACCCTGCCCTCCCGCGATTCGCGGCACCCAACCCCGCGACCCCCCCCTCCCGCAATTCGCGGCAACCCCCCACCGGAACACACGTGAACCCTGCCCTCCCGCGATTCGCGGCACCCAACCCCGCGACACCCCCCTCCCGCAATTCGCGGCACCCCCCGTGATTCGCGCCAGCTCCAGAATTAAATTGCACATGGAAAACACTGACATGGCTATGGTCGACAATGAAAAAGGTTGACATGAGTTTTTGAAGTTTTTTTTTTCATTTTTTGAATGTTTTCATATTCATTCTCATGTGTCGACATGGACACCAATGAAGTGCCACACTTATGTCAACATTTACATGTGTTGACCTTTCTGTGTTGATTTTTTCTTGTGGCGATTCGCGGCACCCCCCGGCGAGCCCCCTCCCGCGATTCACAGCACACCCCCCCAATTCGCGGCGACTCCCGCGATTTGCGGCCCCACCCCGTGACACACCCCCTCCTGCGATTCGTGGCACCCCGCGACCCCCCCTCCCACGATTTGTGCCAACCCCCTAGGCCCCCCCTTCCTCGCGGTACCCCCACCCCCCGCGACCCCCCCCTACCGCGATTCCCCCCCCCCTGTCATTGCGGCAACCCCCCGCCCCTGCGACCCACCCTCCCACGATTCACTGCAACCCCCCGCGTCCCCCCTCCCACGATTCGCGGCACCCACACCCCCCGCGACCCCCCCTCCCGCAATTCACGGCATCCACCCACGACCCCTCCTCCCGTGATTCGCGGACACACCTCACCTCCTCCCCCCCCACCCCAGCTCGCGATTCACGGCACCCCAGGATTAAATGGCACATGCAAAACACTGACACCCCCCCCCCCACGATTCACGCCCCCTCCCACGATTCACGTTCACCCCCCGCACACACCCCCTCCCGCAATTCGCAACCCCCCCTCCCGCAATTCACGCCCCCTCCCACGCTTTGCGGACGCCCGCCCTCTCCCGCGATCCGCGGACACCTGCGCCCCCTCCCTCCCTTGATTCACGGCACCCCCCACGCCCCTCCCACAATTCACGGCACCCCTAAGCCCCTCTTTAGTCCCCCGTATACTCACACACCCCTATCACTACCCAGCTTCCTGCTCTCCTGAACCGTAACTTCCACCACTGGGGAGTCGCTGACTTTGTTTTGCCCACATGCCCCTATCATGCCTCATAGCCCAGCCTCCTGCTCTCATGTACCCTAACTCCCACCCAGTAGGAGGAGACACTGACTCAGGGCCACCATCCTGTACTCCTGTACTGCCACACTGGACCCTCACCCACTGGCAGAAGCTGCACAGTATCTCCCACCCTCCTCTTTAGTCCCCCTTATGCCCACACCCCTATCACTACCCAGCCTCCTGTTTTCCTGTGTCGTGACCTCCGCCAGTGGGGAGCCGCTGACTCAGAAACACCCTACTATACTATTGCACACACACACACCTCAACAACACGCACACACAGCTCCCCACACCCACAAATGTCACTGTACCCTCCACACTATCAATGTACATCTTACTCTGTAACCGCTTTTTAATTAAACAAAACAATACACACCCCCTTCCACATCATATGCTCTCTGTATAACACATTTCACCTATAACTCAAGTTGCAATACAGTGCATCTTTCATACAATTCTAACCATATTTCTCATATACAAATGTTCACAAATTAAGGGGGCGCAGCCCCTTACGACGGTGTGAAGAGCGCCCGTAGGGCGCGATGAATCACCTAGTGGCAGTAATATAAGCACAAGAAGGGAAGGTAGGAGGGGACAATACGAGGCACACAGCTGTATATAGCACCTCACACACAGGAGGCACCAGGCAGGAAACCCGCAGGAGGTCTGTGCCTCATCTGTAACAATGTATATCCCCCTCCTCACTGTTCTGTCCCTCTGCCTCCCCCCTGCCTGTCCCAGTCCATCACACAGTCCCCCCCTATACTGATCATCCACCAAGGGGAGGCAGCATCGCTGACATGCAACGTCAAAGCTTCTGGGGACCCGTATATGTACTGGTATAGACAGGCTGTGGGTGGAGGGGCCCTCACATTGATAGGGAGCTCAGTTGGCAAAGGCTCGGTAGAAGAGCTGACACTTCCCCATTTCACAGCGATTAGAAGCAGTGAGGCAGATTTCAGTCTGAGCACGGAGGCAAGTAAAGAGGAGGATGCTGGGACCTACTTCTGTGCATGGAGTCCCACAGAGGGACAAGTGGAGGGGGGCGCATTACAAAAACCTGCGCCCACTGATCCTCCCCACCTGGTCCCAGTCCCTGCTTCCTCCCCTCCAGCAGCTGGTTGTGTCTCACCGGTCACATTCCTCCAGCAGATACAGGGCCTGATTCATGTGAATTGTGAATGTATCGCTATCCGATATTCTCTGCAGTTCTATAAACAATTCATTTATCATCAAATGATCTCCCAGTCTGTGCAAATGTCAGTAACTCTGACCCTACCACAGCTCTGTGACACAGACAGGCTGATCGGGGCCGGCGCTGATGTCACACACCCCACTGATAACGTCTGGGCACGCCTCTGAGTAACTCTGACCCTACCACAGCTCTGTGACACATACAGGCTAATCGGGGCCGGCGCTGATGTCACACACCCCACTGATAACACACTGCCACGCCTCTGAGTAACTCTGACCCTACCACAGCTCTGTGACACATACAGGCTGATCGGAGCCGGCGCTGATGTCACACACCCCACTGATAACACACGGGCACGCCTCTGAGTAACACTGACCCTACCAAAGCTCTGTGACGCAGACAGGCTGATCAGGGCCGGCGCTGATGTCACACACCCCACTGATAATGTCTGGGCATGCCTCTGAGTAACTCTGACCCTACCACAGCTCTGTGACGCAGACAGGCTGATCAGGGCCGCGCTGATGTCACACACCCCACTGATAACGTCTGGGCACGCCTCTAACACTGACCCTACCACAGCTCTGTGACACAGACAGGCTGATCGGGGCCAGCGCTGATGTCACACACCCCACTGATAACACACGGGCACGCCTCTGAGTAACACTGACCCTACCACAGCTCTGTGACGCAGACAGGCTGATCGGGGCCGGCGCTGATGTCACACACCCCACTGATAACACACGGGCACGCCTCTGAGTAACACTGACCCTACCACAGCTCTGTGACGCAGACAGGCTGATCGGGGCCGGCGCTGATGTCACACACCCCACTGATAACACACGGGCACGCCTCTGAGTAACACTGACCCTACCACAGCTCTGTGACGCAGACAGGCTGATCGGGGCCACCGCTGATGTCACACACCCCACTGATAACGTCTGGGCACGCCTCTGAGTAACACTGACCCTACCACAGCTCTGTGACACAGACAGGCTGATCGGGGCCGGCGCTGATGTCACACACCCCACTGATAACACACGGGCACGCCTCTGACACTGACCCTACCACAGCTCTGTGACACAGACAGGCTGATCGGGGCCGGCGCTGATGTCACACACCCCACTGATAACGTCTGGGCACGCCTCTAACACTGACCCTACCACAGCTCTGTGACACAGACAGGCTGATCGGGGCCGGCGCTGATGTCACACACCCCACTGATAACGTCTGGGCACGCCTCTGAGTAACCCTGACCCTACCACAGCTCTGTGACGCAGACAGCCTGATCGGGGCCAGCGCTGATGTCACACACCCCACTGATAACGTCTGGGCACGTCTCTGAGTAACACTGACCCTACCACAGCTCTGTGACACAGACAGGCTGATCGGGGCCAGCGCTGATGTCACACACCCCACTGATAACGTCTGGGCACGCCTCTGAGTAACACTGACCCTACCGCAGCTCTGTGACGCAGACAGGCTGATCGGGGCCGGCGCTGATGTCACACACCCCACTGATAACGTCTGGGCACGCCTCTAACACTGACCCTACCACAGCTCTGTGACGCAGACAGGCTGATCGGGGCCGGCGCTGATGTCACACACCCCACTGATAATATCTGGGCACGCCTCTGAGTAACACTGACCCTACCACAGCTCTGTGACGCAGACAGGCAGATCGGGGCCGGCGCTGATGTCACACACCCCACTGATAACGTCTGGGCACGCCTCTGAGTAACACTGACCTTACCACAGCTCTGTGACGCAGACAGGCTAATCGGGGCCGGCGCTGATGTCACACACCCCACTGATAACGTCTGGGCACGCCTCTGAGTAACCCTGACCCTACCACAGCTCTGTGACGCAGACAGCCTGATCGGGGCCAGCGCTGATGTCACACACCCCACTGATAACGTCTGGGCACGTCTCTGAGTAACACTGACCCTACCACAGCTCTGTGACACAGACAGGCTGATCGGGGCCAGCGCTGATGTCACACACCCCACTGATAACGTCTGGGCACGCCTCTGAGTAACACTGACCCTACCGCAGCTCTGTGACGCAGACAGGCTGATCGGGGCCGGCGCTGATGTCACACACCCCACTGATAACGTCTGGGCACGCCTCTAACACTGACCCTACCACAGCTCTGTGACGCAGACAGGCTGATCGGGGCCGGCGCTGATGTCACACACCCCACTGATAATATCTGGGCACGCCTCTGAGTAACACTGACCCTACCGCAGCTCTGTGACGCAGACAGGCTGATCGGGGCCGGCGCTGATGTCACACACCCCACTGATAACGTCTGGGCACGCCTCTAACACTGACCCTACCACAGCTCTGTGACGCAGACAGGCAGATCGGGGCCGGCGCTGATGTCACACACCCCACTGATAACGTCTGGGCACGCCTCTGAGTAACACTGACCCTACCACAGCTCTGTGACGCAGACAGGCTAATCGGGGCCGGCGCTGATGTCACACACCCCACTGATAACGTCTGGGCACGCCTCTGAGTAACACTGACCCTACCACAGCTCTGTGACGCAGACAGGCTGATCCGGGCCGGCGCTGATGTCACACACCCCACTGATAACACACAGGCACGCCTCTGAGTAACCCTGACCCTACCACAGCTCTGTGACGCAGACAGGCTGATCGGGGCCGGCGCTGATGTCACACACCCCACTGATAACGTCTGGGCACGCCTCTGAGTAACACTGACCCTACCACAGCTCTGTGACGCAGACAGGCTGATCGGGGCCGTCGCTGATGTCACACACCCCACTGATAACGTCTGGGCACGCCTCTGAGTAACCCTGACCCTACCACAGCTCTGTGACGCAGACAGGCTGATCGGGGCCGGCGCTGATGTCACACACCACTGATAACGTCTGGGCACGCCTCTGAGTAACACTGACCCTACCACAGCTCTGTGACACAGACAGGCTGATCGGGGCCGGCGCTGATGTCACACACCCCACTGATAACGTCTGGGCACGCCTCTGAGCAACACTGACCCTACCACAGCTCTGTGACGCAGACAGGCTGATCGGGGCCAGCGCTGATGTCACACACCCCACTGATAACGTCTGGGCACGCCTCTGAGTAACACTGACCCTACCGCAGCTCTGTGACGCAGCCAGGCTGATCGGGGCCGGCGCTGATGTCACACACCCCACTGATAACGTCTGGGCACGCTCTAACACTGACCCTACCACAGCTCTGTGACGCAGACAGGCTGATCGGGGCCGGCGCTGATGTCACACACCCCACTGATAACGTCTGGGCATGCCTCTAACACTGACCCTACCACAGCTCTGTGACACAGACAGGCTGATCGGGGCCGGCGCTGATGTCACACACCCCACTGATAACGTCTGGGCACGCCTCTAACACTGACCCTACCACAGCTCTGTGACGCAGACAGGCTGATCGGGGCCGGCGCTGATGTCACACACCCCACTGATAACGTCTGGGCATGCCTCTAACACTGACCCTACCACAGCTCTGTGACACAGACAGGCTGATCGGGGCCGGCGCTGATGTCACACACCCCACTGATAACGTCTGGGCACGCCTCTAACACTGACCCTACCACAGCTCTGTGACACAGACAGGCTGATCGGGGCCGGCGCTGATGTCACACACCCCACTGATAACACACGGGCACGCCTCTGAGTAACCCTGACCCTACCACAGCTCTGTGATGCAGACAGGCTGATCGGGGCCGGCGCTGATGTCACACACCCCACTGATAACGTCTGGGCACGCCTCTAACACTGACCCTACCACAGCTCTGTGACACAGACAGGCTGATCGGGGCCGGCGCTGATGTCACACACCCCACTGATAACGTCTGGGCACGCCTCTGAGTAACTCTGACCCTACCACAGCTCTGTGACGCAGACAGGCTGATCGGGGCCGGCGCTGATGTCACACACCCCACTGATAACGTCTGGGCACGCCTCTAACACTGACCCTACCACAGCTCTGTGACACAGACAGGCTGATCGGGGCCGGCGCTGATGTCACACACCCCGCTGATAACGTCTGGGCACGCCTCTGAGTAACACTGACCCTACCACAGCTCTGTGACGCAGACAGGCTGATCGGGGCCGGCGCTGATGTCACACACCCCACTGATAACACACGGGCACGCCTCTGAGTAACTCTGACCCTACCACAGCTCTGTGATGCAGACAGGCTGATCGGGGACAGCGCTGATGTCACACAACCAACTGATAACGTCTGGGCACGCCTCTGAGTAACACTGACCCTACCACAGCTCTGTGACGCAGACAGGCTGATCAGGGCCAGCGCTGATGTCACACACCCCACTGATAACGTCTGGGCACGCCTCTGAGTAACACTGACCCTACCACAGCTCTGTGATGCAGACAGGCTGATCGGGGCCGGCGCTGATGTCACACAGCCCACTGATAACACACGGGCACGCCTCTAACACTGACCCTACCGCAGCTCTGTGACACAGACAGGCTGATCGGGGCCGGCGCTGATGTCACACACCACTGATAACGTCTGGGCACGCCTCTGAGTAACTCTGACCCTACCACAGCTCTGTGACACAGACAGTCTGATCGGGGCCGCGCTGATGTCACACACCCTCCCTGCCTGGGCACGCCAGAGTTTTTAAACTGATACTCCTAGAAAATGTCCAGTTACCACCCCCAAACACCGGCTTCCTGTCAGACAAATTGTGAGGGGATTAAGATTAGATCCATAATCCCATGCGATCAAAACGTCCTCACCCAGCCCTCCCAAGCCACAGTCCAAGCTGCTGCCCCAAGCCACAGTCCAAGCTGTTGTACTGAGTTGCCCCAAGCCACAGTCCAAGCTGCTGTACTGAGTCACCCCAAGCCACAGTCCAAGCTGCTGTACTGAGTCACCCCAAGCCACAGTCCAAGCTGCTGTACCGAATCACCCCAAGCCACAGCCCAAGCTGCTGTACCGAATCACCCCAAGCCACAGTCCAAGCTGCTGTACCGAATCACCCCAAGCCACAGTCCAAGCTGCTGTACCGAGTCGCCCCAAGCCACAGTCCAAGCTGCTGTACCGAGTCGCCTCAAGCCACAGTCCAAGCTGCTGTACCGAGTGGCCCCATGCCACAGTCCTAGCTGCTGTACCAAGTGGCCCCATGCCACAGTCCAAGCTGCTGTACCGAGTCGCCCCAAGCCACAGTCCAAGCTGCTGTACCGAGTCACCCCAAGCCACAGTCCAAGCTGATGTACCTAGTCCCCCCAAGCCACAGTCCAAGCTGCTGTACCGAGTCACACCAAGCCACAGTCTAAGCTGCTGTACCGAGTCCCCCCAAGCCACAGTCCAAGCTGCTGTACCGAGTCGCCCCATGCCATAGTCCAAGCTGCTGTACCTAGCCGCCCCAAGCCACAGTCCAAGCTGCTGTACCTAGCTACCCCAAGCCACAGTCCAACCTGCTGTACCTAGCCGCCCCAAACCACAGTCCAAGCTGCTCTACCTAATCACCCCAAGCCACAGTACAAGCTGCTGTACCGAGTCACCCCAAGTCACAGTCCAAGCTGCTGTACCAAGTCCCCCAAGCAACAGTCCAAGCTGCTGTACCGAGTCGCCCCAAGCCACAGTCCAAGCTGCTGTACCGAGGCGTCCCATGCCACAGTCCAAGCTGCTGTACTGAGTCGCCCCAAGCCACAGTCCAAGCTGCTGTACCTAGCTACCCCAAGCCACAGTCCAAGCTGCTGTACCTAGCCTCCCCAAACCACAGTCCAAGCTGCTCTACCTAATCACCCCAAGCCACAGTACGAGCTGCTGTACCGAGTCGCCCCAAGCCACAGTCCAAGCTGCTGTACCAAGTCCCCCAAGCCACAGTCCAAGCTGCTGTACCGAGTCGCCCCAAGCCACAGTTCAAGCTGCTGTACCGAGGCGTCCCATGCCACAGTCCAAGCTACTGTACCGAGTCGCCCCAAGCAACAGTCCAAGCTGCTGTACCGAGTCGCCCAAGCCACAGTCCAAGCTGCTGTACCGAGTCGCCCCAAGCCACAGTCCAAGCTGCGGTTTCTAGCCGCCCCAAGCCACAGTCCAAGCTGCTGTACCGAGTCGCCCCAAGCCACAGTCCAAGCTGCTGTACCGAGTCGCCCCAAGCCACAGTCCAAGCTGCTGTACCGAGTCGCCCCAAGCCACAGTCCAAGCTGCTGTACCTAGTCCCCCCAAGCCACAGTCCAAGCTGCTGTACCGAGTCGCCCCAAGCCATAGTCCAAGCTGCTGTACCGAGTCCCCCCAAGCCACAGTCCAAGCTGCTGTACCGAGTCGCCCCAAGCCACAGTCTAAGCTGCTGTCCCGAGTCCCCCCAAGCCACAGTCCAAGCTGCTGTACCGAGTCGCCCCAAGCCACAGTCCAAGCTGCTGTACCTAGTCCACCCAAGCCACAGTCCAAGCTGCTGTACCGAGTCGCCCCAAGCCACAGTCTAAGCTGCTTTACTGAGTCCCCCCAAGCCACAGTCCAAGCTGCTGTACCGAGTCACCCCAAGCCACAGTCTAAGCTGCTGTACCGAGTCCCCCCAAGCCACAGTCCAAGCTACTGTACCGAGTCGCCCCAAGCCACAGTCCAAGCTGCTGTAACGAGTCCCCCCAAGCCACAGTCCAAGCTGCTGTACCTAGCTGCTCCAAACCACAGTCCAAGCTTCTGTACCTAATCACCCCAAGCCACAGTCCAAGCTGCTGTACTGAGTCGCCCAAGCCACAGTCCAAGGTGCTGTACCGAGTCGCCCCATACCATAGTCCAAGCTGCTGTACCGAGTCGCCCCAAGCTACAGTCCAAGCTGCTGTACCGAATCGCCCCAAGCCAAAGTCCAAGCTGCTGTACCGAGTCGCCCCAAGCCACAGTCCAAGCTGATGTACCGAGTCGCCCCAAGCCACAGTCCAAGCTGCTGTACCGAGTCGCCCCAAGCCACAGTCTAAGCTGCTGTACCGAGTCCCCCCAAGCCACAGTCCCAGCTGCTGTACCGAGTCGCCCCAAGCCACAGTCCAAGCTGCTGTACCGAGTCGCCCCAAGCCACAGTCCAAGCTGCTGTACCGAGTCGCCCCAAGCCACAGTCCAAGCTGCTGTAGCAAGTCACTTGACTCTCTCCATGAGGGACACAATGCTATGTTCCTGGACTTCCCTTGTAATGTATAATTGCCATCACCTGTGTTGGACAGGCTTATTGATAAGAAAGGTGTTTCACCACAGGCGGATTTAGGGGGGGGGACATGTGCCTCCCTGTCATTTTTAAGTTTTCTTTTTTCCCTGTGCCGCTCACGTTAATAGGGACAGTCGTCTCCGCCAGGAAGAACTGTCTGTGCAGAGAGCCGGGAGCTGTCCGGCTGTATTCACACAGAGCTGAGCTGCACGTCTATTTGAAATCTCGCGCTGCTGCTGAAGCAACAATTCAAATAGCCAGGAGTCCGGGACGTGCAGCCCTGTGTGAATACAGCCGGACAACCCCCGGCACTCTGCGCATACAGTCCTTCCCGGCAGCCGCAGCTTTAACGCATGCCCGAGTAATCCCCCCTAAATCCTCCCATGCACACAGATAACATGATAGTACAAATAACCCCCGAGACAGGGGCACTGGCCTGGTACACAGATAGCACTGGCATGCTGGCAGACATATAACTTTAGAGCAGGGGTTTTTAGCCTGGTACACAAATGGCACTGGCCTGCTGTTACACAGATTACACTGGGATACAGTATTGGCACACACCGGCCTGGTACACAGAGAAAATGGCACAGTGACTGGGCAAACTCTGGCCTGGTACACAGACAGTACATGTGTCACACAGACTCCAATAACAGTCCAAGGCTTTCTGCCCGGCTGTCAGTGCATACAGTTCTTCCGGTGGCGGCGGCTGTCCACTATTATCGGGAGCATATATTCCCCTGGACAACAAGCATTATTCCACATGGCAACAAACATGTATTGTAACACCCATGACCATGTAATGTAACCCCCATGGCAACGACCATGTAACCCCCATGGCAATGGTAATGTAATCCCACATGGCAACAAGCATGTAATCCCACATGGCAACAAGCAGAGAACCCCTGGCAACGAGCATGTAGGTAAGCAGAATTTATGTAGCTAAATTTGTAATAGGTATTACGGTGTTAGGCATTATACGTAATGGACATTAAGTTGTGTGGCTTAATGTGTAATGGGCACTACGGAGTAAATTTTTGACGCGCGCCTTCGGAGCGCAATGTTCCTGTTTGTGGAATTTATTGTGCATTTTGTCTCATTCCGTGTGGCATTATGTGAATTTTGTCTCCATCCGTGGGGCATTATGTGAATTTTGTCTCCATCCGTGTGGCATTATGTGAATTTTGTCTCCATCCGTGTGGGCATTATGTGAATTTTGTCTCCATCCGTGTGGCATTATGTGAATTTGGGCTCATTCCCTATAATTGGGTCTACTTATTTTGTTGCAGTGTCGAAGTGGTATATGATGTGATACATTACACTCAAGGACACGCCCCCTTTCACATGGCCACACCCCCTTTTCCAAGCCCCACAACTGCATCCTTCATGTTTGACGCCAAGGTGGGCCTGTGTACTTTAGGCCAGGGCCTATTTATAATCCCATTCCCACCCTCTCTCTGCTCTCCTCCTCTATCTCTCTCTCTCTCTCTCCACTCTCTGAGCGGGCACACTGGCACCACTATCACACCCCCCCCCTCGACGATCATGGTGCCCCCCTGTCATTTTCTCCTGGATCCGCCCCTGGATGGCATCGTACATTAAGAGGAAAGTCCAGAAACAGAGCATTGTGTCCCTCCTGGAGAGGGGCATGCTGGGAGGTATGGTTGAGAACCACTGATGTAGGCAACCCTCATCACAAGTGAAGTAATTAGCTCCACCTGTGGATCTTTAAAAATGTGTCAGTCAGTAATCAGTGCACCTGTTCACCTGCGGAGTGTCCTGGAAAACGTGAACGGTGTGCGTCCTGAGGACCGAGTTTGAGAACCACTGCGATAGGGAATTTCTTGTTACCAGAGTTAATCCGGCCTGCGTATCTACCATACAATTATCAGGCTGATCTGGCCGATACATTTATAGTGTTTATACCAGAGCTTTAGCACTGGTCAACAGGCCATAGATCGACACATGGAAAATGTCAACTTACCTTAGGTCGATGTGGTGAAAAGGTCTACAGAAGCAATAGGTCAATATGGAAAAGGTCAACAAAAGTTTTCCAACGTTTTTGGGTGTCCATGCCGACATACTGTAGGTCAACATGAACAGCGTACAAGTACGCCATGGTTCGCTGCACTGGACACACTGTTATAATCTAACTCTAGTTTTATTGTTCCTCAGTGAGAAAAACAAAATAGCAAATCTAGCAAATATGATACCTTTTAATGGCTAACAAAAATAAATGTTGTTAAAATGCAAGCTTTCGAGACTTCTTAGGTCTCTTCCTCAGGCATGGTATAACAAGGTGTGTGAAGAACCACATATATATATACACAGCAGAGTAGGAACAAGATGTGATAGATGGACATTCTTAAGATCAAAACAAAACAAAATAACAGAATGAGCTTGTAAAATTGAGTCCTTAATTAGTTTGTAGATAAGTAGTGTGAAAGTTTTATTGTCTCTAAGTTGATGACAGACCAGAGTTAGAGCTCCGATGCCCTCACTCTCTCTGGGCCAGTCTCCTCAGATGTTGTAGTGGGCCATAAATCCCTCGGATAGATTCAGTCCTGTGTTAAGGGTGTCAAACGTTGTCATTAATTTGTATTCCCAGACCCTCCTGTCTCTTTGTGATTTGAAATTTCCTTTTAGTATAATCACTTTCATATGATCCTGATTGTGTCCTGGGCTGCAGAAATGTTTGGCCACAGGAAAGTGTGTCTTTTTTTCTTTTATTGTGTGGCGATGGGACCTCATCCTTGCCTTAAGTTTTTGTCCTGTTTCTCCAACATACAGACCCCCAATAGGACATTTGGTGCACAGAATCAGGTACACTACATTGGTAGTAGAACATGTGAATGTCCCTGGGATCTTATAGTCCTGTGTGTGTTGGGGATCCGTACACTGTCTGTAGTGAGGAGATGGGCACAGGTTTGCAGCTCCTTACATTGCAGGGATAGGTTCCTCTTTGTGTAATGGATGGCAGTGAACTTCGGATTATAATATTTTTCAGGTTTGCAGGTTGTCGGTAACATAGTAGTGGAGGGTCTGGGAATATTGTTTTCAGGCGGTCATCTTTGTGTATGATGTGATGTAGTTTTTTTGCAGTTTTTCTTAGCACCTCAAGCTGTGGGTGTAGGTGACTACCAGGGGTACACAGGTTGTTTCTTCTCTTTCTTTATATTGGAGAAGTTGATTTCTGGGTATCCTGATGGCTCTGATAATCTGATCGTTGATTGATGGTGGATGATATACCTGATTTTAAAAAGGTCCCTTTAAGTTGTTTTAAGTGGACATCTCTATCTGCTGGGCTGGAGCAGATGCAATGATATCTGATGGCCTGGCTGTAGACAATGGATTTTTTTGATGTTTCGGGTGGAAGCTGTCCCATCTGAGGTATGAAGGGCCGATCCATGGGTTTTCGGTATAGGGTTGTCTGTATTGCGTTGTTTTGAATTGGTTATAGTGGTGTCAAGGAAGTTTATCTCGGTATATGAGTAATTCATTGTCAGGTTTATTGTTGGATTGAAATCTTGTTAAATTTTTCATGGAAATGTATGAGTTCTTGTTCAGAATCAGTCCAGATGATCAGGATATCATCGATGTAACGGAAGTAAGCCAAGGGTTTGATTGAGCAGGATGCCAAGAAGTCACTCTCGAGTTTTGCCATGAACAGATTGGCGTATTGCGGTGCCATTTTACTGCCCATGGCGGTCCCGGTGCGCTGTAGAAATATTTCTTTGCCAAAGGAAAAATAATTGTGTGTAAGGATGAATTTTGTAAGCTGTGTTGCAGGACCAGAAGCAATCCCATTGGACTCAAGATATATCTGGCATGCTGTCAGTCCATCTTCATGGGGGATATTGGAATATAGGGATTCCACATCCATGGTGGCAAGGATGGCTCCATTAGGGAGGGGACCTAGGGTTGATAATTTATTCAGTAGGTCCGTGGTATCTTGGAGAAAGCTGGTTGTATGTCTCACCAGTGGTTTCAGGACACCCTCTACCCATCCTGAGATTTTAACTCTAATTCTGAATCTAACTCTATGTCCACTTGGAGAGTATAGTATAAAAAAAAATCCCTCTCTTGCTTGTGTTGACCTTTTTACCATGTCGACCGAAGGTATGTTGACATTTTTCATGTCAACTAATTGGCTAACCCATTTACAGTTGACCTTATTACTGTCGACAGCATCCCAAACTTGGCAAATAAATAAAATCCTGTGCACTGTCACCATGTGTCCACAGGAGGGCAGCACTGACTACAATGCAGACACTTACTTTGTAGCTATGTAATTAATACAATTTGGCCAGTATTCAATGCCTCAGATTTGCCTTAGTCTACAGCGAATCTGCCATTTATCCGGGCTAACAGCAAATTTTTCCTCTGAAAAAACGATTCTCCTTATTCAATGGAGACAATTCGCTGCAAGTGAACAGCAAATGTCTGCCAATTCACCGTGTGCGATTCGCCGGTGGTTTTCAATGGGGTTTTTAGTCAAATTCGCCGAGAGTGTATTCAATGCTCAAATGGAGAACTGCTTTCTCCAGTGATTTTCGCCATGATTCACCGTTTTGCATTTTTTTTTTAACACAGCCCCCTGCCAGCTCTGGGGGGCTCTTCCAGTGTCCCTGCCAGCCCTCCTTCACCCCCACAGTGTCCAGCGCAGGCAGGGAGGCTTCCATCTCCCTGCCTGCCGCTGTCCCCCAGCTCCCTGTGGCATTAGCTGGGGGGGGGGTTTAAAATTCGCTGTCAGGGGCAGCGAGCCCCTGAGGCGTAGAATATGGGGTGAGGGGGGCTGGCAGCGAATGCCCCGGCACCCCCAGATTCTGGTGCCCCCCAGATCCCTGCCCCCCCCCAGACCCTGGACAGCTGCCTAATATTAGAGCCAGCCCGGACTGTATGTAACATTACGGCAGAGCAGGAGAACATTTCCTCTTCTGTTTCTATATAATCCCTCTTTGCCCTAATTACAGATACAGTATTATTACTTCCCTCCGCGGTCTGTGCGCTGTAGACCCCCCCCCCAATGCTCAGCGCTATTCTGTCACCTATGTATTATTAGACGCACAGGTGTGATCAGATGGAATATGTCAGCATTGTGGTGTTAGTGTTGTGTACAGGAAGATGTTGGGTGTTCTGTCTATGCTCATAGTAACATATCTGACATTTGTCCTACGCAGGGTTAACGCTGCAGCTGGTACAGGTGTGGTGCTCTGCGGTTTCCTGCCACTGATATAGCGGATGTCACAGACACTGGCACAGATCAGTCACCATGTTCTGTAGCCTGACGTTCCTCCTCTGTCTCACTGTCCCAGCCTGTAAGTTATTAGGGGGAGAGGAGCAGGATTTAGTGCAGCAGTAACCACACACGGGGGACATTACATTCCTCTGTACTGATGAGACCCCCGGGAGATGATACGTGGGGCCCTCACTGCTGGTTTATGTTATATAGTGCCAGGGTGATATAACCTCTGATGGGATGTGAGTAATAGACGTTGTGTCTCCGCAGGTCTGGTGCAGGGAGCCACCATCACACAGAGCCCCCCATTCATTGTAAGCAGTGCCGGCACTGAGGTGGTCCTGGACTGTGAGCAGGTGACCACCAGTCATGACTGGATGTACTGGTACTATCAGGGCAGGGGTGAGGGGCTCAAGCTCATCGCCTATATGCTGAAAGAACAGGAGCCCACTTATGAAGACGGCTACAAAAGTGACCACACAATGGGCCGAACCAGGGGGGACAAGCACAGCAGCCTTCAGATCCGGGGTCTGGAAGCCCGACATGAGGGGGTCTACTTCTGTGCCTCCAGTGATGCACAGTGACACAGACAGCCTGGTGCCTGTCACATAACCCCACCAGGAACATCACCGCCGACACAGACATCAATCAGCCACACAGAGGGAAATATAACCACACATATGTGTGTGTGTGTGTGTGTGTGTGTGTGTGGGGGGTGTGTGTGGGGGGGGGAGTATAAATAGCATCATGGGTTACCCAGGGATGGATTAAAGCTGGGGGGGGGGGGGGGGGGGGCGGGCGCTGGGGGAAGGGGGGAGTGCATATTATTAGATTAAACATACCTACCAAAACATACTTACCTACCCTCCCAGAAGGGCCGGGAGGTTCCTGAAAATAGGGACCCCCTCCAGGGCCCCTGGAAGGCCTCCCGTATTTAGTGGGGCCCCCGCTTCAGCCTTCACACCCCCTCCATCTGCCGGTGAAATACGGCAGAGGGAGCCTCTCAAATTTGAGGCTCTTTGGGGGAGGAGCGGAGCTAAAATGGGGGGACACAAATCTCATCATTTAGTACCGCACCCTCGCCGAAGAGCCATAAATAATGGCATTTAAAGGAATGGGGGCGGAGTTTAACAATGGTAAGCCCCACCCTCATGAAAAGTTGCAGAGAGTCTCCTCTCTGGGCTTCTCCTATAGAGGAGACACTTAATGGAGACAAGTATGCTCCCAACATGACCCATTCCAGGAGGGACATATGCTCTGTATCTGGATTGATCTATCTATCTATCATCTATCTATCTATCTATCTATCCAGTGGCGTAGCTACAGGGGTCGCATCGGTCGCACCTGCGACCGGGCCCCTGAGCCAGGGGGGCCCAGCCCCCGCCACTGTCCGGCCTGGTTACTCAGAGGTCATACCTCCGCTCCGAGTCCTCATCTCAGCTCTCACTAGGCTGCCGGCAGCACTGCAATAGCTGCCGGTGCGCCTATGTTTCCGGCCACCAGCCCGTCAGCTACGGCTGCCCCTGCCTTCCCCTGCACACAGAGACAGACGCTGGAAGTCATAATTCACCTCTAGCGTCTGCACTTCCTGGTAACGCGGCTGCAGAGCTGTGCTCCCTGTCAGAGACGCTGGAAGTGAAAAATGACTCTAGCGTCTGTCTCTCTCTGCGCAGGGTAAGGCAGGGGCAGCAACAGCAGCGTACGGGCGGGTGGCTGGGGTGGGCACATACGTATTAACCCCTTGGCAACGAGCTAGAACCCCTGGCAACGAGCATTAACCCCTGATAAAAAAAAATGTAACCACTTGGCAAATCCAATAACCCCTGGCAACACATATTAACCCCTTGGCAACGAGCAAGAACCCATGGCAACGGACATTAACCCCCCTTGGCAATGATGTATTAAAATATAAACAGACCGAGATTTTAATTTTGTTGTATGTAGGGGGGCCCCAAGGTGACCTTTCGCACCAGGGCCCATGAACCCTTAGCTACGCCCCTGTATCTATCTATCTATTTATCTATCTATCTATCTATCTATCTATCTATCTATCTATCTATCTATCTATCTATGTATCTATCACTAACCATTGGAGAATATTAGAAAAATAAAGCTAAACAGGATTCGCTGCACATTATGAAACTTTTCATTGAATACTCCCCTATGTCTAATTGTGTGGTGCAGTACAGTAACTCCATATAGCTAGCGTTTGCTTCTGTCCTATGCATGAGCAAATAGCTCCATCAGTGAGGTGTCTGCTCCTAGTGGGACAGGTCTTGGGTTCTAATACAGGGTGTGACACTTGCAAAAATGATGTTTAGAATACAAAGAGTGTGTCCTGCTAGGAGGGGAGTCAGTCACAGAAGCCATATTAATGGCTTTCAATTAACTGCTTCAAACTTGCAGGTTTGGTGCCCCCTTGGGAGCAGGAGCCCAGCGGCAGAAGACTCCATTGCCCCACAGAGTTATGCCTCTGGCAAGTGGGCTTCCCGGAAAATTGGCTGCAGCATTAGCATAAGACACAGATTGTGGTGAAATACGCTAACGTGGGTGTGGCAGCGTCCGACTCAGAACTGACTCTTGATTCGCGCAATTCCAGTGAGACAGTCGCTAGATTTAAAGCAGTAAATAGTCAGGGCGACGACATTTGTCCCTGACTGTGACACTTTCAGGAAACTTTGTGTAATGATTGTGTTGTACTATTTCTTTCCCTGACCTAGATGTTGTTGTGTTAGCACTTTCCAGCTGCTCTCAGCCAATAGAATCTGCTATAACCGCAGCTTTCTCCTCATATGTATCATCTCTATGTCTCTGTATTTATATCCTGGACGCACCTGTGTCGCTAGGTGATCGTCACATCAAACACAGCGAGATCTGGGACACCAGGCGGTAACAATGTGTCCTGGCGCCTCAGCGTGCTGTGTAACGTGTGGCAGCTGTGCGCTGAACGGCTCCACATGTAACCCACATAAACATCATGTACAGAGTCACAACCTGAGAACACGGCACATGTATGTCTGATACTGGAACTATCTTCTCTTGTCCGTCCGGTGTGACAGTAACTACATTATATGACATGGATCAGATGCTGGTAATATAGGTCATTACTTACACTACATGTGTAATATCCTGAAACTATAAGCAGTAATGGCAACTATAAACAGTAATGGCTGGCAAGATACTGAAAGGCAAATAGGTATACCCACATCAGAGACATTACTAAGATAGGCTCATCAATTAGCCTCCAGACACTGAACAGTTAATGTCAGACGCGAGGACGGGTTGATGGAGTGGCAGGGACGAAAACAATAAAGTTGTGGGGCACGAGTCAGCCAGCCAAGTGATATAGGGCTGCCCAGTATGTCAGTTAAACGAAGAGTACCGCCGGAGCTGAAGGCAGAAGGATACGGGAGGAGCGAGGTCTGATACCCAGCTGGTGACGCAGCATCAATACTTACCTGGTTGCGTGGAGTGAGTGGGTTTCCCGCAGCTTCCGGTGATCGGTGTGCCGGCGTTGTACACTGGTCCACCTGGAGGTGTGACTCCCGTCTTGGGTGGTCCTGGGAGTGCGGTCGAGACCCTGAAGACGTCGCCGCCGAAGGAGGAATGGTGAACACCCGGCCGTCCGAGGCACTCAAAGCTGACGTCGCATCCCGGAAGACAGCGCGGTGAGCACAGTACGGGGACAGCAGCCGCAAGTATCCGGCAGCCCCACGATAGTCTGCGGTGCAGCGCCGGGTAATTACATCATCGGGGGCGGCGCCAAAGTATTCTGGAAAGGAGGGGCGGCCATTGTAGGCGGGCCCCGAGCCTCAACTGTCACCACTATCAGCCCGCACATCTCAGCCCCTCGCCTGCAATAGTGTCGTAGCAGGAGGGAGCAATATCCTAAAGAGGGGGAGAGCAACCCTTTATCAGCCCGCACATCTCAGCCCCTCGCCTGCAATAGTGTCTCAGCAGAAGGGAGCAATATCCTAAAAGGAGGAGAGCAATTCCTTATCGTGAGAAGTGAATGTAGGAATAATAAAAGAAACTGTATGCATCTTGGATAGTATAAAGCACAGCAAAAGCATTCAAGTTCAGTTAGGGGGAGTCATATACTATTGCCATAGGGAGAAAGAACTGTCGAGTTGCAGGGAATACATACCTGTGCAAAGAGTCCAGTGAAAGACTAGAATAAATCCTCTATTAACTGGGATATTCCTATTATGCACCTGTGAAGGACAGACAGAGAGTAGAGGACACACTGGCATTAGTTGGATACAATATAGTTAACTGAACTGTCATTCTGAACTCAACCAACCACAGGAGAATTGTAAGACTGTATAGACTGTGCTGTCGGAGTAAGAGCAACATTGTAAGCTTATTATAGTGCGGTCGTAAAAGTAGCAATGTTGCAGTAATTGTACATAAGACTGGTCCCTATCTAAAGTGGACAGATAGATAACGCTGTAAAGTATTAATGGGGTTACTGTGTAGAATACAGTAGAGTATAGTTGAATGCACCGTTTACTTTCAAGTGCAAAAGCATAGAGGCATATTGGATAGAAACGTTCACTGTGTATTACATTGATTAGAGCATAGAGGCATATTGGATGGAAACGTTCACTGTGTATTACATTGATTAGAGCATAGAGGCATATTAGATAGAAACGTTCAATGTGTAGTACATTAA
This sequence comes from Crinia signifera, assembly GCF_055691185.1. Classification (NCBI taxonomy): domain Eukaryota; kingdom Metazoa; phylum Chordata; class Amphibia; order Anura; family Myobatrachidae; genus Crinia; species Crinia signifera. Next base: position 288,667,905 of record NC_139222.1, on the reverse strand, counting down.
TTACCTTCTATATTAATATTTGTTTACTGCGGAGATTGTTCGCACTAATTCAATGCAATGAGTCTGGTTATGTAAATATTATCATACGAGGATCATTATACTTGTCAATACACCTCCTCAAAGTTAATCTATATATTGTACCGTCATCGGTGAAAGAAAGAATAAATCGCAGATTACTCATTCTACGTCTTGCAAGTCACATTTATTGAGAAGATACTTGGGATATAACAAAAGTGGCGTCACGAACAGGATTCGAACCTGTGCGGGGAAACCCCATTGGATTTCGTAATATCCTGAAACTATAAGCAGTAATGGCAACTATAAACAGTAATGGCTGGCAAGATACTGAAAGGCAAATAGGTATACCCACATCAGAGACATTACTAAGATAGGCTCATCAATTAGCCTCCAGACACTGAACAGTTAATGTCAGACGCGAGGACGGGTTGATGGAGTGGCAGGGACGAAAACAATAAAGTTGTGGGGCACGAGTCAGCCAGCCAAGTGATATAGGGCTGCCCAGTATGTCAGTTAAACGAAGAGTACCGCCGGAGCTGAAGGCAGAAGGATACGGGAGGAGCGAGGTCTGATACCCAGCTGGTGACGCAGCATCAATACTTACCTGGTTGCGTGGAGTGAGTGGGTTTCCCGCAGCTTCCGGTGATCGGTGTGCCGGCGTTGTACACTGGTCCACCTGGAGGTGTGACTCCCGTCTTGGGTGGTCCTGGGAGTGCGGTCGAGACCCTGAAGACGTCGCCGCCGAAGGAGGAATGGTGAACACCCGGCCGTCCGAGGCACTCAAAGCTGACGTCGCATCCCGGAAGACAGCGCGGTGAGCACAGTACGGGGACAGCAGCCGCAAGTATCCGGCAGCCCCACGATAGTCTGCGGTGCAGCGCCGGGTAATTACATCATCGGGGGCGGCGCCAAAGTATTCTGGAAAGGAGGGGCGGCCATTGTAGGCGGGCCCCGAGCCTCAACTGTCACCACTATCAGCCCGCACATCTCAGCCCCTCGCCTGCAATAGTGTCGTAGCAGGAGGGAGCAATATCCTAAAGAGGGGGAGAGCAACCCTTTATCAGCCCGCACATCTCAGCCCCTCGCCTGCAATAGTGTCTCAGCAGAAGGGAGCAATATCCTAAAAGGAGGAGAGCAATTCCTTATCGTGAGAAGTGAATGTAGGAATAATAAAAGAAACTGTATGCATCTTGGATAGTATAAAGCACAGCAAAAGCATTCAAGTTCAGTTAGGGGGAGTCATATACTATTGCCATAGGGAGAAAGAACTGTCGAGTTGCAGGGAATACATACCTGTGCAAAGAGTCCAGTGAAAGACTAGAATAAATCCTCTATTAACTGGGATATTCCTATTATGCACCTGTGAAGGACAGACAGAGAGTAGAGGACACACTGGCATTAGTTGGATACAATATAGTTAACTGAACTGTCATTCTGAACTCAACCAACCACAGGAGAATTGTAAGACTGTATAGACTGTGCTGTCGGAGTAAGAGCAACATTGTAAGCTTATTATAGTGCGGTCGTAAAAGTAGCAATGTTGCAGTAATTGTACATAAGACTGGTCCCTATCTAAAGTGGACAGATAGATAACGCTGTAAAGTATTAATGGGGTTACTGTGTAGAATACAGTAGAGTATAGTTGAATGCACCGTTTACTTTCAAGTGCAAAAGCATAGAGGCATATTGGATAGAAACGTTCACTGTGTATTACATTGATTAGAGCATAGAGGCATATTGGATGGAAACGTTCACTGTGTATTACATTGATTAGAGCATAGAGGCATATTAGATAGAAACGTTCAATGTGTAGTACATTAATTACCTTCTATATTAATATTTGTTTACTGCGGAGATTGTTCGCACTAATTCAATGCAATGAGTCTGGTTATGTAAATATTATCATACGAGGATCATTATACTTGTCAATACACCTCCTCAAAGTTAATCTATATATTGTACCGTCATCGGTGAAAGAAAGAATAAATCGCAGATTACTCATTCTACGTCTTGCAAGTCACATTTATTGAGAAGATACTTGGGATATAACAAAAGTGGCGTCACGAACAGGATTCGAACCTGTGCGGGGAAACCCCATTGGATTTCGTAATATCCTGAAACTATAAGCAGTAATGGCAACTATAAACAGTAATGGCTGGCAAGATACTGAAAGGCAAATAGGTATACCCACATCAGAGACATTACTAAGATAGGCTCATCAATTAGCCTCCAGACACTGAACAGTTAATGTCAGACGCGAGGACGGGTTGATGGAGTGGCAGGGACGAAAACAATAAAGTTGTGGGGCACGAGTCAGCCAGCCAAGTGATATAGGGCTGCCCAGTATGTCAGTTAAACGAAGAGTACCGCCGGAGCTGAAGGCAGAAGGATACGGGAGGAGCGAGGTCTGATACCCAGCTGGTGACGCAGCATCAATACTTACCTGGTTGCGTGGAGTGAGTGGGTTTCCCGCAGCTTCCGGTGATCGGTGTGCCGGCGTTGTACACTGGTCCACCTGGAGGTGTGACTCCCGTCTTGGGTGGTCCTGGGAGTGCGGTCGAGACCCTGAAGACGTCGCCGCCGAAGGAGGAATGGTGAACACCCGGCCGTCCGAGGCACTCAAAGCTGACGTCGCATCCCGGAAGACAGCGCGGTGAGCACAGTACGGGGACAGCAGCCGCAAGTATCCGGCAGCCCCACGATAGTCTGCGGTGCAGCGCCGGGTAATTACATCATCGGGGGCGGCGCCAAAGTATTCTGGAAAGGAGGGGCGGCCATTGTAGGCGGGCCCCGAGCCTCAACTGTCACCACTATCAGCCCGCACATCTCAGCCCCTCGCCTGCAATAGTGTCGTAGCAGGAGGGAGCAATATCCTAAAGAGGGGGAGAGCAACCCTTTATCAGCCCGCACATCTCAGCCCCTCGCCTGCAATAGTGTCTCAGCAGAAGGGAGCAATATCCTAAAAGGAGGAGAGCAATTCCTTATCGTGAGAAGTGAATGTAGGAATAATAAAAGAAACTGTATGCATCTTGGATAGTATAAAGCACAGCAAAAGCATTCAAGTTCAGTTAGGGGGAGTCATATACTATTGCCATAGGGAGAAAGAACTGTCGAGTTGCAGGGAATACATACCTGTGCAAAGAGTCCAGTGAAAGACTAGAATAAATCCTCTATTAACTGGGATATTCCTATTATGCACCTGTGAAGGACAGACAGAGAGTAGAGGACACACTGGCATTAGTTGGATACAATATAGTTAACTGAACTGTCATTCTGAACTCAACCAACCACAGGAGAATTGTAAGACTGTATAGACTGTGCTGTCGGAGTAAGAGCAACATTGTAAGCTTATTATAGTGCGGTCGTAAAAGTAGCAATGTTGCAGTAATTGTACATAAGACTGGTCCCTATCTAAAGTGGACAGATAGATAACGCTGTAAAGTATTAATGGGGTTACTGTGTAGAATACAGTAGAGTATAGTTGAATGCACCGTTTACTTTCAAGTGCAAAAGCATAGAGGCATATTGGATAGAAACGTTCACTGTGTATTACATTGATTAGAGCATAGAGGCATATTGGATGGAAACGTTCACTGTGTATTACATTGATTAGAGCATAGAGGCATATTAGATAGAAACGTTCAATGTGTAGTACATTAATTACCTTCTATATTAATATTTGTTTACTGCGGAGATTGTTCGCACTAATTCAATGCAATGAGTCTGGTTATGTAAATATTATCATACGAGGATCATTATACTTGTCAATACACCTCCTCAAAGTTAATCTATATATTGTACCGTCATCGGTGAAAGAAAGAATAAATCGCAGATTACTCATTCTACGTCTTGCAAGTCACATTTATTGAGAAGATACTTGGGATATAACAAAAGTGGCGTCCACGAACAGGATACAAACAAAAGGAGATAATAAACCAAGTAAAGATAAGATGGCAAATTCAGAACCACTCACACCTAAATCAGGGAAGAGGAGAGTTCTTCCGTCCCCGGAAAGTATGGCCGTTAGGAGGAGAGAAGAAATGGCTGAACAGTCGGCTATCACTATGCCATACTATTTTGGAGCGCCATGGTTGCCCTTATATTCTGGAAATAAACGCAGGGCAGGAACAACAACTTTTCGGGACTTTAAAGATAGGATGCAATCTATGTTTAAATTGGGCCACGTGAGCAACACACAACAAGTACAGATATTACTAGGACAATTAAAGGGGCCAGCGAGAAGGGAAGTGAAAGCCTGGATTGGAGAGCGGAAGGTCACCGTACAGGACATTTTTAAGAAATTGGCCAGTGTATTTGATGCACGAACCCTGGCTGACTTGAAAGGGGATCTGTACTCAAGGAAACAAAAACCACTGGAGTCATTAAGGGACTTTGCTTTGGCGCTACAAGAGGCTTCGCACGCCATACAGGCAGTAGAACCGAGCGAGAAAGGACAACAAAATGAAACTCTCATCAATCTTTTTGTAGAAGGGGCCCGAGATAAAGCCATTCGTGCGCAGCTCCGCATGTGGAGAAAGCAGAACCCAGGCGGCACGTTTTCTAAGTTTAAGGAAGCCATCTTCCAAATATTAGGAATGAATCAGTATGATGAGGAAGAAAGTCAGGGGACTACGGATTCTGAAGAAGAAGAGGAGGAGATTGAAGAAGAATTTGTCCGTAAAGTACCTACCCGTGGAAAAAAAGGGTCCGTTACGCAACAGGTACAGACAGGGAGAGATAACTCCGGACCTCTGGCAGAAAAGTTAGATTTAATTACAAAGAGCTTGGCAGAAATGGGCAAAGAAATAAAAGATCTCCGACAAGAGCAGATGGTACTCAAGCGTAGAGGAGAGAGCACCGGATCAAGTTTCCGGGGCAGGTCTCAGTGGGCCACCACGTCTGGGAGGGGCCGACGAGTCACCGACCGTTTTGATGCTCAAGGCAGTCCGATCTGCAGGAGATGTGACAGGAGTGGACACATTGAACGACACTGTACAGAGGAAGATTTAAACGGGGAAGACCCGAGGCCAAGGACCCGCCCTCGGGAGAATCTGCCCCAGTAGGTCCAACCCCGTCCAAATGGTGGTCCCGTTATGTAGGAGCATGTCCCCATGTATCGATCCTAGTGAACGGAATTGAGATACCAGCGCTCCTAGATACGGGGTCACAAGTCACCACTATTCAAGTTAGTGAATTCAAAAAATATTGGGCCACGGAAGAAATCATGACTCCCCCGGATAACTGGCTCCAGTTATTAGCCAGCAATGGACAGGAAATCGAGTGTTGCGGATATTGGGAGGCCAACCTGACCATTGGGAAAATACTCCTTACCCACCAAGGGTGCCTAGTCACCAAAGGACGTAATGAACAGTTACCCCCGATTATATTGGGCATGAATGTCCTGCGACATTGCCCAGAGGAACTAGTAGAGATGCTGAAGACAGAGATGGGAAAAGCTGATAGGGAAGAAAAAAAAGCGTTGTGGCAGACAGTGAGATGGCTAAAAGGAGTGAAGAGCTTTGTTAATGATCAAGGGGAGGTCGGCAAAGCTCGAGTTAGCGATAGAACGCCCGTTCTGATCCGGCCAAACTCCGAGATGATGTTACAGTGCAAAGCCCGGTTCGGAGTGGGTGGGAGAGATTACGACGCCATGATCGAGCCACACGATCCCGAAGGACAGTACCCGTTTGCGGTAGCCCGTGCAGTAACAAGAGTGCACCAAGGCCAGGTGATGGTGCGAGTCCTAAATCCTCATAGCTTCCCGGTCAAGTTATATAGGAACTGCCCAGTCGCCAAACTGACCGAAGTAAACTTTGAGAATATATTTGAAGGAGGAGCCTTGAGTGCCCCACAACAGGCCGTCAGAGTCTCGTCAGTGGAAGAGGCCACGGAAGAATCGTGGTGGAATACCATCCAAATCGGGGATCCAACTACCCCACCTGAACATAAAAATGGGGTGATTCAAGTGGTGAAGGAGTACGCCAGAGCGTTTAGTCAACACTCCACTGACTTCGGGAAGGCAGAGAACGTGTTTCACTACATCCCGACCGGAGAACACAGACCCATCAAAGAGAGACATAGACCCTTACCGCCGGCACTGTACCAGCCAGTGCGAGAGATGTTGGCGGACATGAGACAGTCTGGGGTAATCCGCGAGAGCCATAGCCCCTGGGCAGCCCCCATTGTACTTGTTCAAAAGAAAAACGGAAGCTTGAGGTTTTGCGTGGATTACAGAAAACTGAACAATATCACACATAAGGATGCATACCCGCTGCCCCGAATTGAAGAATCCTTGACGGCCTTAAAAACAGCCCAATACTTCTCCACGTTAGACCTCACTAGCGGGTACTGGCAAATTCCAGTAGCCCCCGAACACCGGGAGAAAACGGCTTTCACGACACCCATGGGGTTATTTGAATTCGAACGCATGCCGTTTGGGCTATGCAACGCTCCAGCCACGTTTCAAAGGTTGATGGAACATTGTCTTGGCCACCGCAACTTTGATATGATCTTGCTTTATTTAGATGATATTATCATCTTTTCGGCCGACTACCAAAAGCATTTGGAACATCTAAAAGAAGTCTTCACCCAACTAGCGGAGCACGGATTGAAATTGAATCCAGCCAAATGTCACCTATTGAAACCTAAAGTGCACTACTTAGGGCATGTCGTGAGCGCAGAAGGAGTTCACCCGGACCCAGAGAAAGTCAGCGCGGTAACAGAATGGCCCATTCCAAAAACTGTAAAAGAAGTACGGAGCTTCTTAGGTTTCGTAGGATATTACAGACGGTTTGTTCGACATTTCGCACGGATAGCCGCTCCGCTGCATGCGCTACTCCGAGGTTTGTCGGGAACAGAAAGGAGAGGAAATATTCCAGTGGACTGGTTGGAATCGCACCAGTTGGCGTTCGAACAGTTGAAGGCTGCTTTGGTCAACGCTCCTCTTCTTGCCTACCCGGATTATGAGCAGCCTTTCAGGGTGTATACGGACGCCAGCAATCACGGGTTGGGCGCTGTACTAGCCCAAGTACAAGATGGCCAAGAGCGAGTTATTGCATACGCTAGCCGAGGTTTGAAGAAAACAGAAAGGAACTCGGAAAATTACAGTGCGTTCAAACTCGAATTACTGGCTGTGATATGGGCTGTAACAGAAAAATTTCGAAGTTATCTGACTGCAACTTCTTTTACAATTGTGACCGACAATAACCCTCTAGCTCACTTAGACACGGCACACCTGGGAGCTTTAGAGCAACGTTGGATGTCCCGATTAGCCAATTTCCGGTACACGATCACCTATCGTAGCGGAAAAGCTAACGCAAATGCAGACGCATTATCTCGCCTGCCGACTACGTCGTTACCCGAGGGGGCAGATGAAAATGAAGTAATGGAATTACCAGCCTTTACCCCTAAACCTCAACGAAACCGTTGGCAAATCGGACATTCCAGGCCCCTTACAGCATTGGCTAATGAGGCGGAGATCTCCGAGTCGGATATAGATTGGAAACAAGTACAACAAGAAAATCTAATCCTGCAGGAGTTATTGAAGTTCTTAAAAGTACCCAAGGGAATGTCTAGACAACAACGGCTGCAAGCGGCTCCAGAACTAGTCAAACTGCTTCGGCAACAACCGAAATTACAAATAAAAAAGGGACTGTTAATCAGGAGTAGATACGACCCTGGCACCCATGAGAAGATAAACCAAATAGTGATTCCTCGACGATACGCCCCTGCCGTATTACGGGCCTATCACAATCAGTCTGGTCATTTTGGAATGACAAAAACAGAGGCGATCTTACGGGCACGCTTCTTCTGGGTTGGCATGAAGGAAGATATCCAACAGTGGTGCCAGGACTGTGTCAATTGTGCGTTAAGGAGACCCCAGGATCCTAAGCAAAGAGACTCATTGTGTCCAATCAAGACCCAGCGGCCGTTAGAATTGGTGGCCTTGGACCACGTTAAACTGGAAGTAAGTGTCAGCGGGATGCAGTATGCGCTCACCATCACGGATCACTTCACGAAATTCCTGGTGGTGGTGCCAGTTCGGGACATTACGGCAAAAACGACCGCTCGAGCATTTCTCAAACACTTTCTCCAACCCTATGGAATCCCAGATAAAGTACTTACCGATCAAGGCCCCGCATTTGAAGCCGTGTTATTTCAGGAGTTATGCACTTTATATGGCTGCAAAAAGATACGTACCACCGCTTACCACCCGCAAACGAACGGTTTGTGTGAACGGGCAAATCAAACCATTATCAGCATGCTTCAGAAATTGTCGGCAGAACAACGGGGTAGATGGCCGAACTTGTTGTCAAGTCTAACCTACATCTACAATAACACGACTCACTGCTCCACGGGATATACCCCATTCTACCTGATGTTTGGACGCCGCGGGGACTTGCCGAAGGATCTGGAGCTATATCCGGATTTCGGAGAGACCGGGGTGTGCACAAGTGACTGGGTTAGTGAGCATCAGCAGCAAATGGACGCCGTAAGGGATGTGGTGCAACAGCGAATGGAAGGGGTGCATCAAAGACAAGAAAGAAACTATATCACGGACACCGGTGAGATGCCTCTTAGGTTGGGTGATCAGGTATGGCGGAAGAACAATCGACGGACAAGTAAATTGGACTCTCGGTGGGAACGGATACCGTACACCATTGTCGGCCTGCCGGATGATAACTTTCACGCATATCAGATTCAAAAGGATCCAAATGGGTCCACCGTCACCGTGGCACGGGAACAGTTAAAACGATGCGGGGTCATTAACGAACCAGGACCTGTCGAGGATAAGAGCGGAGCAAAGGCTAAAGACCGCCGGAGGGATGCGTCTAGAACTGATCCCATGGAAATGTTGATGCTCATTTGTGGGCCACGTGTTGGTGGGCACACCCGGGAATACCGGGCTCTTGAAACACAGGAAGATGGTCGACATTCGGAAAATGCTCAATCAGGAGTGTCGGATGTAGACGAAGAGGAACTACGAGAGGCCACACGGGCCAGACCAGTGCGGAGTACCAGAGGTGTGGTACCTATGCGATATCGCATGTAACGTGACCGACGGTCAAAAATTAACAAGAGAACGAAGCAGTATAGGATCCCTGTGGACAGGCATCATTTTAGCCGGGGAAAGTTGTAATATCCTGAAACTATAAGCAGTAATGGCAACTATAAACAGTAATGGCTGGCAAGATACTGAAAGGCAAATAGGTATACCCACATCAGAGACATTACTAAGATAGGCTCATCAATTAGCCTCCAGACACTGAACAGTTAATGTCAGACGCGAGGACGGGTTGATGGAGTGGCAGGGACGAAAACAATAAAGTTGTGGGGCACGAGTCAGCCAGCCAAGTGATATAGGGCTGCCCAGTATGTCAGTTAAACGAAGAGTACCGCCGGAGCTGAAGGCAAAAGGATACGGGAGGAGCGAGGTCTGATACCCAGCTGGTGACGCAGCATTAATACTTACCTGGTTGCGTGGAGTGAGTGGGTTTCCCGCAGCTTCCGGTGATCGGTGTGCCGGCGTTGTACACTGGTCCACCTGGAGGTGTGACTCCCGTCTTGGGTGGTCCTGGGAGTGCGGTCGAGACCCTGAAGACGTCGCCGCCGAAGGAGGAATGGTGAACACCCGGCCGTCCGAGGCACTCAAAGCTGACGTCGCATCCCGGAAGACAGCGCGGTGAGCACAGTACGGGGACAGCAGCCGCAAGTATCCGGCAGCCCCACGATAGTCTGCGGTGCAGCGCCGGGTAATTACATCATCGGGGGCGGCGCCAAAGTATTCTGGAAAGGAGGGGCGGCCATTGTAGGCGGGCCCCGAGCCTCAACTGTCACCACTATCAGCCCGCACATCTCAGCCCCTCGCCTGCAATAGTGTCGTAGCAGGAGGGAGCAATATCCTAAAGAGGGGGAGAGCAACCCTTTATCAGCCCGCACATCTCAGCCCCTCGCCTGCAATAGTGTCTCAGCAGAAGGGAGCAATATCCTAAAAGGAGGAGAGCAATTCCTTATCGTGAGAAGTGAATGTAGGAATAATAAAAGAAACTGTATGCATCTTGGATAGTATAAAGCACAGCAAAAGCATTCAAGTTCAGTTAGGGGGAGTCATATACTATTGCCATAGGGAGAAAGAACTGTCGAGTTGCAGGGAATACATACCTGTGCAAAGAGTCCAGTGAAAGACTAGAATAAATCCTCTATTAACTGGGATATTCCTATTATGCACCTGTGAAGGACAGACAGAGAGTAGAGGACACACTGGCATTAGTTGGATACAATATAGTTAACTGAACTGTCATTCTGAACTCAACCAACCACAGGAGAATTGTAAGACTGTATAGACTGTGCTGTCGGAGTAAGAGCAACATTGTAAGCTTATTATAGTGCGGTCGTAAAAGTAGCAATGTTGCAGTAATTGTACATAAGACTGGTCCCTATCTAAAGTGGACAGATAGATAACGCTGTAAAGTATTAATGGGGTTACTGTGTAGAATACAGTAGAGTATAGTTGAATGCACCGTTTACTTTCAAGTGCAAAAGCATAGAGGCATATTGGATAGAAACGTTCACTGTGTATTACATTGATTAGAGCATAGAGGCATATTGGATGGAAACGTTCACTGTGTATTACATTGATTAGAGCATAGAGGCATATTGGATGGAAACGTTCACTGTGTATTACATTGATTAGAGCATAGAGGCATATTAGATAGAAACGTTCAATGTGTAGTACATTAATTACCTTCTATATTAATATTTGTTTACTGCGGAGATTGTTCGCACTAATTCAATGCAATGAGTCTGGTTATGTAAATATTATCATACGAGGATCATTATACTTGTCAATACACCTCCTCAAAGTTAATCTATATATTGTACCGTCATCGGTGAAAGAAAGAATAAATCGCAGATTACTCATTCTACGTCTTGCAAGTCACATTTATTGAGAAGATACTTGGGATATAACACATGTACTAAGATGGGAGTTCTGTTGTAGATGGGATGTAGCCCCTAGCAACCAGTGAGATTCTGCAGTCTGCTGCGCATGCACGGCGGCCATTTTCTGCTACTGCACATACTGAGATTTTGCACATTGGACACTGGAATCTGGAGGGGTAATTTCTGCACCCATTATAAATACGCCATTGAGCTCCTGGTCTTAGTACATCTCCCCTTATACTGTACTTTGGGGGTAATTCAGACCTTATCGCTGCTGTGTGCAGGGAGTGTCAGGGGACAGTGCTGGAAGTGTCAGGGGACAGCGCTGGGAGTGTCGGGGGACAGCGCTGGGAGTGTCGGGGGTCAACGCTGGGAGTGTCGGGGGACAGCGCTGGGAGTGTGATGGACAATGCTGGGAGTGTCACGGGACAGCACTGGGAGTGTCGGGGGACAGCGCTGGGAGTGTCGGGGGACAACGCTGGGAGTGTCGGGGGACAACGCTGGGAGTGTCGGGGACAGCGCAGGGAGTGTCGGGGGACAGCTCTGGGAGTGTCGGGGGTCAACGCTGGGAGTGTCGGGGGTCAACGCTGGGAGTGTCGGGGGTCAACGCTGGGAGTGTCGGTGGACAGCGCTGGGAGTGTGATGGACAACGCTGGGAGTGTGATGGACAATGCTGGGAGTGTCACGGGACAGCCCTGGGGGTGTCATGGACAACGCTGGGAGTGTCAGGGACAGCCCTGGGAGTGTCATGGACAACGCTGGGAGTGTCAGGGACAGCGCTGGGGGTGTCAGGGACAGCGCTGGGGGTGTCAGGGACAGCGCTGGGAGTGTCAGGGACAGCGCAGGGAGTGTCAGGGACAGCGCAGGGAGTGTCTGGGGCAGCACTGGGGGTGTCAGGGACAGCGCAGGCAGGGAGTGTCAGGGGCAGCGCAGGGAGTGTCATGGACAGTGCTGTGGGTGTCAGGGACAGCGCAGGCAGGGAGTGTCAGGGACAGCGCAGGGAGTGTCAGGGGCAGCGCAGGGAGTGTCTGGGGCAGCGCTGGGAGTGTCAGGGGCAGCGCAGGGAGTGTCTGGGGCAGCGCAGGGAGTGTCAGGGACAGCGCATGGAGTGTCTGGGGCAGCGCTGGGAGTGTCAGGGGCAGCGCAGGGAGTGTCTGGGGCAGCGCTGGGGGTGTCAGGGACAGCGCAGGCAGGGAGTGTCAGGGGCAGCGCAGGGAGTGTCATGGACAGTGCTGGGGGTGTCAGGGACAGTGCTGGGGGTGTCAGGGACATGTATGTTTGAACGGAAAATGCCTTTCTTGTGGAAATCTAGATAGAAAGAGTGTGAGTTTTAAATCCCAAGTAACAAAGGAAGTATTTCCAATAAAAAGCTTCATTAATTGTGAAACGGACGATATAATATATGTATTGACCTGTGAATGTGGGACGTACGATTAGAAGCCTGCACATCAGGTATATGGAGCATAGGAGAAACATAATTGGATTGTCAAGGACGAATAGTCTTTATAAACACAAGACAAATTGTCAAAAAGGGGAAATGAAGAACATCACTATCATAGGGATAGAACAAATGATAAATACTGCCAGAGGAGGGGACAGATATACCCAGTTATGTAGGAAGGAGGCATACTGAGAACACTGACCCCACAGGGTTTAAATGATACAATTGAAATGAATAACATCTCCTATATATTTGGCTACATCTGTCACTCAAAGTGGGTGTCTGTGTCTATAACGCTCTGTTCCTGGACTTTCCTCTTAATGTGTGATTGCCTTCATCTGTGCTGAACACCTTTCTGAGAAATTAACCTGTTTAAAACAGGTGATGGCAATCATACATTAAGGGGAAGTCTAGAAACAGAGCATTGTGTCCCTCCTGGAGAGGGTCATGTTGGGAGGTATGTGACCGAGAACCAGCCCAGTGAGCCCACAGACAGTGCCAGACACCCACTGCCTGCCCATGTTGCCCAGCACTGCTACTCCACAGCCACCAGGTGAGCGCCCCCCTCCCGCGATTTGCGGCAAACCCCCCCCCCCCGCGCGCCCCCCCCCCCCCGCAATTCGCGGCAAAAACACCCGCTCCCCCGTGACCCACCCTACCGCGATTCGCAGCAAAAACACCCCCGCGACCCCCCCTCCCGCGATTCGCTGCAAAAAGAACCCCCCCACGACCCCTCCCGCAATTCGCGGCATAACCACCACCCCGCGACCCCGCGAATCGCGGCAAACCCTCCCCCGTGACCCCCCCCCCCCGATTCGCGGAAAAAACACCCCCCCGCGACCTCCCTCCCGCGATTCGCGGCAAAAAGAACCCCCCCGCGACCCCCCTTGCACGATTGGCGGCACCCCCCCTGCGACCCCCCTCCCGCGATTCGCGGCACCCCCCCCCCCCCGCAATTCGCAGCAGCCCCAGGATTAAATGGCACATGCAAAACACTGACATGGCTATGGTCGACAATGAAAAAGGTTGACATGAGTTTTTGAAGATTTATTTTAAATTTTTTTAATTTTTTTCATATTCATTGTCATGTGTCGACATGGACACCAATGAAGTGGCACACTTATGTCAACATTTACATGTGTTGACCTTTCTGTGTTGATTTTTTCTTGTGGCGATTCGCGTCACACCCGTGACCCCCCACCTCCCGCAATTCGCGGCAACCCACCACCAGAACCCCTGTGAACCCCGCCCTCCCGCGATTCGCGGCACCCACCCCCGCGACCCCCCCTCCCGCAATTTGCGGCACCCCCCAGTGATTCGCGGCAGCTCCAGAATTAAATTGCACATGGAAAACACTGACATGGCTATGGTCGACAATGAAAAAGGTTGACATGAGTTTTTGAAGTATTTTTGTCATTTTTTGAATATTTTCATATTCATTCTCATGTGTCGACATGGACACCAATGAAGTGCCACACTTATGTCAACATTTACATGTGTTGACCTTTCTGTGTTGATTTTTTTCTTGTGGCGATTCGCGTCACACCCCCCGCAACCCCCCCTTCCGGCGATTCGCGGCACCCCCCGCGACCTCCCCCCCCCCTCCCGCAATTCGCGGCAACCCCCCACCGGAACCCCCATGAACCCCGCTCTCCCGCGATTCGCGGCACCCACCCCCCGCAACCCCCCCCCTCCCGCAAATCGCGGCAACCACCCGCGATTCGCGGCAGCCCCAGGATTAAATGGCACATGCAAAACACTGGCACGGCTGTGGTCGACAATGAAAAAGGTTGACATGAGTTTTTGAAGATTTATTTCATTTTTTTAATGTTTTCATATTCATTGTCATGTGTCAACATGGACACCAATGAAGTGGCACACTTATGTCAACATTTACATGTGTTGACCTTTCTGTGTTGATTTTTTCTTGTGGCGATTCGCGTCACACCCCCCCGCAACCCCCCCTCCCGCGATTCGCGGCACCCCCCGTGACCCCCCACCTCCCGCAATTCGCGGCAACCCCCCACCGGAACACACGTGAACCCTGCCCTCCCGCGATTTGCGGCACCCAACCCCGCGACCCCCCCCTCCCGCAATTCGCGGCAACCCCCCACCGGAACACACGTGAACCCTGCCCTCCCGCGATTCGCGGCACCCAACCCCGCGACACCCCCCTCCCGCAATTCGCGGCACCCCCCGTGATTCGCGCCAGCTCCAGAATTAAATTGCACATGGAAAACACTGACATGGCTATGGTCGACAATGAAAAAGGTTGACATGAGTTTTTGAAGTTTTTTTTTTCATTTTTTGAATGTTTTCATATTCATTCTCATGTGTCGACATGGACACCAATGAAGTGCCACACTTATGTCAACATTTACATGTGTTGACCTTTCTGTGTTGATTTTTTCTTGTGGCGATTCGCGGCACCCCCCGGCGAGCCCCCTCCCACGATTCACAGCACACCCCCCCAATTCGCGGCGACTCCCGCGATTTGCGGCCCCACCCCGTGACACACCCCCTCCTGCGATTCGTGGCACCCCGCGACCCCCCCTCCCACGATTTGTGCCAACCCCCTAGGCCCCCCCTTCCTCGCGGTACCCCCCACCCCCCGCGACCCCCCCTACCGCGATTCCCCCCCCCCCTGTCATTGCGGCAACCCCCCGCCCCTGCGACCCACCCTCCCACGATTCACTGCAACCCCCCGCGTCCCCCCTCCCACGATTCGCGGCACCCACACCCCCCGCGACCCCCCCTCCCGCAATTCACGGCATCCACCCACGACCCCTCCTCCCGTGATTCGCGGACACACCTCACCTCCTCCCCCCCCACCCCAGCTCGCGATTCACGGCAACCCCAGGATTAAATGGCACATGCAAAACACTGACACCCCCCCCCCACGATTCACGCCCCCTCCCACGATTCACGTCACCCCCCGCACACACCCCCCTCCCGCAATTCGCAACCCCCCCTCCCGCAATTCACGCCCCCTCCCACGCTTTGCGGACGCCCGCCCTCTCCCGCGATCCGCGGACACCTGCGCCCCCTCCCTCCCTTGATTCACGGCACCCCCCACGCCCCTCCCACAATTCACGGCACCCCTAAGCCCCTCTTTAGTCCCCCGTATACTCACACACCCCTATCACTACCCAGCTTCCTGCTCTCCTGAACCGTAACTTCCACCACTGGGGAGTCGCTGACTTTGTTTTGCCCACATGCCCCTATCATGCCTCATAGCCCAGCCTCCTGCTCTCATGTACCCTAACTCCCACCCAGTAGGAGGAGACACTGACTCAGGGCCACCATCCTGTACTCCTGTACTGCCACACTGGACCCTCACCCACTGGCAGAAGCTGCACAGTATCTCCCACCCTCCTCTTTAGTCCCCCTTATGCCCACACCCCTATCACTACCCAGCCTCCTGTTTTCCTGTGTCGTGACCTCCGCCAGTGGGGAGCCGCTGACTCAGAAACACCCTACTATACTATTGCACACACACACACCTCAACAACACGCACACACAGCTCCCCACACCCACAAATGTCACTGTACCCTCCACACTATCAATGTACATCTTACTCTGTAACCGCTTTTTAATTAAACAAAACAATACACACCCCCTTCCACATCATATGCTCTCTGTATAACACATTTCACCTATAACTCAAGTTGCAATACAGTGCATCTTTCATACAATTCTAACCATATTTCTCATATACAAATGTTCACAAATTAAGGGGGCGCAGCCCCTTACGACGGTGTGAAGAGCGCCCGTAGGGCGCGATGAATCACCTAGTATAGAATAAAATCGATCCCTTCAACCCCATTCATTCATTATTTGAAATGTACATTTCCCCTGGTTCATATATTAATATAATAAGAAATACCAGAAGTGATTCCCCTGCTGTTCCCTTTTCCCTCCCTATTATTGGTCCCTTTTCCCCTCCGGTCTCTCCCCTTGCCCCCCCCCCCCATACCCCCCCTCCCCCTCTTATATACTTAGGATTATATGCACAAAACTGTAGACATAGGTCCCTTCCAATATGACCATTATCATGTAATTTCTATTTGTTTTTTATTTATTTAAAAAAAAATATTTATTCATTTATTTATTTATTATTTTTTGTTGGTTTTTATACTTTGGTTCTGTCATCTATTGACAGACTTTTTAATTTATAAATTTATTGTTGAATGAAATGTGGAAATTAATTAAAATTAAAGTTAAAATATATTAACTGAGATTAAAATATGTAGATTATATCTAGGAATGTATCGACATGAGGCTGGCATGATGGCATGGTATATATGAGACAATATAAACTTACCATCGGCAATCTTTATGCCCCACACTTTAATAACTTATCTAATCTTATCTAACTTAACACTAAAATAAAGAGACAGACACAAGTGCTGGCGTTTCAATATGAATGTCAAATTTATTGATTGACAACTATTTATATTGATTCTATAAAAGAGGGTGGCGGCCCTAAAGAACGGTCATAGAGAAAAGAAGGGTAAGATGACATCACACCATTCACACAACGTTGGTGTTCAACTCTCCCACGCAACCCACCCGTGCGGATGGTGTAGCCCATCCCCTGTCCAAGGGGCATGGGCTAGTAGCGTATCATTGACGGGAGAGCGCACCCCACTATCCTCATATCACTTCCATTTGAACAAGGACCGTTCTTTACCGCCGCCAAGAAAAGATAGAAAAATAGGGAGGGAGGGGAAAACTGGACCAGAGAGGCAGATCACCTGACTCTCTGGCTATTCCTACTACAGGAAACTCCTCCCCTGCTGCCTAATTGGCTAATGCTGCAGCATCATAGCCCATAGCAAACCACAACTTAAAGTGCAGGCATCTCAGACTCCTTCGGTAGTTTATGTCACCTCATGGCTTAATCAGCCCTCGGTTTTTTTATGAGCAAATTTTTGGGCTAGGCGGCAATGTATTGAGGCTTGATTATAAGGGCAAAAAAAGAGGCTGAATACAGCAAAATATGATGTTAATTAAAATGAAAAGGTCTGCATATATACAAAGACTATATTTTTCAGAGTATACAACAAGAATATATAAAGAAACAGAATGGGCGATTTCCCTTATGGGAGAAGAAATAAGGAGGAGTACAAACAAATGGGATCCTAACCAACAAAATGGCGACAGTATGGTAACAAACCGAAAAGATGGCCGCCGCCGTTGAGCGGGGATGGACTATGATAAGAATAATGCAAACCATCCAAAAATAAACCCCAAAAATGGCCGCCGCTATAATGGCAACCTAAAAGATTGCCGCTGCTACTTATGAAATCTATCAGTCTTATCTATCTATCAGGACAGCGCTGGGGGTGTCAGGGGCATTGCTGTGAGTGTCAGGGACAGCGCTGTGAGTGTCAGGGAAAATGCAGGGAGTGTCAGGGACAACGCTGGGGGTGTCAGGGGCAGCGCTGGGGGTGTCAGGGGCAGCGCTGGGGGTGTCAGGGGCAGCGCTGGGGGTGTCAGGGGCAGCGCTGGGGGTGTCAGGAGCTGGCAGCGCTTCGGAGTGTCAGGGGCAGCGCTGGGGGTATCAGGGGCAGCACTGGGGGTGTCCGGGACAACGCAGGCATTCCCCAGAGTGTTAGGGGAGGGTGGGTGATGTCAGCTCCAGACCAGATATTCATCGCTGCCGCTGAGTTAGTCCCTGACTACTCTGAGCTTGTGATAACTGGTGACCAGTGGCAGAATCATTGGATGTTGAGCATTTGCGATGAGATTCATTTGGATGGTGGGATTTCACTATAACGGGGCAGCGTCTCCCTATCAGGTCTGAATTACCCCATTGTGTCATGCTAAGATCTTGCACACGAGAGCTGACTCTTGAATACAACCACAGATACACTGGGGGCCGAACATAGGTGTGAATCAGGCCCTAACATAGTCTATCGTTCATATTGAGGTATGTGGCAGAATGTGCCTCGTGCCTCAGTTCTGTCTTTAGATCCTAGTGTACTAATTGCACAATAACAATAATAATATTAATAATAATAATAATAATAATTTATTATTTGGACTTTTTCCAACAGAGCTCATAACACTTTACATCCATGAAGACCAGAGCACATAATACATATGTACTGTATACTATATACAGCTACAGACAAGCCGCACAGACACATGCAGTAACCCTACAGCACACATTCAGGCCCTTATTCTAGTTCTCTCTCTCTCTGACAAAATCCTTCTTAGATGGACAAAACCATATGCACTGCAGGTGGGGCAGATGTTACTTGTGCAGAGAGAATTAGATTTGGGTGGGGTTTTACTTCAAAGTGAGATCTACTGTATATTGCAGTGTAAAAATAAAGCAGCCAGTATTTACCCTGCACAGGAACAAAATAACTCACCTAAATCTAATTCTCTCTGCACAAGTTACATCTACCCCACCTGCAGTGCACATGGTTTTGTCCATCTAAGAAGGATTTTGTCAGAAAGAGTGAACTAGAATAAGGCTCACAGTTACCAGAATGGAGGATTGGAGCAGGCATTATGGGGCCGATTCAGCCCTGCATGAGGCGGTCCAAATTCGGCCCCTCTTTCAATGGGGGCCACTGCTAATGTGCATTGTCACTATTGAGCATGTGCAGGGCCCCTTCAACGAATTTCTACCCTCCCATGGTTACTCGCAGCCTGACTGACAGGCGGGGGGCTTCCCCTGGCATTTCATGGGCGTGTCCACAAAACAGTGGACGGGCCCGTATGAACACAGTTGTCCCCCTGCCTGCTTGCAGTGGGCACAGACATCACCGATTTTCCATGACTCCTGGGTCACGTGACAGCTGCAACCGCCAGACAGTGGAGAAATCCTTTGATGTGCGGGTGCTCGCGAACAAATGTGTACATGTACAGTAACAAGAGAAAAGAAGAAGATGTCCTATGTCGGTGCACCAAAAAAGACTAAAAAATAACCTTTATTAATTTCTATTAAAAACTGGGAGATAAAAGAATATACATATAATAACAAACAAGGGTGGGGTATAACACACTTTAAACCTAAGGTGGCAGGCAGACGTTTGTAATAAAGTATAGTGTATGTGCTGATTTCACTTTGAACAGTGTGCTCTTGGTCTGTACAGGAATGGGGTAGGCAGACAGACCAGGTATCAGCAATAAGAGCGGGTTAGTGAACCTCTTTCCTGGATGCTCTAATTGCTGCAAATTCACTTGTGCCAGCAAGGGTTAAACACGTTTATAGGGTCCTTGTGACAAATAAAGGGGATTGGCATACACTTAATACATCACACAGTGTATGGGTGAATATCACTCTGGCCCTTATTCTGGTTGGTGCGGCCAGAGCCGCACACGGGGCTCCGGCCGCACAAACCAATCCCCGCCCACCCTACTGATCGCCACGGCCGTCCGTACACGGACGGCTGGCGATCCGCATAAAAATGGTGGAGGCTACGCCTCCACCATGGTGGGAGCTGCCCCCTGCATTCGATGGTCGTCGACCATCGAAGGCAGGTCCGCACGCCGCGGCAGCTCCCGCAAGCTGAGACCACACGGACAATCGTCCGTGTGGTAGCTTGTATGGGGGCTGAAAGCTGACATCCGGCGACGTCAGCTTTCCGCCCCCATGAGTGGCGTCATGCCCTCATTACCATGCATATGCCCCGCGTTTGCATGGGAACGCCCATGAAACGCGGGGCGTACACATAGGGAAATGAGGGCATGAAGCCCCTCACGCCCCTATACGCCCCCTTTGCGGCGGACGAAATACGTCTGCGGCGAAGGGGGCTGCACATGCGCAGATTGACCTCTGCGCATGTGCAGTGTAAAAACATCGGCGGTACGGCCGCACGCGGGCCGTACCGCACGAAGTAGAATAAGGGCCTCTGACTCCTTTAGGAGAATCCCTCTCTATGTCACTATCACTAGTGGTATACGCCCAGCGTGGAAACGCTCTATCAGTTGAAAACGTGGTCTCCCATCGGCTGCAGTGCCTGCCTGGTATAGGAGTCAGTTTGGTAAAATAATAAACAACTACAAACATCTGCCCGCGCATGTTTGTAGTTGTTTATTATTTTTCATATTGATGCATTTTGATTATCTGTTGAACAGCGCTATGCTGCAATAGCCCTTGTACGGGCGTTACCTGCAGCCAGCTACGGTCCACTTGGAGGCGACTCCACTGGACTAGCACAGTGAAAATACCCAGGTGGCACTTCTACCAAACTGACTCCTATACCAGGCAGGCACTGCAGCCGATGGGAGATCACATTTTCAACTGATAGAGCGTTTCCATGCTGGGCGTATACCACTAGTGATAGTGACATAGAGAGGGATTCTCCTAAAGGAGTCAGAGTGATATTCACCCATACACTGTGTGATGTATTAAGTGTATGCCAATCCCCTTTATTTGTCACAAGGACCCTATAAACGTGTTTAACCCTTGCTGGCACAAGTGAATTTGCGGCAATCAGAGCATCCACCAAAGAGGTTCACTAACCTGCTGTTATTGCTGATACCTGGTCTGTCTGCCTACCCCAGTCCTGTACAGACCAAGAGCACACTGTTCAAAGTGAAATCAGCACATACACTATACTTTATTACAAACGTCTGCCTGCCACCTTAGTTTTAAAGTGTGTTATACCCCACCCTTGTTTGTTATTATATGTATATTCTTTTATCTCGCAGTTCTTAATAGAAATTAATAAAGGTTTTTTTTAGTCTTTTTTGGTGCACCGACATAGGACATCCTCTTCTTTTCTCTTGTTACTGTTAACTTTCATGTCCGAGGTAGCACACCCCGCATATGTAATCAGTATTCCAGCATATTACAATCCAGGGGGTCCACCCTTCATACTATTGTGTCTTGTGCGACCTACTACATCCTTCTTTATCCCAATGTGTACATGTACAAATCAATTTGCAGCCCTTCATATGGGCTTGGATGGTGGGGGTTGGGAGCCGGGGCAGCGTTATCCTGCTCGCTGGGATCCGAAGCCAGTCAGCAGGCCTGAATCGGGCCTATGAGTAATGGATTCCCTGGCTTGTGTATCCCAACCTCAAAAGGTACCAGGTGAGGCAGCCATCTTGGGGCACACTGCTTAGGATATCCTGGGTGGAAGAGGTTGCCATGGAAGAGATGACATGAAATGGGGTTATTGCAGCATCCTAACGCTCAGAGAAGGGTCCCGACAAAACCACCAGGTCCATGTATTTCTCATCCCATCCACAAGTGCACCAGATGAGGCAGCCATGTTGGTCGCGCTACAAAGGTGACACTGTGGGAGGTGAGCCATACAAGGCCCAATGCATATGTGATATACCCTGATCCACGTGACGCAGCCAAGTTCCGGCTGTCGAGTGTCGGAAAGGAAGAGGATTGGCAAAAAACTGCCACAGATTGTCGGAAATCCTACTTGAATTCGACAATCCGTGACTTGTTTTACAGTCGGATCTGCTTTGTCGGAAACAGCAGCCTTCATTGACAGACGAGGGACAGACGCTAACCCTGTCGGAAATAGCGGCCCGGATTGAATACCCCCATAGTCTGTTCTTACCCCGTCTCATCGTAGTACCGAGTAAAGCGCAACAGAATATACTGGAACAATTTAAGTAACTGTTAGTATATAACTAATAATAAATACAATATATTGTCTTGCATTGCATGAAGGCCCCAGTACTGTACGACATCCGAAGGAGGAACACTGCTGTACAGTATATAGCATAAGCTGAGAGTGTTAGTGTGAGTGTCTGTGAGCAGCGTCGGAAGCGATGATCTGCAGCTCAGTCCTGCACACCTGCACCTTCCGGCCTGGCTGCTGTTAATCTTCCTGCCGCGTGGGTTCTGTGGGTGAGGACGCTGAGCGTGTGATTTCCAGATCAGTTATTCTCTATCGCGCTGCGGCTGAAATGAGGTCACGGAATTTATAATAAGCGACGCGCTCGGTTTCCTGTAACATAACAGCTGCCTACACAGTCCCAGCTAGGGGGGGGGAGGGGATACTGTCACCTTAGTGTGCAGACACGTGGGCAGGGCCTAGCTGAGCAAGGGACATGGTGTCTGAGGTAGTCTCAGCAAGGGACCAATGCAGGGGGCTATGGTGTCAAACCATCATGGAGACCTAACATGGCCTAGATGGCAGGGAGGGATATACAGAGAGTGTAGGGGTGACTGGAACCCACGTTGGCATGGAGGCGCTGGGTGGCTTGTGGGCGCTAGGGGTCTGCAGGGGCTTTTGCTACTCCCCCGGAGGGACCTGCAGATACTTGTCTGCAGTCGTGCATGCCCCCATTGAAAATGTCCATCACAAAATGGCTGCCACTGCCTCCCAGGAAACCGTTATTAAGGATTACTTTCTAAGGGAGGCGGTTTCCATTTTGGTAGGGGCATTTTTAACGGGAGCAGTGGCCGGAGGGGATGAATTCCCTGACAAGGAGCAGAACCCCTGTGACAGGATACGTGTCAGACTGACAACGAGTATATTCCATAGCGGAGGGAGGGTTGTCTGTAACTTTTCTGGCGGGGAGGGGGGGGGGGAGCCGGGTTTAGTTATGCCCCTGGAAATGGGCCCAGGGAGGATTATAAAATACTGTGACCAGATAACCGCTGCGTTTTACATGGAGACAGCGCTTATTCAGCATAATGAATGGGATTAGGAGGTAACCGACCTCCTGACATAGGGCCTCATTCAGATCAATTCGCACGCAGTACCGATGTTGCGCATCTGCACATGCGCAGGCGGGTATCTGCGCATGTGTAGGCGTATGGTGCGTGCACCCATGGCGACCTTACGGGTCGCCGGGTGCACGCACCCATGCCCGTGTGGGGGGAGGGAGGGGGGAGATGGGCGGGGGGCCATGGGCGTTCTCATGGTAATGAGGCAGTGACGCGGGTGTGGGGGAGGGTAGCTGACATCACCGGAACGCCCATGGAACGCTGGGCGTTCCCATATGGTAATGGAAGATGGGCCCCCGCCCATCTCCGCCCCCCCCCCCCCCACGCCGGCATGGGTGCGTGCACCCGGCGACCCGCAAGGTTTAGTGGACTCGCAAGGCTGCGAATTCTCAGCCTTGCGAATCAACCTGAATAACCCCCATAGGCCCTTATTCAGATCGAAGTACAAATTTGTTCTCAAAAATGGGTAAAACCATGTGCACTGCAGGTGGGGCAGATGTAACATGTGCAGAGAGAGTTAGATTTGGGAGGGGTGTGCTGAAACTGAAATCTAAATTTTAGTGTAAAAATAATGCAGCCAGTATTTACTCTGCACAGAAACAAAATAACTCACACAAATCTAACTATTGTATACATGTTACATCTGCCCCACCTGCAGTGCACATGGCTTTGCCCATTTTGAGAACAAATTTGTAATAAACCGAAACGTTATTATTCTATCTGAGCTCTTTGAGTTAGTTTTTTTTTATTGAAGTTGCGAGTGCCGCCATTCTACACTGTTATATATATATATGTATGATCTGGCAGGGCGCAGGGACAGGGCTCCGAACGGAGCCCGTCCCTGCGATACACAGAGCCGGAAGCCGGGTGGTCTGCGCATGCGCGGTTACGCGCTGACCCCCCCGCGACCCCGCTGACCGCACTGCCGCCATAGGCTACAATGGGCTATCACCATATCAGAATGGCGATAGCCCAGGGGTGCGATGCCGGGCTGCCCGATGTTGATACATCGGGCAGCTTTGCATCCCCCATAGAAACCTATGGGGATGCGGCCGGCGGCGCTGTAGGGGGGATCGCAGCAGGGATCAGAGATTCCAGCTGCGGTCCCCCTTTAATAAATTTCAGTGATACATAATATTTGCGGTTAACCCCCGAAAATGGATGTTTTTGGGGATTTAACCGCAAATATTGCTTGATAATTGGGCCCCCAAATTACTTAACAAAAAGTGAAAGCAAACTTGCTGGATATGGAGAGAGGGAGCTGTGAGGACAGAGATTAGGGGTAGGCAGCGCCGGTGCAAGGCACCTCAGCGCCCCAGGCGGGGGGGAGCCACGCCGCCCACCTGGCAGCTCCGGCTACCGGCGAGTCACCCTACGGGGATGGGGTGGAGCGGGCGCCGCAGCAAGTCAGCCGTGGTGCGTGCTCAGGAGATGCACGGTCCACGGACGGGAGGGGAGGGGGTGCGGGCGCCGCAGCAAGTCAGCGGTAGTGCAGGTGACTTGCTCCGGCGCACGGGCGGGCAGGGGGAGGTCAGCAAGTCAGCGGTCGCGTGGGTGAGCAGTGCTGGTGGGGACTTAGCTGGCTTTACGGGGGGGGGGGGGAAAGAGGTGCGGGCACCACTCACCTTGCTCCACGCCACTGACCTGCTTCCAAGTGCCGCCCACCAGTGGCCGGCGCCCCAGGCAAATGCCTAAGGCTGCCTAGTGGTGGCGCCGGCCCTGGGGGTAGGAGCAGATAGCATTGCTCCCAACATGACCCTCTCCAGGAGGACACAATGCTCTGTTTCTGGAGTTCCCTCTTAATGTATGACTGTCATATCCTGTTTTAAACAGGTTTATGGATAAGAAAGGTGCTTCTACACAGGTGATGGTAGTCATAAATTAGGAGGATAGTCCAGGAACAGAATATTGGGTACTTGTGTATTATCACGGCGCCCACGTTTCTTACGTATGTCACCGTAGGAAAATCGCATCGCATTGCAGGGGCCATTTTAACGGCCATGTGATGCAATCCGATTTTCCTATGTAATTTATTCACTGCTCTCTTAGCCCCAGGGGATCGCATTGCACCTCCCGCATATATAGGGTGTACGATGCCATGACATTACCTATACAATTATATCATTGTATGACATACAATGAGGTTTTAGCCACCCCGAAGTGTGGCGAGTGCAGCGAGCCCTGCGAGGGTCGGCGGAACGCGTCCTCCGACCTTTTCATAACCCCACTATCCACGTCGGCGTGGAGTTGATTTTATATAGCAGGGGTGGCCAACCAATCAGAGGCGAAGAGCCAAAAAATTTGTTCTGGTAAAACAAAGAGCCGATACGCCAGTTTCATCTATCCGGCCAGCCGCCATATCTTTCAGTTTCCCGCTGTTCGCCGAGAATGGGATGCGCGTACATGTGAGACAATTGCGCATCCCTGGATGGAAGATATGGCATGCTGGCCAGATAGATGAAACTAGCTCCACCTGTAATATATATATATATATATATATATATATATATATATATATATATATATATACAGTGGTCGAAGTTAGACTTTAGATGTGGGGGTATGGATTGGAACTGAAGTATCGCTCTTCTTGAAAGTGTACCCATATATAAAGGTAAACTGTGTCCCCCAGC
Organism: Crinia signifera; assembly: GCF_055691185.1. Lineage (NCBI taxonomy): Eukaryota > Metazoa > Chordata > Amphibia > Anura > Myobatrachidae > Crinia > Crinia signifera. Next base: position 288,642,211 of record NC_139222.1, on the reverse strand, counting down.
TTTTGTGGAGGTACAAATTGCAACCAAAAGTGGGGAAAGGTCCATGCTGGGATGTGTAGTCCCACAGGGTTCCTGTGCTTGAACTATACCAGGGCAAACTCAGGGGACTGGAGTAGAACTACAGTAGTATTCCCCACCTCACCACCTCCTCCCCCCCCCCCCCCCCAAGAAAAAAAAAAGACCAGCCTGGTCTCTTACCATCAACTGTGCTGGTGGGTGTATTCCAGGGTCCAGAGGGAGTGCAGAGGCTTGCCCAGCTGCTGGTTACCATCCCTGTGGTCCTGGCTGCTGCTGGGTTTTGGCAGGGGGCTGGATGATGTCTCCTCTTCTGAGGCACTCAGTGAACTGGCCTTCCTGGTGTTCATGAAGCTTGTGCTGCAATGGCAATGGAGGCCAGACACCAAGGGAATGAGGTGTGGGACCTGCTAGGAGGCCTCAGTCCCTGAGAGCTGCGGGGAGGCAGAAGGGCTGCAGGCAAGGAGCAAAGCTCGTCCCCTAGTGCTGCAGTGGCAGCAGAGGCCAGGAGCTGAGAGGAGGCTAGCAGGCAGGGAGCACAGCTGGCTAGTTCCCGGGTGCTGCGGAGGCCATCTGGCTCCAGTCGAGGAGCATTACTCTATTACAGCCGCTGGGGACACGTGCTGCTGGTGTTCTGTCGGCACTGGGACCCCATCTTCATTCCCAACACTCAGCCAGGCGGTGGTGCAACATGCAGTGTAGGACCCAGAGACGCAGGTTTTCAAATTGTCCCAGCGCCGCCAGGACACGGCAGTGGGAGGCGGAGCACAATGAGTGACCCGGCGGCCAGCACATGTGCTGTCGCGCTAGGAGGATGCTGGCATCAGCGTCTTCCAGCACCAGTTAAAGGGTAATGAAAGACATATTCCTAGTGCGACAGCGCATGCGCCAGCCGCTGGGTCACTCTTTGTGCTCCCACTGCCATGTCCCGGCAGCGCTGGAGCCGCACATTGTGAGGGGAAGAGCCGCATGCGGCTCGCGAGCCGCGGGTTGGCCACCCCTGTTATATAGTGTGGCATGCGCAGCGAGCCACCGAGCCCGAAGCAGGTATTCCAAGTCCGCTCGCCACGCTTTGGGCTCGGTGACTGGCTGCGCTCGCCACACTATATAAAATCAACTCCACCCCAACGTGGATAGTAGGGCTATGAAAAGGTCGGAGGAAGCGTTCCGCTGCGCTCGCCACGCTTCGGGGTGGCGTGGATAGTGGGGGAGTGCCTAAAACCTGGATAGTGGGGGAGTGACCGATTTACCCACCATAGTGTTATACGCCAGTGACACTCTGTTCATACTGGGCAGTTAAATCCCCTAGTTTAAGTGTAATGCAAAAGGTTATGGGTTTGAATCCTAGATATGGCAGTATATTGAAATGCGTTATTAAATAATGGGTATTGTAACTAAATGACAAAACCTCTGAAATGAATAAATGCATAGGCTTTCTCTGGGGTCAGCTTCTTGCCCCACAAGTGCATGAACCTTATGTCACTAATACCCCCTGCAGACAGAAAAGTCTGAAAATCCCGGCAAATACAGTACACAGCATTTCAAATGCCGTGTCATTTTGCCGGGAGCAGCCTGACCCCCCTTCACACAGAAGAACAAATTATCGGGTTGAAAACTTCTACCCGGTAATTTGCTGAATAACACGGGTATTTATTCTGTGTGAAAGGGTCAACCCGGGTCATAAATCCCATGTCTTCGACCCTGGTCAATTCTAGGATCGGAGACACGGGACTTACAACGTGGGTGTGCCCTTTCACACAGAAAAAGGACCCGTGTTATTCACAAAATTACCGGGTGGAACTGCTTCAGTTTTCTGTCTGAAAGTGGTATCAATTCTCCTTCTGGCACAGGACACCAAAAAGCCTTGTTCGGGGTCTGATACGCTCCACGGAGCTACCTGTAACATTGCGCAGAACAACCAGATTGGAAAACTTTGTCCTTTATTTGGTAGAGATTATAGACATCATTGTGTACTGTCTGCAATATGCCGGAAATAGAAATGTCTGTATATATAATGCAGGACGAGCTTCATTACAGACAGGTAATATATTATATATAAGGGATGCAGTTAAAATCCCGGCGGTCGGGATCCCGGCGTTCAGAATCCCGACGCCGGAATCCCGACCGCCGAAATGCCGACACATTCTCCCTCCTGGGGTGTCCACGACACCCCTGGAGGGAGAATAAATTAGTGTGCCGAGCGTAGCGAGGCACCGGGCCCGCTGCGTGGCGAGCGCAGCGAGCCCGCAAGGGGGGGCGATCCACGTCCCCCCCTTGTCGGCATTTCGGCGGTCGGGATTCGGGCGTCGGGATTCTGAACGCCGGGATCCCGACCGCCGGAATTCAATACTGAATCCATATATAATGCAGGACGAGCTTCATTACGGACAGGAATATATTATATATAATGCAGGACGAGCTTTATTACGGACAGGAATATATTATATATAATGCAGGACGAGCTTCATTAGCTGACAGGAATATATTATATATAATGCAGGACGAGCTTCATTACAGACAGGTATATATTATATATAATGCAGGACAAGCTTCAGTACAGACAGGTATATATTATATATATAATGCAGGACGAGCTTCATTACAGACAGGTATATATTATATATATAATGCAGGACGAGCTTCATTAGCGGACATTATATAACAGTAAATATGGTACAGGAGCTGATCCCCAGGAATACGCCGTTCTCCTCTCCGGTCTGTGTCCTCTCATCACTGCTCCGTCACAGGACTAATGAGACATTTGGACATAAAGCTGCACACTGCAAACCTCTAATAGAGACCTGCAATAACCTAAAACATAGGAAAAGTAACATCAACAGTAATGTACTCAAAGATTATCTTACAAAACAATAAGTATACAGATATATCGGTCCCCTATATAATACAGCCCATCTGTCACCTATATAATACTGCCCACCTGTCACCTATATAACACAGCCCGTCTGTCACCTATATAATACAGGGTTGCCGACCCTCCGAAAATAGGGTCCTTCCTCCCGGCCCCCGAAAGGTGGGCAACCCTCCCGGAATCAGGGGGACCCCCACTGAGCCCCCCGATCGCGGCATTTATATGCCGCAATCCGCGGGTCTCAGGGGAGGGGGCGGAGCTAAAACGGCACAATCGTGCCGTTTTAGCCATGCCCCCTCCATGGATAAAAGTTATTTCGGCTATTTGTCGTAATGGGGGCGGGGCTTAATGACGTCACCGTTAAGCCCCGCCCCCAAAACGCGTAATGCAAGATTCCTCTCCGGGCTTCTCCCGGAGAGGATTTTTTAAAAGTCGGCAACCCTGATATAATACAACCCACCTGTCACCTACTGTATATAATACAGGCCCGCTGTCACCTATATAATACAGCCCATCTGTCACCTATATAACACAGCCCACCTGTCACCTATATAACATGTATAAGCATTCTCAGAATCATGGGAAACATGATGCTTCTGGTTCCTAGTGAATTAATAGCCTGCATTATGGGTTCACGCCACAAAATGGCTGCCTACGTGTACCTCAGTGATGTTCCTAGTTCCTAGTAAATGAATAGCCCGCATTATGGGTTATTATTATTATTATTATAATTTTATTTATAAGGCGCCACAAGTGTTTCGCAGCGCCGTACAAAGGAACAATACAGGGAGACAAAACTTGGCATAACATTGAATAAATAACAAAAATACAGTACAAATAAAGAGCACCACAGTTCAATACACATTACAGCTTAAATGTAAGTAGTGAGGACCCAATCAACATACAACTAGAGGCTTGAGGCCAATGATGGAGATGAGTATGAAGATGGTCACTGAGTGTTGGGTAAAGGAGAGCTGTGAGTGAAATGTGAAGAGAAGTGGGCTTTGACAACAGGAGGGAAGAGGGCCCTACTCGGAGGAGCTTACAATCTAGTAGGAAGGGGAGACAGACAGATTACAAGAGGTGCAAGCGAGGGGGTGGTGGTTAGATAGCAGGATGTAAACAGGCAAGGGGTCAGAGAACCAGCTGGTTTATGCAGTGGAAGGGTACGCTTTGATGAATAGGTGAGTTTTCAGTGCCCGTTTGAAGCTTTGCAAGGTCGGGGAGAGTCTAATGGAGCGAGGGAGTGCGTTCCACTGAAGGGGTGCAGCACGGGCAAAGTCCTGTACTCTAGCATGGGAAGCAGTGATCAGGGTGGAGGAGAGACGACAGTCGTCAGCTGACCGTAGAGGGCGGGAGGGTGTATGAATGGAGATGAGGTTAGAGATATATGGAGCAATGGAATTAGAGATGGCCCTGTATGTGAGTGTGAGGTGTTTAAAGAGGATTCTGTAGGGGAATGGGAGCCAGTGCAGATTTTGTTGAAGGGGAGTAGCAGAGTTAGAGCGGCGGGAGAGGAAGATAAGCCTGGCTGCAGCATTGAGGACAGATTGGAGAGGAGCTAGTTGGGATTGAGCGAGGCCAGTGAGAAGAGCATTACAGTAGTCAAGCCGTGAGATGACTAATGAGTGGATGATCAGCTTAGTTGCACTCTGTGAGAGAAAGGGCCTGATGCGAGCAATGTTGCGTAACTGGAACCGACAAGAATGGGCCAGGGCTTGGATGTGGGGTGCAAAGGAGAGGGAGGAGTCAAGAGTGACACCCAGGCAGCGGAGTTGGGGAACAGGGGAGATGATGGTGTTGTTAACAGTGATAGAGATATTAGTAGGGGGCATAGCTCTGGGTGGGGGAAAGATAATAAGTTCGGTTTTGTCCATATTCAGCTTCAGAAATCGCTCAGACATCCAGGTAGAGATGACAGCGAGGCAGTTGGAAACTTGAGAGAAAACAGTGGGGGACAGATCAGGAGAGGAGAGGTAGATTTGGGTGTCATCTGCATAGAGGCGATATTGGAAGCCAAAGGAGTTAATGAGTGCACCCAGAGAGGAGGTGTACAGAGAGAACAGAATGGGGCCAAGGACAGAACCCTGAGGGACCCCGACAGGAAGGATAGAAGGTGGTGAGGTAGAGCCAGAGGCAGAGACTGAGAAGGAACGGTTGAAGAGGTAAGAGGAAAACCAGTTGACGACTGTGCCAGAGAGGCCAATGTTTTGGAGTGTGTGGAGGAGGAGAGGGTGATCCACAGTGTCAAAGGCAGCAGATAGGTCCAAAAGGATAAGCAGGGAGAAGTGACCCTTGGATTTGGCTGACAGCAGGTCATTGGTGACTTTCACTAGGGCGGTCTCAGTGGAGTGAAGTGGGCGAAAGCCAGATTGAAGGGGATCTAGGATGGAGTGGTCAGACAGGTAGCTGGTGAGACGCCTGTAAACCAGCCGTTCTAGTATTTTAGAGGCAAATGGGAGAAGAGAGATAGGGCGGTAGCTTGTGGGAGATAAAGGGTCCAGGTTAGGTTTTTTAAGAATAATTAAGGTCACAAAATGGCTGCCTACGTGTACCTCAGCGATGTTCCTGGTTCCTAGTGAAATAATAGCCCGCATTATGGGTTCTGGTCACAAAATGGCTGCCTACGTGCACCTCAGCGATGTTCCTGGTTCCTAGTAAATTAATAGTCTACATTATGGGTTCAGGCTACAAAATGGCTGCCTACGTGCACCTCAGCGATATGTTCCTAGTGAATTAATAGCCTGTATTATGGGTTCAGGTCACAAAATGGCTGCCTACGTGTTCCTCAGCGATGTTCCTGGTTCCTAGTGAATTAGTAGCCTGCATTATGGGTTCAGGTCACAAAATGGCTGCCTACGTGCACCTCAGCAAAGTTCCTGGTTCCTAGTAAATTAATAGCCTGCATTATGGGTCCAGGTCACAAAATGGCTGCCTATGTGTACCTCAGCGATGTTCCTAGTAAATTAATAGCCTGCATCCTTATAATCATGGGTTCACGCCACAAAATGGCCGCCTACGTGTACCTCAGTGATGTTCCTGGTTATTAGTAAATTAATAGCCTGCATTTTCATGATTATGGGTTCAGGTCACAAAATGGCTGCCTCAATATTGTGCTGGTAATAACATTGTCATCAGTGTTATTGATTACATAACGTACAACAGCCTAGGACGCTCCCCTATCACACCTAAAGCTGGCCGTGCACCTTAAAATATCCGTTCAACCATCCAAGTAGTTGTCTGGTTGAAACAATAAACTGGTAATGTATGGGGAAATCCGTCATTGGCTCCCAAACACTGGAAAATGGACAAATCCGGCCGTTCACTGGGGTCTGCCCATCGTATCATGACCGTGCCCACAAAAATGGTGGACACGCCCATAGAAACGCTGGGCAGTCCCCAGCAAATACCTGCTCGGGGTGGGGGGATGATGGGCGGGATTCTCTAACATCCGCCGGCTACCTCAGACATAATTATCGCATATGCACTAACATAAGCGATAATTATCACAAAGGACAGCTCTTGCGTTCAGAGCTGTCCTTTGCATTGTGGCTGGCGATGCGTAGCGGCTTCCCCCCTCCCTCCCAGCTGCTGCCGTGGGGCGGGCTCTCCTCATTTTCAATGCAGGGAGGAGGAGGTCACTGGTGCTGGCAGCACAGCGCTGTGCTGCCCGGACACAGGTGAGGGGTGTCAGATGTTGAATTCGGCAGGGTGACATGTACCAGCAACTATATGCAGGCTAGCAGGCAGGGCTGAATCGGACCCTATGAGTGTCGACACAGTAACTTCATATCCTCGATCACACGTGTAAATACTACACGTATTGGTATGACGTAAACGTGTACCTTTTTCCTCCACAGCACGGCGATTACAATCAGTCCGTACACGCCACTTTTGCACAGGACCAGGATGTAGGAAATCTTCCCCTGATAGATGGACATCCTGAACTTCTCTGGGAATAAGAATACAGGTGTGAGACGTCGGCACCTCGTACTGACATATGTGACGTGACCATCTACAGACAGACAAATCCCGCTCTGCTGAGGAAACGCTACGACACGGTTATTACCCACACCGTCAGCACCAGCCCTGCATTACCCCAACTCTGTGCTCTGGGTCCATTATATGATTATATCTGTATGTTTATCACCTTGCTGCTGGTTCCGGATCCCAATACCTATAGTGTGAACATAGACCGCCATAATGGCGACATGCAGAAGCTCAACAACAAAATGGTAGACACAAGTTCAAATTGTCGACACCTGTCAACATTGACCCCCAATTACTTCACCATGCTTCAGGCCAGGTGCCACTGCTGCACTCAGCACAAATTACCGTTCCCAGTTGGAGCCTGTGTGGATGTTAAAGTATGGAAAGAAATCCCCAAAAATGAAGAACAAAAAAATGAAAACTCGTGTCCACCTTTTCAGGTCGACCTTTTCCCTGTGTATTCCAGATTCCTTTGTACTATAGGTCAGAATCAGCATGAATTGTAAAAGCAAAATCTTTCTCTTATGGGCAAAACTATGTGGAGTTATACTATTTGTGGTGTTCATAAAGGACATGAAATAATATTGATGAAATTCTGTCTTCTGGAAAAACTTCTAATAGATGTCAATTTGTTTTTACATTTTTATTTGATTCATTGTACAGTATGTACATAGCCACTAAGTTGTGATTCTATTTAGCGCACCTCTATTTTGTTTATATATATATATATATATATATATATATATATATATATAAAGAAGAGAGGTTCAGAGTGCGCCTAGGTTTTCACAGTACAAATAATATAAAATCATCCAATATAATAAGCACAAGGTAAAATTTAATATATAATAATTTTTAATAAATGTGTTTTCCAAAAGATGTTGATGGGTCAACGCGTTTCATCAATAGCTTGACTTCATCAGGGGCATTGAAAGCAGGTTGATACAAAGCAGGTTCACACTGCGAATCATAACAAATCCGTGAGATTTACAAATCGATAAAAAATTCACATAAAATATATGTCAGTTGGTAAAAAAAGAAGGACATGATGGAGATGAGGAAAATGATCTGAAGAGGATGAGGAGAGTGGAGAGACAATTATTTAAAATGATTTTTATAAGATTAAAGATTTAAGTCAAGCTAATGACGAAACGTGTTGGCCCATCAACATCTTTTGGAAAACATATTTATTAAAAATTATTTTATATTCTATTATATATTGAATTTTACCTTGTGTTTATTATATTGGATGATTTTAGATCTGCTATTCTGCATACCTGCAAGTTAACCCTTTCAGGACCTGTTAACTCTGTGCTCATTATTACTAATAAACCTACATTCCTGGTTAAGCTTCCAAAAAGTGTGTCGTCTAACAACACCACAAGCACCGCTATATACCCTGCCAGCAAGCACCGCTATATACCCTGCCAGCAAGCACCGCTATATACCCTGCCAACAAGCACCTCTATATACCCTGCCAACAAGCACCACTATATACCCTGCCAACAAGCACCGCTATATACCCTGCCAACAATCACCTCTATACACCCTGCCAACAATCACCTCTATACACCCTGCCAACAAGCACCGCTATAAACCCTGCCAACAAGCACCGCTATATACCCTGCCAACAAGCACCGCTATATACCCTGCCAACAATCACCTCTATACACCCTGCCAACAATCACCTCTATACACCCTGCCAACAAGCACCGCTATACACCCTGCCAACAAGCACCGCTATATACCCTGCCAACAAGCACCGCTATATACCCTGCCAACAAGCACCGCTATATACCCTGCCAAAAAGCACCGCTATATACCCTGCCAACAATCACCTCTATACACCCTGCCAACAATCACCTCTATATACCCTGCCAGCAAGCACCGTTATATACCCTGCCAACAAGCACCGCTATATACCCTGCCAACAAGCACCGCTATATACCCTGCCAACAAGCACCGCTATATACCCTGCCAACAAGCACCGCTATATACCCTGCCAACAAGCACCTCTATACACCCTGCCAACAATCACCTCTATATACCCTGCCAACAAGCACCGCTATATACCCTGCCAACAAGCACCGCTATATACCCTGCCAACAAGCACCGCTATATACCCTGTCAAAAAGCACCGCTATATACCCTGCCAACAATCACCTCTATATACCCTGCCAACAATCACCTCTATATACCCTGCCAGCAAGCACCGTTATATACCCTGCCAACAAGCACCGCTATATACCCTGCCAACAAGCACCGCTATATACCCTGCCAACAAGCACAGCTATATACCCTGCCAACAAGCACCGCTATATACCCTGCCAACAAGCACCGCTATACACCCTGCCAACAATCACCTCTATACACCCTGCCAACAATCACCTCTATACACCCTGCCAACAAGCACCGCTATATACCCTGCCAACAAGCACCGCTATATACCCTGCCAACAAGCACCGCTATATACCCTGCCAACAAGCACCACTATATACCCTGCCAGCAAGCACCGTTATATACCCTGCCAACAAGCACCGCTATATACCCTGCCAACAAGCACCGCTATATACCCTGCCAACAAGCACCGCTATATACCCTGCCAACAAGCACCGCTATATACCCTGCCAACAAGCACCGCTATATACCCTGCCAACAATCACCGCTATATACCCTGCCAGCAAGCACCGTTATATACCCTGCCAACAAGCACCGTTATATACCCTGCCAACAAGCACCGCTATATACCCTGCCAACAAGCACCGCTATATACCCTGTCAAAAAGCACCGCTATATACCCTGCCAACAATCACCTCTATATACCCTGCCAACAAGCACCGTTATATACCCTGCCAGCAAGCACCGTTATATACCCTGCCAGCAAGCACCGCTATATACCCTGCCAACAAGCACCGCTATATACCCTGCCAACAAGCACAGCTATATACCCTGCCAACAAGCACCGCTATATACCCTGCCAACAAGCACCGCTATATACCCTGCCAACAATCACCTCTATACACCCTGCCAACAATCACCTCTATATACCCTGCCAACAAGCACCGCTATATACCCTGCCAACAAGCACCGCTATATACCCTGCCAACAAGCACCGCTATATACCCTGCCAACAAGCACCGCTATATACCCTGCCAGCAAGCACCGTTATATACCCTGCCAACAAGCACCGCTATATACCCTGCCAACAAGCACCGCTATATACCCTGCCAACAAGCACCGCTATATACCCTGCCAACAAGCACCGCTATATACCCTGCCAACAATCACCGCTATATACCCTGCCAGCAAGTACCGTTATATACCCTGCCAACAAGCACCGTTATATACCCTGCCAACAAGCACCGCTATATACCCTGCCAACAAGCACCACTATATACTCTGCCAACAAGCACCGCTATATACCCTGCAAACAATCACCTCTATACACCCTGCCAACAATCACCTCTATATACCCTGCCAACAAGCACCGTTATAGACCCTGCCAGCAAGCACCGTTATATACCCTGCCAACAAGCACCGTTATATACCCTGCCAACAAGCACCGCTATATACCCTGCCAACAAGCACCGCTATATACCCTGCCAACAAGCACCGCTATATACCCTGCCAACAACTTTTACAGTTTTGCGCTGCTTTCAGCTCAGAAGCCACCCAGTATGTATGCCCCGGCATTGAGTGGGGAGCGGTTATGTGCACTCCAGCATCATCGCTGGCCACCGCCGCTCATCTGTTGGTATTACCAGCAGAGGACTTGTCCTACTATGGAAAGCCATCCACCAGCGGGAAAATCACCCAGTGTGTATGTACCTTACTGAATTAAGCTCTGTCTGCTACAGCGGCTGTTACAGCGCTGATATCAATGTATAGAAGAAGCACATCGGCAGCTGTACGCACCTTTAGTGACTCCGCAATCTGCAAATAAAGGAACAGAGACAGAATTACTTCACTGAGTCACCGTGTTCACACATTACTTATTATACACCTTATTACACTGACGCCATCATTATGTCATATACACCAAATGTATCTATTGTATCTATCTATCTACTGTATCTATCTATCTATCTATTTATCTACTGTATCTATCTATCTACTGTATCTATTATATATTTCGATCTACTGTATCTATCTACCTACTGTATTTATTGGCTCTACCTATCTATCTATAGATCTAGTCACACCCACCCTCCTGTGATGCATATAGATCTAGCCACACCCACCCTCCGGTGATGCATATAGATCTAGCCACACCCACCCTCCGGTGATGCATATAGATCTAGTCACACCCACCCTCCGGTGATGCATATAGATCTAGCCACACCCACCCTCCTGTGATGCATATAGATCTAGCCACACCCACCCTCCGGTGATGCATATAGATCTAGCCACACCCACCCTCCTGTGATGCATATAGATCTAGCCACACCCACCCTCCTGGGATGCATACGCATTGTGGTACGGATGTTGCGGCCAGTGTGCCCGGGAATGAGCACATGTATGTCTATGGTTGGTCCCAGCGAATGCTGCATCATGCTTGTATGTCCATGCGCACACATCGCAGTAACACTGAGCGCGGCTACATCTGTATCTATCTCCATGCGATGCCTCCTCTGGTTGCCTTGCAGCCATTATTCGCCACCATATATGCACCTCCCGGTACATCCCCTTCCCCGTGCTCCGATATGATAACACCTGGGGGTCCCGCACTTACCTGTTTCTCCATTGATCTCTTTGGAATCTACCATCTGGCCATCTAGGAACGCGGCCTCACATCTGAAGGTGGCCTCTGGGTTGTAGTATTCGGACCTGGTCAGGGTGAGGCGCTTGTAGGTGGAATAGAAGCCATCAGCATTCTTCTGGGCCTTAGGATAGTAGACGTTCTCCCTGTGTATCCCCTGCACAAACCACTTTATGTGCACGTGCTCCGGGTAGAAACCGGTCGCCACACACACCAGCGACACCAGATTGTGGTCTCTCAGCTCCTTTCTGAGCGGGCGGAAGATTTTCACTTTGGGCCCTGTCTGGTTCCTGCCGTTTTCTACAGAGACAGGAATGAGACATGGGACGGATTAAGCGGTGGGCTACACACCGAGGCCCTGGTTGTGGCAGACAGAGCAGGACCAATGGGGAAGGGGCATGGACTGGGAACCTTGGAGAGAGATAAAGGGGGCTATGTACTAAGCCTTGGGGAGAGATAAAGTACAGACCAACTGCTAACTGCCATGTTACAGGCTGGGTTTGAAAAACACCACCTATAAACTGGCAGTTAGGTGCTGCTTGGTGGGTACTTTATCACAAGGTTTGATACATCCGCCTTGTGTCAGCTCAGCCCCGGCTCTGCCACAGTACAGTATTACTATATTCACCAGCAATATGGGCTCTGATCACCGCAATCGCAGGAAAGAGCCCTTATTGCATGGGAATGCCTAGTGTACGGGGGTCTTGCGTATCACTCCCTATAAGTCTATTAAAGGAAACTCTGATTCCATGTACACAATATGGCCCCGGGGAAGAGATATCTACATGTAACTGACCAACATCCAGGTGACCAGCAATAGCCACAGGAATCCCAGGCGGCCATCTTTGCTTCTGTCAACGGACCTATTGCCAATATTCAGGTTAACGAAAATAAAGTTCAGATTCACATTTGGCTGACATAGCTAAGGTGGACGGGGTTGGAATGTCAGCACAAGCATTAGCTTGGCAATTTCTACAGTCAAAAGGTCAACATGAGTTTTTCGTGTTTTTTACTGTCCCGAATGTGGACATGGACACCGTCAAAGTGTATCGCTGCGCTCGCCATGCTTCGGGCACGGTGCCTATCTGTGCTCGGCACACAATTGTATTCTCCCTCCACGCCGTAGTGGATGGTAGGGCATGAAATAACGCCCGTCGGCACATGTCGGCTCCAAAAAAATTGTGAAAAACTATTGTTGACATTTTGACTGTCGACATGGTTGACCTAATTCTTGTGTCGACCTTTCAACCCTGTCGACCTTAGCCAGGTCAACCTACTGTATTTCAGGTGTCTACCTAAGGCCTGTCGATCTTAATAGGGTTTATCTAATGACCTAAATCCTGTTGGGGACGGGACCCAGGTGTAAGCATTATATACATTTATGTTTCATATACACGTATACATTACCTATACCTTATACATATACAGTACTGTAATCTGTAGATGGTTGTATACATTAACTATACCTTATACACATACAGTACTGTAGTCTGTAGATGACTATATAAATTACCTATACCTTATACACATACAGTACTGTAGATGATTGTATACATTACCTATACCTTATACACATACAGTACTGTAGTCTGTAGATGACTATAACTATACCTTATACACATACAGTACTGTAGTCTGTAGATGACTATATAAATTACCTATACCTTATACACATACAGTACTGTAGTCTGTAGATGACTGTATACATTACCTATACCTTATACACATACAGTACTGTAGATGATTGTATACATTACCTATACCTTATACACATACAGTACTGTAGTCTGTAGATGACTATAACTATACCTTATACACATACAGTACTGTAGTCTGTAGATGACTATATAAATTACCTATACCTTATACACATACAGTACTGTAGTCTGTAGATGACTGTATACATTACCTATACCTTATACACATACAGTACTGTAGATGATTGTATACATTACCTATACCTTATACACATACAGTACTGTAGTCTGTAGATGACTATAACTATACCTTATACACATACAGTACTGTAGTCTGTAGGTGACTATAACTATACCTTATACACATACAGTACTGTAGTCTGTAGATGACTGTATAAATTGCCTATACCTTATACACATACAGTACTGTAGTCTGTAGATGACTATATACATTACCTATACCTTATATACACACACACACACACACACAGTACTGTAGTCTGTAGATGATTGCATACAATATTTTCAATCATTTTGTACATGAGAGCAGCTTTGCGACATGTACCCATCAGAATTGGAGCTGTCACTGTACCACAGTCATGCTCAGGACATGTTGGATAACGGCATATTTGGGATATGGAGACTCCTGTACAGAGACATCCGCTTCGCTGGGCTAGATAAATACTATACGGCCATAATAGACCTGGGATATGATCATTTGGAACCCTCTATATTCCCTAATTCCATTATATACAGAACCTTTACACAACATATTAGTTACTCCGAGTTATCTTCTAAGTGTAATGCACACTAAGGCATACAGCTTACGTACAGCACTTTCCTGTCTATTACTGGACATAGGAGCTAACAATCAATTTACTACTTGCAAAGAAAATACACAATAAAGAATTTTGAAAACAAGATTCCAGTGATCTCACCAATGACGGAGAGTACCGTCCCCCCTCCGAACTCCTGCTTGTTTCCAGCATTCACAGCCATATACTGGTGTATAAATACCCTGCATCCTGGTACCCCATATATACCCCAAACTTACCCAGCACGCTGACAATGATCCCACTTCCAAAATAGAAGAGGGGAGCCTTAGTAACCTCAGTATGGCCCTACAGCACTCATTGGGCCCTATAGTACTCAGTGGGGTCCTTTAGTACTTAGTGGGGCCCTTTAGTACTCAGTGGGGCCCTACAGCACTCAGTGGGGCCCTACAGCACTCAGTGGGGCCCTACAGCACCCTAGCAAATGATGGCCAGCACTGGACATCTCCTGGCCTGGACCAGGTTCCTAGCCAGCAAATAAGCAGAGGCAATATTGGGGTGTCAGAGGGTAAGTGGGGGACAGTTGTTAGTTACATCATATCTAATCTATGGAGATATATTATACCAGTATGGGTGCATGTACTTTATCTGTATTATGCTGCTGCCCCACTAGCCACAATAATACATTGCTCTTTATATACAGCACTCAATCACTCAACATTCCTGATGTAACATGTCCTTCTGCCCACACACAACTATATATATATATATATATATATATATATATATATACACATACACACATATACATATATACATACAGTATATACACATTCTAATGATCGGTTCTCCCCCTCTAATCCATATATGTCTCTATTTATGACCCTTATTACCATTTTAATTGTAAGCTCTTCAGGAAAGAGAGGTCAGCCATAATATTCTCTCTTGTACTTAGTTTATCCCTGTTATGTTGATAATGATGACAGCAGATATACAACACAGTTACTATAGACGAGCTGGACAAAGTGTAACATTAATAGGTACATAATGATATATATTTGCCATTCTATTGGACTGTGTTCCGACACTCCTGGGACTGTGCGGGGGACATAAGAGATGGCCCCCAAATATAATTATTATGATATGGATTCACTACAGTATATCACTATAATTATATTTGTAAATTCACAAGAAAACGATCCTGTCATAGGTGTACCTGTGATTGCTGTATGACCAGGGCGCATCAGGACCTGATTCTTATTAAATATGAAATCTCATACCTACTAAGCAGACAGGGGCCGTCTCTGGTACGGACAGTAGTTATAATCGCAAATTAAAGCAATAAAAAAAAAATACTTTCATGATTACTTTTATTTTATAACATGATTTTTATGTTCACTTTAAGCACCCCTAGATATTCAACTATATACAGTACTGCTTATGTACAATGATCATCTAGATGAAACTAATATACTTACTGCATAAACATAAACAGTGCCATCTTTACCTCCACCATACCATACCACTGCCCCCGGCCAGGTGTGCCCTTACTGTAACTATGAATCCCTGGGCAGTGCCCCCGGGTGAGTTTCTGCTTCCCTGGGGGTAGATAAACCTTATTCGTGTCTAACACAAACTACATGAATTTACTCTACCAAAAGTATAATGTGAACAAAAAACTTCTTGTGTAGTGAAATAATTCAACGTCAAGCAATGGACGACTCACCCAACACGGCCAGGACGGTGCCACTTCCAAAATACTGTCTCTCGGCATTCACAGCCACACACTGCTGCACTTAATCCCCCTCCTACACCACCACGTACAGCAATTCATAATCAGGCAGAGGACACGGCTATTATCATACATGAAGTGGTAACAATGAGCGATATTACAGTGTCACTTACCGAGGACTGACAGTACTGTACCCCCTCCAAATTCCTGCTTGTTAGCAGTAGTCACAGCCATACACTGCTGCACTAAATCCCCCTCCTACACCACCACGTACAGCAATTCATAATCAGGCAGAGGACACGGCTATTATCATACATGTATGAAGTGTTAACAATGAACAATATTACAGTGTCACTTACCAAGGACTGACAGTACTGTACCCCCTCCAAATTCCTGCTTCGCAGTATACACAGCCAAACACTGGTGTCTATAAACTCCCAGACTTACCCAGAACACTGACACTGGTCCCAGCACCAAAGTGGGCTACAGATGATCCATCCCAGTGGATGAGCTCCCCCAGAAATCATCTCCACCATCTGAGTTACTCCGATGATGACATTCGGTTCCCAGGAATCATCTCAGACCAGTGTTTCCACACTACATGCCAGTTCCTGTACTAGGAACTCCTGCAAACCCTATGAAGTGCCCAGGGCAGTTATACACCCTAGTACTGTCACACACACCTGCCATGCAGGGCAGCCCGGGGATGAGCAGACTACTACAGCATACACGCGTTTCGCCTATAGGGAAATCACCTGTTCCTCAGTGGGGGTTATTGTAAAGGGATTCTATCAGTTTGTAGCACGGTGCTCCCACTGCTCACAATGTTACGCTCCAGTACAAAAACAATATTTCCTAGGCAGTGCACACAAGCACCCACTGATGTGTGGCAGGTAATACAGGCACTGATGTGTGGCAGGCAATTCACGCACTGATGTGTGGCAGGTAGTAGTAGTAGTACGTTTATTTATAAGGCGCCACAAAGTGTCCGCAGCGCCGTACATAGCAAACAAAAAACAAATGACAAGGTAACGTACAGGGTGTGTTGATAAAATACAGCATAAATAGGGGTATAGCTGGTAGAACTAAAATCAGCATCAGTTCACTGATCTGTGGCAGGTAATACACGCACTGATGTGTGGCAGGTAATGCAAGCACTGATCTGTGGCAGGTAATGCAGGCACTGATGTGTGGTAGGTAATGCACGCACCGATCTGTGGCAGGTAATACACGCACTGATCTGTGGCAGGTAATGCATGTACCGCTGTATCTGGCACATTGCTACCTGTGTTACACTAAGACTCCAGCTATACGTTATCTGCAATGGAGGAGAACACTTATTATCTTGTGCTTTGCGGGTGGAGAAGATTCCACTGTCCACCAAAATATTAATTTGAACAAAGTCTTATATCAGATAATTAATGGAATCAGTCAGTATTATCCACAGTGTAATATGATGTTGCCAGTGGTAACGGTTAAAGGTCCCCATGGCTTAATCTGAATCCAACTTACCCAGGACGGTCAGGATGGTCCCATGTCCAAAATACTGTCTGTCAGTTCCACTCACAGCCACTTCACCCTGCACTAAATCCCCCCACTACTGTACCTCTGCACTAAATCTCCCCTACCTCCACACTAAATACCCCCCTACCTCTGCACTAAATACCCCCTACCTCTGCACTAAATACCCCCTACTGTACCTCTGCACTAAATACCCCCTACTGTACCTCTGCACTCAATCCCCCCCTACTGTACCTCCACACTAAATCCCCCCCCCCCTACTGTACCTCTGCACTAAATCCCCCCTTACCAATGACACCTCTTAGACCATTAGCGATGAGC
Source organism: Crinia signifera (assembly GCF_055691185.1). Taxonomy (NCBI): domain Eukaryota; kingdom Metazoa; phylum Chordata; class Amphibia; order Anura; family Myobatrachidae; genus Crinia; species Crinia signifera. The sequence continues at coordinate 288,624,534 of NC_139222.1, read as the reverse complement.
AATACTGGGTTCCCTGGTTGCAGCCTATTGGAACGTGGTCACTTATTTCTGGAATAGGATTTTTTTACATAGGTGTATACTGTATCTCATGCATAGGTGTGCGCACATTGAGTGTTAGGGGTGCACAGGCACCCCCTAATGTTGTGCCCACCCTTATGAACACCTCCCTGCCATTAGCAATACCAGCAATATGTTTTACCAAAGACTTTTACTTTTAAATCTGTATTCCATTAAAAGAAGCACCCATCAGTCAATTATATGTGTTTTGCCTTGTTAATTGTACTAGACCATTGTTATATCACTACATACCTGAGTCATCCTTATAGTTGCTTTTGACTTTATTTGCATGTACTGTTACACAGAGTAATTACAAAATAAAAAATTAAATTGGCAGGAGATTATGTTGTGGCTGAGAGACCTTTTATATTGTAGCGAGTGTCAATAGATGATGGTAGTCACGGCTGATTGGCAGTGTTAGACACCCCCTTGATGGTGCACCCCCTAATAAAATGTGCTGCGCACGCCTATGATCTCATGTACAATGCCCAACCTGGTCACATGCCAACGTCCTATCACTCAACATACTGTAGTTGTATATCTCATGTATAACGCCCAGCCTGGGCACATGCCAACATCCTATTACCCAACATAGGTGTATATCATGTACAGCACCCAGCCCGGGCACATGCCACCATATCCTATCACCCAACATAGGTGTATATCTCATGTACAGCGCCCAGCCCAGGCACACGCCACCGTATCCCATTACCCAACATAGGTGTATATCATGTACAGTGCCCAGCCCAGGCACATGCCACCATATCCCCTTACCCAACATAAGTGTATAGTTTATGTACAACGCCCAGCCTGGGCACATGCCAACATCCTATTACCCAACATAGGTGTATATCATGTACAGTGCCCAGCCCAGGCACATGCCACCATATCCCCTTACCCAACATAAGTGTATAGTTTATGTACAACGCCCAGCCTGGGCACATGCCAACATCCTATTACCCAACATAGGTGTATATCATGTACAGCACCCAGCCCGGGCACATTCCACCATATCCTATTACCCAACATAGGTGTATATCATGTACAGCACCCAGCCCAGGCCCATGCCACCATATCCTATCACCCAACATAGGTGTATATCATGTACAGCACCCAGCCCGGGCACATGCCACCGTATCCTATCACCCAACATAGGTGTATATCATGTACAGCACCCAGCCCGGGCACATGCCACCATATCCTATCACCCAACATAGCAGGTGTATATCTCATGTACAGCGCCCAGCCCGGGCACATGCCACCGTATCCTATCACCCAACATAGGTTCCAGTTCTGGGTCCTGTATTAGTTCTTAGTTGCATTATGTACTATACAGTAATTATTCTGCTTTCTCATTTCTGCCTTGTATTAAGCCTGAATATAACACATTCACAGACTGATCCTACTGATACTGATAGGAACCCAATCAGTAAAACTGCACTTTGTGCCTCTAATTGTAAATGTGCCCCCACATGGTGCGATGTGTGCCAGGTGCGGACTGTACTAGATCGCATCACAAGCCAAAATAACCAGGGTGCGATATGAAGTCCACGCATCCGAGAATCGCCCCAGTACACAATTCACATCTGCTAGGGCACATCACAACTCTATACTGTATCTTACCTGTGTAACCGCTGACAGCGGCAGCACATATTACATACACAGGGGTCTATGCTTAGGAGAGAGATAAAGTTTAATGCAGATAAAGTACCAACCAAGCAGCTCTTAACTGTCATTTTTCAAACCCATCCTGTAACACGGCAGTTAGGAGGACAGCAGAATCTCACGGACTCACCCAGTACGGACAGAACGGTTCCATCTGCAAAGTGCTGCTTGTCCCCTGCACTCACAGCATGAGATCTGTGTATTAAATGTCCCAGGTGCCCTGACAGGGTAACGTCTAACAGACCCCCCACGGCTGCACCCAGCAGTATGAAGCATAGGGGGCTGTGTTATACTATTCTGTCTGTTTGACACTGTGGATATCAGACTAAGCTGCTGCACAATTACAAGCCTTTGCTGTGATGGGACTTGTAGTTCCACAACAATTATAGTGGGCCGGATCCCCATTATAAGGAAACACACCATTTTGTCCTTCTGGCTGGACGTAGCTCAGTTGGAGTGGCATTGAGTGATACAATATATAAGGTGTCACATGCTAACTCCTCTGTGCGGGTGGGATACTTTACACAACACCGCACAAGGTATCACACAACCCCAGTGTATGCCTGGCCAGGGGATAGCATGTGAGGACACAAACACACAACGTGACCATTACATACTGATGGTATACATGTATTTTGTGTATGTTCTAGTAACCCTGAACAGATCATGTTTTCTGGATTTCACAGGTGAGTTATTCTATGTTGCTTGGTCAGTAATTGTCCCAGCAGCGTCCACAGACAGAAATCCTGAAAACATGATCTGTTCATTAAACTAGAGACTGAGAAATGTAAATTTTGGAACACATTACAGGGGCCACTAATTAGGTCTGGAACACACATATGTATAGTAACTTACCCATCACATGGAGCAGGGTCCCTCCGCCAAAATACTGAGCATTATAGGAACACACTGAGGAATGCTAGCACCAAATCTGCAGCACCTCCCCCCCAAATGTCATTCACTTACCGAGGCCTCTACCAAAGATCAGGACCCAGATAATTACCAGCGGTGACGGTGGCCCCGGTACACAGCCCCTGTAGGCTGCATTCACCCCCCCCCCCCCCAGTAACCCCCCCAGTAACTGCCCAGTGAGGAGATCACGGACATATTATATTATTACACAACACCCCCCCATCAGGACTTACCTAGGACAGAGACCACCGTGCCCCCTCCGAAGTATTGTCTCTCATTGCTCACACACCAGTACAGTACATGTACAAAACTTGGGCCAATGTACCCAAACCAGTGTCCCCATCCTTCCATTCCCCATTCCCCAGGATTCTAGATACATCGATAAGCATTTATTATATTTATAGGGCCACAAGGTTACTGATGACCCTAATCTGGGTCATCAGTAACAACCCCCCAACATTTCCCCTCATTACATTCTGCTGGGAGTAATTGCCCCATCTTACCCAACACAGAGAGGACGGTTCCAGCCCCAAACTCCAGCTTCTGGCTGCTCACAGCCCCTCACTCCTGTATGAGATCTATGCTGGGAATTAGGCTGCCTGGGGGGGGGTTCTGCACCCTCCAACTTACCGAGGACACTGAGCGTGGTCCCAGCTCCGAAGTAAGCAACAGAGTTAGTCACAGAGGAAAACCCCCCTCAGTAAACCTGTGTCCCCAATCTCTGCTGAGACAATGGTGATAGTCCCAGGTATAACGGATACATCCTGCAGTGTAATAGATACATCTGTGTATACGCTGTATACTGTACTCTGGGGCACGCCTTCCACAGGAAGGTATATATGTATATAATGTAAAATAAAGCAGAGAGATACTTACCTAGGACTGCCAACACCGTTCCTTCTCCAAAATAAGCCTGATAGTTACACAGAGCTGGGGGCTCGCTCAGGAAACAGATGGGGGAAGTGTAGACATGGTAGGACAAATGTAATGTATAATATAGATGTGAACTGAATCCCTATAAGATACACTAATTGGGCAGCAAACATTGTGTAACGGTTAGCATCACTGGATTCCATTCCCACCATAACCCTAACTGTGTGGAGTTTGTATTTTATCCCCGTACATATCAGTGATGGGGAATAACACCCCCGGGGCACATATCAGTGATGGGGAATAACACCCTCGGGGCACATATCAGTGATGGGGAATAACACCCCCGGGGCACATATCAGTGATGGGGAATAACACCCTCGGGGCACATATCAGTGATGGGGAATAACACCCCCGGGGCACATATCAGTGATGGGAATAACACCCGCGGGGCACATATCAGTGATGAAGAACAACACCCCCGGGGCACATATCAGTGATGGGGATTAACACCCGCAGGGCACATATCAGTGATGGGGAAAAACACCCGCTGGGCACATATCAGTGATGGGGAATAACACCCCCGGGGCACATATCAGTGATGGGAATAACGCCCGCGGGGCACATATCAGTGATGGGGAATAACACCTGCGGGGCACATATCAGTGATGGGGATTAACACCCGCGGGGCACATATCAGTGATGGGGAATAACATCCGTGGGACACATATCAGTGATGAAGAATAACACCCGCGGGGCACATATCAGTGATGGGGAATAACACCCCCGGGGCACATATCAGTGATGGGCAAAAACACCCTCGGGGCACATATCAGTGATGAAGAATAACACCCGCGGGGCACATATCAGTGATGGGGAAAAACACCCGCTGGGCACATATCAGTGATGAGAATAACGCCCGCGGGGCACATAACAGTGATGGAGAATAACGCCCGCGGGCACATATCTGTGATGGGGAATAACACCCCCAGGACACATATCAGTGATGGGGAATAACACCCGCGGGGCACATATCAGTGATGGGGAATAACATCCGTGGGACACATATCAGTGATGAAGAATAACACCCGCGGGGCACATATCAGTGATGGGGAATAACACCCGCGGGGCACATATCAGTGATGGCAAAAACACCCGCTGGGCACATATCAGTGATGAAGAATAACACCCGCGGGGCACATATCAGTGATGGGGAAAAACACCCGCTGGGCACATATCAGTGATGGGGAATAACACCCCCGGGGCACATATCAGTGATGAGAATAACGCCCGCGGGGCACATAACAGTGATGGAGAATAACGCCCGTGGGCACATATCTGTGATGGGGAATAACACCCCCAGGACACATATCAGTGATGGGGAATAACACCCGCGGGGCACATATCAGTGATGGGGAATAACACCCGCGGGGCACATATCAGTGATGGGGAATAACACCCGTGGGACACATATCAGTGATGAAGAATAACACCCGCGGGGCACCCATCAGTGATGGGGAATAACACCAGCGGGGCACCTATCAGTGATGGGGAATAACACCCGCGGGGCACATATCAGTGATGGGGAATAACACCCATAGGGCACTTATCAGTGATGGGGAATAACTCTCGTGGGGCACATATCAGTGATGGGGAATAACACCCGCGGGGCACATATCAGTGATGGGGAATAACACCCGCGGGGCACATATCAGTGATGGGGAATAACGCCCCCGGGGCACATATCAGTGATGGGGAATAACACCAGCGGGGCACCTATCAGTGATGGGGATTAACGCCCGCGCGGCACATATCAGTGATGGGGAATAACACCCGCGGGGCACATATCAGTGATGGGGAATAACACCCCCGGGGCACATATCAGTGATGGGAATAACGCCCGCGGGGGACATAACAGTGATGGAGAATAACGCCCGCGGGGCACATATCTGTGATGGGGAATAACACCCCCGGGGCACATATCAGTGATGGGGAATAACACCCCCGGGGCACATATCAGTGATGGGGAATAACACCCCCTGGGCACATAACAGTGATGGATCCATTGTGAGATGAATAAAGGGATTCTATTCTATTCTATTCTAGTACTACTGTCTCCTCTGTGCTGGGGCCTACCGCCCCCCGACGCCCATTTAAACCCCCCCAATCCCCCGCAGCCTTACCTTTCGCGCTGGTCCCGGCGGCTCTGTTCTTCTGCTGAGGACCACCACAAAATGGCCACCCCCATACAGCAGACAGTTTCAGAGAACTGTGTGCTATATGGGGGCAGCCATTTTGTGGTGGTCCTCAGTAGAAGAATGGAGCCGCCGGGACCAGCGAAATAGGTAAGCCTGCGGGGGATTGGGGGGAGGTGTAACTATAGCACCGCAGCCCCCGGCGCCCCCATATGCACAGCGCCCCCCCCCGCGGTGGCGGGGGCTGCGGTTCTATAGTTACGCCAGTGAATTAATTTTATTATTAGGTACTGCTTGGCAGTGGCACTCAGTGGCACACGTCAGTGCACCAGCAGCATGTAATTATTTTTTACAGTCCCACACAGCACAAGTATTATTTTGTAATTAAATTAGATATAGCAGCCTAGTATGTACTAGGTACAGTAGGTACACTAGGTAGGCAGTAGCACTGCCAGTGGCAACAGTGGACTGAGTAACTAAATAATACTGGCAGATTCAGTGCAGGCAGCACCAGTGGACTATCTATAATATAATTAATTATTAATATATAATATAATATTACAGCCTGCACAGCACAGCACCAGAGGTAGGCCCCAGCACAGAGGAGACAGTAGTACTAGAATAGAATAGAATAGAATCCCTTTATTCATCTCACAATGGAGAAATTTCAGTGTTACAGCAAGGTTCAAGTACAGATAAGAGTAGTAGCATAATAATAAGAACACACATAATAAGATAAGATCCAAACAATATAACTCAAGAATCTAGGAACATGCAGGCCTTCCTCAGACCATGACAGTTGTACATTCTAATTGCAGCCGGAAGGAACGATCTGCGATATCTCTCTGTTGAGCATCGAGGGTGAAGCAACCTATCACTGAAAGTGCTACACAGATCTGTCAAAACGTTTTTGAGCGGGTGTGAAGCATTATCCAATAATGATATCATCTTGTTGATCATTCTCCTCTCACCCACAATCTCTACAGAATCCACAGGCATTCCTAGGACAGACCTGGCCTTCCTTACCAGTCTGTTTAGTCTCTTACTGTCGGCTGTTGAAACACTGCTGCCCCAGCAGACCACTCCATAGAATATGGCTGATGCCACTACACAGTTGAAGAAGGTCTTCAGGAGCGCTCCCTGCACTCCAAAGGACCTCAGTCTCCTCAGCAGATAAAGTCTACTCTGGCCCTTCCTATACAGAGCAGCAGAATTATCAGACCAGTCCAGTTTATTGTTAAGGTGAAAACCCAGATGTACTACAGGTACACAGTTAAGCTGGGTACACATATGTACAATCGTCGGGCCGTTCTTCCGATCTGCGGACGAACGGCCGTTCGATTGTATATATGTGTACGCTGTCCCGATCCCTTCGTTGCGATCGATAAACGGCCAAAAACGCTCTTGGCCGTCCACGGTCGGTCGGTCGCAGGTTCTTTGCTGCTTAATATTCTTCCGACAGGACGGCTCCATATCGAAAGAAAAGTGACATGTGTACGCACGTTCGATCGATATGCAGCCCGTTCCTGCGATCATTCCTCCCAAAAGCAGCACGCCCATGTGGGTGTTGACTAGCTGCGTCATCCCTCCATCAGCGCAGCATGTAAACAACAGGAAGTCTTCTCCCCCGTACTTTCCGCGCCATGCTGTTAAAGAATATTCGTTGTGTGTGCATTCCTTTTGAAATAAATAATCGTTGTGTGTGCATTCCTGACAGATATAGTTATAGAAGATAGATAGATAGATAGATAGATAGATAGATAGATAGATAGATAGATAGATAGATAGATAGATATGTGATGTTCATTGTTCTGCATAAACACTTAACATTTATTAAGAAATACTGACAAAAAATACTGTGAACACTTTGTTTATTTGGGTGGTCGGACCTGAACAGAGTATATCACATACAGGTGCTTGCATTAAGGTGTAGCAGGAACGCCCACCCACCCAAAAAACATAAAAACACATTTGAACATGGTGGTGTATGTAGTGGAAAGCGGTCCCACGGCAGCAACGCATCACATGGGAACATCCCGGCCTGCTCACATGTGATGCGTTGCTGCCGTGGGACTGCTTGCCATGACATAAGTGCCACGTGTGAAGGTTTAGCAGGAAAGCCCACCCATCCAAAAAACATGCAGTATATCAGCTGTGGTACCTGCCAAAATCTAAATGTACAAATGGACATATTTTCTCTATACAGGTGCTTGCGTTAAGGTGTAGCAGGAACGCCCACCCACCCAAAAAACATAAAAACACATTTGAACATGGTGGTGTATGTAGTGGAAAGCGGTCCCACGGCAGCAACGCATCACATGGGAACATCCCGGCCTGCTCACATGTGATGCGTTGCTGCCGTGGGACTGCTTGCCATGACATAAGTGCCACGTGTGAAGGTTTAGCAGGAAAGCCCACCCATCCAAAAAACATGCAGTATATCAGCTGTGGTACCTGCCAAAATCTAAATGTACAAATGGACATATTTTCTCTATACAGGTGCTTGCGTTAAGGTGTAGCAGGAACGCCCACCCACCCAAAAAACATAAAAACACATTTGAACATGGTGGTGTATGTAGTGGAAAGCGGTCCCACGGCAGCAACGCATCACATGGGAACATCCCGGCCTGCTCACATGTGATGCGTTGCTGCCGTGGGACTGCTTGCCATGACATAAGTGCCACGTGTGAAGGTTTAGCAGGAAAGCCCACCCATCCAAAAAACATAAAAACACATTTGAACATGGTGGTGTATGTAGTGGAAAGCGGTCCCACGGCAGCAACGCATCACATGGGAACATCCCGGCCTGCTCACATGTGATGCGTTGCTGCCGTGGGACTGCTTGCCATGACATAAGTGCCACGTGTGAAGGTTTAGCAGGAAAGCCCACCCATCCAAAAAACATAAAAACACATTTGAACATGGTGGTGTATGTAGTGGAAAGCGGTCCCACGGCAGCAACGCATCACATGGGAACATCCCGGCCTGCTCACATGGGATGCGTTGCTGCCGTGAGACTGCTTGCCACGACATGCACCATGCTTCTGGCCTCCAAATAAACAAGAAGGAGAAAAAAAGTTAAATAAAGTACACAAACTATTTTTTGACTTTACAATGCAAACCGTTATAAATTTTTTCGTATAAAGAGTGTACTACTGCTACGCCTTTTTGGATTTTTGAAATTTTTTGGGCTACGGTATGGACTTTCCCGCTAAGTTCTTGTAGACATTTATGGACTTGTGTCATGTTTTCTTGCATTGTGCTTTCGTCGCTGGACGTGTCAGGTGATGGTGTGTTCTTCTCCCCCTCTGCACTGACATCTGAAATCTCGATGATATCTATAATAAGTACAGATAAAGAAAGGTTTACCTTTCCACAAATGATACGTCACTATCCCATAAAGATGATTTGCAGTATACACTCACCATCTACACTGCTGGTGATCGCAATCACTTGGTGGCCCTCTGCGGTCCCTTCCATCGGCTGCGCAGCCTGGATATCATCTATAGTGACAAGGTAAAGTGACATATTACTACCCCTTGTTGTGTGTATAAAACATGTGTTCTGTTGGTGTGCTGGTACAAAACCTTACCTGTTGTACTCTCCTTCTTTATTTTTAGGTTGGAGGCCCTGTCTCTGCCTTCCTCATGTCTTCTCCTGGGATGGATTTCCTCTGAGTAAAAACAAGCAACATGTCAGCAAAACACACAAAATGTAATGGATCATGACAGTATATTAATAAAGCTACCTAGGGCATTGGACTCACTTCTTTTAATAATTCCACGAATTTTCTTGAGCTTGGCCTGCTCCTTGTGCTTCAGGTCCGACCACCGTTTTTGGAGCTGGTATTTGGACCTTCTTTTCCCAAACTTCTCCTTTATCTCCTTGCATACACGCTGCATAATAATTTCTTTTCTATAATTTGTCTTGGGGTATGTTTTTCTCGAACAATCGTAGTCCCTTCTATCCAGCATTTTGACCATCAGTTCCACCTCTGCAGATGACATGGCGGATGCGCGCGTCACTTTTTTCTCCTTGTTGTCAGCGATTTCTTTATCTGTTGTTATCAGTGCAGAATTGGAAAACAAAGGTTCTGTAGGTTCTGTACTGGCCTCCCCCATATGCGGTGGCGCCAGACCCTCCGACATGGCTCCTCGATGTCCCGTGTCTGTGTGACGCGAAGCACGTGCGTGGGGCGGAGATTCGTGTGCTCATCCAATCACTGTGTTTCAAGCCACGTTCAGCACGAAAGAATATTCCGTCGTTGCTGTTGGATTGATCGGAGCAGCGCAGCGAATTTTCCGGACTGTATCGACAATTATTTCGGTGAGTATTAACACAAAATGTGTAGTTTTCTATGACAGGGACTTCAATCTGTGGGCCATGGGTATGCTGGGGCTTGTAGTGACCGTGTATCCTATGTCCCACAGAGTTTCAACTCTTGTACTATAGCTACAGTATATCTAGTGTCCCACAGACTGAACACCTGTACATTAAATGGTTTATGGTGTAATAATATGCCTTTTTATTTTATTTTTTGGAACAGAAATTCAACCATGGCAGAAAAAAATGTCGAATTTATGAAGGACTTCATTGAGGCCTACAGGGATCAGAATTGTCTCTGGAATACCAAATCCAAAGACCATTCGAATCGGCAGAAGAGGCTATCTGCTCTGGAGGAGCTGGTGAGGGTGAGCCAGACCTACTACCCCACAGCAAATGTAGAGTGGGTCCGGACTCGGATCGCTAATATGAGGACCGTATTTAAAAAGGAACTAAATAAGGTGGAGTCCTCAAAGCGGTCTGGGGCAGGGGCAGACCAAGTCTATGTGCCCAGGCTGTGGTACTACGACCTGCTGGCCTTCACGGTGGACCAGGAGCTGCCCAGGGATTCGGTCAGCAACACTACAAGGAACCAGCCTGCCCCCTCCACCTCCGCGTGCAACCAAGAGCTTTCTGATGACACCATTTGCGGCACAGTAAGTAGACGTATTTTATTTTAAAAAATTTTTTTTAAACCAGATAAATATAACAGCAAGTACAGTATAAAAATTGTGAACATGTAAAATGAAAAGGGGGGGTATCGCCCCCTGCAACTGACCTCTCTGTTGGGCACAACAGAGAGGTCAGTTGCAGGGGGCGATACCCCCCCTTTTGGTTATACATCGTCATTTTAACCTTCTCTGTGGCCCTAATTCTGGTTCTTCTCAGTGGTGGAGGTATACTGTTATCCGCCTGAGAACACAGTGATCAATATTCAGACATCGCAAGTGCATTTACCACATTTTTTGTATTTGGAACTTTTGGTTGTCATTGGTAATCCCTGGTATCTACACTGTTGTAGTCTTTCTGGCGCGGATTATTGTAATATTTTTTGTTGTCTAAAATTAACGGAATAATATCATTCTGCCAATCCACAGCGCCAACACCAATAAAATACTGCATGTATTCATCCCTGTTAATTTAGCACGCATAGATGCATTTCTGGTGTTTAAATTAGTATTTGGTATGTCTGGTATCTAAATAATTAGTTTCCAGAGATGCCAGTCATAACGCCTCTTCAACTAGCTCACTTTCATCCATGGCAGCAACATGGTGGTGTATGGGCTGCGTTCTTCTGCGTAGATATAAAAATATATGGAAGTCTTAAAAATCGATAGTGATACATCATTGTCATCTTGTTTTGTTACAGCCATCGCTATTTGCCGAGGATGAATCTTCGGCATCGCTGGAGGTGGCATCACAGCTGCCTTCACCGGCCCTCTGCTCCACCCCCACACCAACCGCCACGACCAGCGCTGAACCGCAAACAAGCGCTCAACCTCCAGCAGAAGCGCCATCAAGAAGAGGGCGCAAAAGGCCGAGGCAGACTCCAGATGCTGCGGACGTGGCAACCACCAAGATCCTGGAGTCTGCCAACAGATTGATGACCATGGATGAGGATGATGCGGACCGGGTGGGGAGTGTATTAGCTGACAATTTGCGAAAGTTGGACCCGGCTACAAGGGTGGAGGTAGAGCGCATATTTTATGAGACGCTGTACCGGGCCCGTGTGGGGACTCTGTCCCGGCACACACGTCTCACCGATGAGACCCCTCTGCCTAGGGTTGAATTTCAACCCATCAGCCCAGCTCCTATACCCCAACAAGCGGTATTTCACCCGGTGCAATATCCGCAGTATCAACATTTACAGCCACCAACTGGGCAAAGGCAGCACCAACCGGCAACGTTGGCTAATACGCTCCCACCAGGTCCACCTGGTGGCCCCTTCCAGAGTTTATTGGAAAGTCCATCTCCCTCCCAACCACCGATGGATACAGGGGATTATGGGGTGGGACAAGTTTACCACCATATGTAAATATTTTATATAGTTTATTTAAGTGCATTATTGTTTTAAATATTTTTATGTTTAAGTATTTCTTTATTATTTATTTACTTGTTATTTATGTTATATTTTTTATAAGTTTATAAGTTAATAATTTATATAAAAATAAAAAATTCTGTAATCTAGTTGGTGTCCGTGTGAAAATATCATTTACCATGCAGGGTGACTATAGGGCACAGATATACATACGTACAAAGTACCAGGAGAAATTGGCATAGAAATAGGTGTGGTGGAGCAACTACTTGCTAGTACATAAACACCAGTACTGGGTACAGTCTGCACTCCAGGTGCCGTGGCATTGTGCCCTCCAGGAATGCCTGGCACCTGAGTACTACCACTCACTTGCCGTGATTCGGCCTCCACCTCCCCCTCCTTGCTGCAAGAAGACGCAGAGGACAACTTGTGCGGAACTGTGAGTATACAAATTTTATTGGCAAAATATGGATTATTACACACCAAAAAACAATATATTTACAATGACAAAAAGGTACATTTTTAAGCAATCATGTCATTCTGCCACTCCACAGCCCCAACACCATTGAAATAATTCAAGTACTCGTCTCTTGACAACTTTGCTTGCGTTGATGCATTTCTGGTGTTTAAATTAGTTGCCAAAGCTGTCAGACCAATAGGCTCGTCAACAACTTGGCTCTCATCCACTGTAGCCCCCAGTTGTTGTGTGTGCACCGCTTTTCTGCGCAGGTAGTTGTGCAGCACACAACAGGCCAGCACCACTTTGTCAATCTTATCTAGGCGCAGATTGATGGGACTGTGAAAAATTCTGAATTTATTACTCAGAATCCCAAACGCATTTTCAACCACTCGCCTGGCACGTGACAGGCGATAGTTAAAAATGCGTCGTTCCCTGTTCAGCGCCCTTTGTGGGTAGGGTTTAAGGACATTAGGGTGCAATGCAAAGGCCTCATCCGCCACAAAAACAAAGTTCAAACCGTGCTCATTTTCAGTCCGCTCTGGCAGATTCAGTTCATTTTTTTTCAGTTGGTCGTGGAAAAAGGTATTCTCCAGGGCTCCTCCATCTGAAACTCTACCATTTTTCCCAATGTCCACAAATACAAACTCGTATCGGGCATTAGCGATGGCCATTAGAACAATGCTGAAGAACCCCTTATAATTATAATAAAAAGATCCACTCTTTGCAGGGGGCATGATCCTGACGTGTTTGCCATCGATAGCTCCACCACAATTAGGGAAATTCCATAGATCACGGAAATCACGTGCAATATTTTGCCACTCCTCCTTGGTCGATGGAAACTGCAATATAAAAGTATATGCGTATTAATAATCTGTTTGGTTGATTTTAGACCCATCAGCCCTCCCCCATTGCAGCCTCAAAGCTATTACCCGCCTTATCAAAAAGACCCCCCACCCACTGGTGTAAAAGATTAAATCAACAGGCATTGTAAAGATATACATGTAGGGTACAGGTATGTGCACAGCTATACATATGGGGGACATGTATGTAATTTCCATATTTACCTTCATGTATTTGTCCTGAAGAACTTGGACGATGGCATCACAGGTGTCTGGTATTATCAACCCCAGCGCTTGAGATGAGATTGCGGTGGTGAATCTCAGGTCGGCAAGGGTCCTGCCTGTTGCCAGGTAACGCAGCGTTGCCACCAGTCTCTGCTCTGCAGAAATGGGCCTCCTGAAATAGGTGTCCTCTCTCTCTATTAAAGGGGTAACCAGTGTCAGCAGCTCCATAAAGGTAGCGTCATCCATACGGAGATAATTCCTGAAATCATCAGGATTGTTCTCCCGTATCTCCTTTAGCAATGGCATGTGGGAGAAGGTGTCTCTCCTCAGAAGCCAGTCTCTGGTCCAGCAGCTCCGATTCTTGGTCCTTTTTCTTTTTTTAATAGCCCGCAATCTAATGGCCATAGCAGCCAAAATGCACGCACGAGCCTTCCTTCTCCTCAAGCTCATGATTAAAAAGGCCCAAATGCACCGATAGACGAACGAACGTACGTATATCCAGTACAGCTAGCAATGATCTGAATAGTCACGGCTCTATTCACTGTACTACACGAACGATTCTTTGTTCCGTGATCACGCCTCGTTTTGGTATGCTCTTTTAAATCCAGCCCATTATGATAATGTTGTGTACATTTTTATCGTGCGAATAGCCAGAACGGGAGAGTGTGTACGGTGGTACAATCTTTTTCTTGCGATTGTTTGGACGGGAGTACATCGGACGTCGCAAGTACAATTGTACATATGTGTACGCGCAGATCGGTCGTATGTTTCGGACGGCCGAACGTGTATTCGGTCGATCGAACGGTCGCAAGAAAAATTAAATTGTACATATGTGTACCCAGCTTGGGTACACATATGTACAATCGTCGGGCCGTTCTTCCGATCTGCGGACGAACGGCCGTTCGATTGTATATATGTGTACGCTGTCCCGATCCCTTCGTTGCGATCGATAAACGGCCAAAAACGCTCTTGGCCGTCCACGGTCGGTCGGTCGCAGGTTCTTTGCTGCTTAATATTCTTCCGACAGGACGGCTCCATATCGAAAGAAAAGTGACATGTGTACGCACGTTCGATCGATATGCAGCCCGTTCCTGCGATCATTCCTCCCAAAAGCAGCACGCCCATGTGGGTGTTGACTAGCTGCGTCATCCCTCCATCAGCGCAGCATGTAAACAACAGGAAGTCTTCTCCCCCGTACTTTCCGCGCCATGCTGTTAAAGAATATTCGTTGTGTGTGCATTCCTTTTGAAATAAATAATCGTTGTGTGTGCATTCCTGACAGATATAGTTATAGAAGATAGATAGATAGATAGATAGATAGATAGATAGATAGATAGATAGATAGATAGATAGATAGATATGTGATGTTCATTGTTCTGCATAAACACTTAACATTTATTAAGAAATACTGACAAAAAATACTGTGAACACTTTGTTTATTTGGGTGGTCGGACCTGAACAGAGTATATCACATACAGGTGCTTGCATTAAGGTGTAGCAGGAACGCCCACCCACCCAAAAAACATAAAAACACATTTGAACATGGTGGTGTATGTAGTGGAAAGCGGTCCCACGGCAGCAACGCATCACATGGGAACATCCCGGCCTGCTCACATGTGATGCGTTGCTGCCGTGGGACTGCTTGCCATGACATAAGTGCCACGTGTGAAGGTTTAGCAGGAAAGCCCACCCATCCAAAAAACATGCAGTATATCAGCTGTGGTACCTGCCAAAATCTAAATGTACAAATGGACATATTTTCTCTATACAGGTGCTTGCGTTAAGGTGTAGCAGGAACGCCCACCCACCCAAAAAACATAAAAACACATTTGAACATGGTGGTGTATGTAGTGGAAAGCGGTCCCACGGCAGCAACGCATCACATGGGAACATCCCGGCCTGCTCACATGTGATGCGTTGCTGCCGTGGGACTGCTTGCCATGACATAAGTGCCACGTGTGAAGGTTTAGCAGGAAAGCCCACCCATCCAAAAAACATGCAGTATATCAGCTGTGGTACCTGCCAAAATCTAAATGTACAAATGGACATATTTTCTCTATACAGGTGCTTGCGTTAAGGTGTAGCAGGAACGCCCACCCACCCAAAAAACATAAAAACACATTTGAACATGGTGGTGTATGTAGTGGAAAGCGGTCCCACGGCAGCAACGCATCACATGGGAACATCCCGGCCTGCTCACATGTGATGCGTTGCTGCCGTGGGACTGCTTGCCATGACATAAGTGCCACGTGTGAAGGTTTAGCAGGAAAGCCCACCCATCCAAAAAACATAAAAACACATTTGAACATGGTGGTGTATGTAGTGGAAAGCGGTCCCACGGCAGCAACGCATCACATGGGAACATCCCGGCCTGCTCACATGTGATGCGTTGCTGCCGTGGGACTGCTTGCCATGACATAAGTGCCACGTGTGAAGGTTTAGCAGGAAAGCCCACCCATCCAAAAAACATAAAAACACATTTGAACATGGTGGTGTATGTAGTGGAAAGCGGTCCCACGGCAGCAACGCATCACATGGGAACATCCCGGCCTGCTCACATGGGATGCGTTGCTGCCGTGAGACTGCTTGCCACGACATGCACCATGCTTCTGGCCTCCAAATAAACAAGAAGGAGAAAAAAAGTTAAATAAAGTACACAAACTATTTTTTGACTTTACAATGCAAACCGTTATAAATTTTTTCGTATAAAGAGTGTACTACTGCTACGCCTTTTTGGATTTTTGAAATTTTTTGGGCTACGGTATGGACTTTCCCGCTAAGTTCTTGTAGACATTTATGGACTTGTGTCATGTTTTCTTGCATTGTGCTTTCGTCGCTGGACGTGTCAGGTGATGGTGTGTTCTTCTCCCCCTCTGCACTGACATCTGAAATCTCGATGATATCTATAATAAGTACAGATAAAGAAAGGTTTACCTTTCCACAAATGATACGTCACTATCCCATAAAGATGATTTGCAGTATACACTCACCATCTACACTGCTGGTGATCGCAATCACTTGGTGGCCCTCTGCGGTCCCTTCCATCGGCTGCGCAGCCTGGATATCATCTATAGTGACAAGGTAAAGTGACATATTACTACCCCTTGTTGTGTGTATAAAACATGTGTTCTGTTGGTGTGCTGGTACAAAACCTTACCTGTTGTACTCTCCTTCTTTATTTTTAGGTTGGAGGCCCTGTCTCTGCCTTCCTCATGTCTTCTCCTGGGATGGATTTCCTCTGAGTAAAAACAAGCAACATGTCAGCAAAACACACAAAATGTAATGGATCATGACAGTATATTAATAAAGCTACCTAGGGCATTGGACTCACTTCTTTTAATAATTCCACGAATTTTCTTGAGCTTGGCCTGCTCCTTGTGCTTCAGGTCCGACCACCGTTTTTGGAGCTGGTATTTGGACCTTCTTTTCCCAAACTTCTCCTTTATCTCCTTGCATACACGCTGCATAATAATTTCTTTTCTATAATTTGTCTTGGGGTATGTTTTTCTCGAACAATCGTAGTCCCTTCTATCCAGCATTTTGACCATCAGTTCCACCTCTGCAGATGACATGGCGGATGCGCGCGTCACTTTTTTCTCCTTGTTGTCAGCGATTTCTTTATCTGTTGTTATCAGTGCAGAATTGGAAAACAAAGGTTCTGTAGGTTCTGTACTGGCCTCCCCCATATGCGGTGGCGCCAGACCCTCCGACATGGCTCCTCGATGTCCCGTGTCTGTGTGACGCGAAGCACGTGCGTGGGGCGGAGATTCGTGTGCTCATCCAATCACTGTGTTTCAAGCCACGTTCAGCACGAAAGAATATTCCGTCGTTGCTGTTGGATTGATCGGAGCAGCGCAGCGAATTTTCCGGACTGTATCGACAATTATTTCGGTGAGTATTAACACAAAATGTGTAGTTTTCTATGACAGGGACTTCAATCTGTGGGCCATGGGTATGCTGGGGCTTGTAGTGACCGTGTATCCTATGTCCCACAGAGTTTCAACTCTTGTACTATAGCTACAGTATATCTAGTGTCCCACAGACTGAACACCTGTACATTAAATGGTTTATGGTGTAATAATATGCCTTTTTATTTTATTTTTTGGAACAGAAATTCAACCATGGCAGAAAAAAATGTCGAATTTATGAAGGACTTCATTGAGGCCTACAGGGATCAGAATTGTCTCTGGAATACCAAATCCAAAGACCATTCGAATCGGCAGAAGAGGCTATCTGCTCTGGAGGAGCTGGTGAGGGTGAGCCAGACCTACTACCCCACAGCAAATGTAGAGTGGGTCCGGACTCGGATCGCTAATATGAGGACCGTATTTAAAAAGGAACTAAATAAGGTGGAGTCCTCAAAGCGGTCTGGGGCAGGGGCAGACCAAGTCTATGTGCCCAGGCTGTGGTACTACGACCTGCTGGCCTTCACGGTGGACCAGGAGCTGCCCAGGGATTCGGTCAGCAACACTACAAGGAACCAGCCTGCCCCCTCCACCTCCGCGTGCAACCAAGAGCTTTCTGATGACACCATTTGCGGCACAGTAAGTAGACGTATTTTATTTTAAAAAATTTTTTTTAAACCAGATAAATATAACAGCAAGTACAGTATAAAAATTGTGAACATGTAAAATGAAAAGGGGGGGTATCGCCCCCTGCAACTGACCTCTCTGTTGGGCACAACAGAGAGGTCAGTTGCAGGGGGCGATACCCCCCCTTTTGGTTATACATCGTCATTTTAACCTTCTCTGTGGCCCTAATTCTGGTTCTTCTCAGTGGTGGAGGTATACTGTTATCCGCCTGAGAACACAGTGATCAATATTCAGACATCGCAAGTGCATTTACCACATTTTTTGTATTTGGAACTTTTGGTTGTCATTGGTAATCCCTGGTATCTACACTGTTGTAGTCTTTCTGGCGCGGATTATTGTAATATTTTTTGTTGTCTAAAATTAACGGAATAATATCATTCTGCCAATCCACAGCGCCAACACCAATAAAATACTGCATGTATTCATCCCTGTTAATTTAGCACGCATAGATGCATTTCTGGTGTTTAAATTAGTATTTGGTATGTCTGGTATCTAAATAATTAGTTTCCAGAGATGCCAGTCATAACGCCTCTTCAACTAGCTCACTTTCATCCATGGCAGCAACATGGTGGTGTATGGGCTGCGTTCTTCTGCGTAGATATAAAAATATATGGAAGTCTTAAAAATCGATAGTGATACATCATTGTCATCTTGTTTTGTTACAGCCATCGCTATTTGCCGAGGATGAATCTTCGGCATCGCTGGAGGTGGCATCACAGCTGCCTTCACCGGCCCTCTGCTCCACCCCCACACCAACCGCCACGACCAGCGCTGAACCGCAAACAAGCGCTCAACCTCCAGCAGAAGCGCCATCAAGAAGAGGGCGCAAAAGGCCGAGGCAGACTCCAGATGCTGCGGACGTGGCAACCACCAAGATCCTGGAGTCTGCCAACAGATTGATGACCATGGATGAGGATGATGCGGACCGGGTGGGGAGTGTATTAGCTGACAATTTGCGAAAGTTGGACCCGGCTACAAGGGTGGAGGTAGAGCGCATATTTTATGAGACGCTGTACCGGGCCCGTGTGGGGACTCTGTCCCGGCACACACGTCTCACCGATGAGACCCCTCTGCCTAGGGTTGAATTTCAACCCATCAGCCCAGCTCCTATACCCCAACAAGCGGTATTTCACCCGGTGCAATATCCGCAGTATCAACATTTACAGCCACCAACTGGGCAAAGGCAGCACCAACCGGCAACGTTGGCTAATACGCTCCCACCAGGTCCACCTGGTGGCCCCTTCCAGAGTTTATTGGAAAGTCCATCTCCCTCCCAACCACCGATGGATACAGGGGATTATGGGGTGGGACAAGTTTACCACCATATGTAAATATTTTATATAGTTTATTTAAGTGCATTATTGTTTTAAATATTTTTATGTTTAAGTATTTCTTTATTATTTATTTACTTGTTATTTATGTTATATTTTTTATAAGTTTATAAGTTAATAATTTATATAAAAATAAAAAATTCTGTAATCTAGTTGGTGTCCGTGTGAAAATATCATTTACCATGCAGGGTGACTATAGGGCACAGATATACATACGTACAAAGTACCAGGAGAAATTGGCATAGAAATAGGTGTGGTGGAGCAACTACTTGCTAGTACATAAACACCAGTACTGGGTACAGTCTGCACTCCAGGTGCCGTGGCATTGTGCCCTCCAGGAATGCCTGGCACCTGAGTACTACCACTCACTTGCCGTGATTCGGCCTCCACCTCCCCCTCCTTGCTGCAAGAAGACGCAGAGGACAACTTGTGCGGAACTGTGAGTATACAAATTTTATTGGCAAAATATGGATTATTACACACCAAAAAACAATATATTTACAATGACAAAAAGGTACATTTTTAAGCAATCATGTCATTCTGCCACTCCACAGCCCCAACACCATTGAAATAATTCAAGTACTCGTCTCTTGACAACTTTGCTTGCGTTGATGCATTTCTGGTGTTTAAATTAGTTGCCAAAGCTGTCAGACCAATAGGCTCGTCAACAACTTGGCTCTCATCCACTGTAGCCCCCAGTTGTTGTGTGTGCACCGCTTTTCTGCGCAGGTAGTTGTGCAGCACACAACAGGCCAGCACCACTTTGTCAATCTTATCTAGGCGCAGATTGATGGGACTGTGAAAAATTCTGAATTTATTACTCAGAATCCCAAACGCATTTTCAACCACTCGCCTGGCACGTGACAGGCGATAGTTAAAAATGCGTCGTTCCCTGTTCAGCGCCCTTTGTGGGTAGGGTTTAAGGACATTAGGGTGCAATGCAAAGGCCTCATCCGCCACAAAAACAAAGTTCAAACCGTGCTCATTTTCAGTCCGCTCTGGCAGATTCAGTTCATTTTTTTTCAGTTGGTCGTGGAAAAAGGTATTCTCCAGGGCTCCTCCATCTGAAACTCTACCATTTTTCCCAATGTCCACAAATACAAACTCGTATCGGGCATTAGCGATGGCCATTAGAACAATGCTGAAGAACCCCTTATAATTATAATAAAAAGATCCACTCTTTGCAGGGGGCATGATCCTGACGTGTTTGCCATCGATAGCTCCACCACAATTAGGGAAATTCCATAGATCACGGAAATCACGTGCAATATTTTGCCACTCCTCCTTGGTCGATGGAAACTGCAATATAAAAGTATATGCGTATTAATAATCTGTTTGGTTGATTTTAGACCCATCAGCCCTCCCCCATTGCAGCCTCAAAGCTATTACCCGCCTTATCAAAAAGACCCCCCACCCACTGGTGTAAAAGATTAAATCAACAGGCATTGTAAAGATATACATGTAGGGTACAGGTATGTGCACAGCTATACATATGGGGGACATGTATGTAATTTCCATATTTACCTTCATGTATTTGTCCTGAAGAACTTGGACGATGGCATCACAGGTGTCTGGTATTATCAACCCCAGCGCTTGAGATGAGATTGCGGTGGTGAATCTCAGGTCGGCAAGGGTCCTGCCTGTTGCCAGGTAACGCAGCGTTGCCACCAGTCTCTGCTCTGCAGAAATGGGCCTCCTGAAATAGGTGTCCTCTCTCTCTATTAAAGGGGTAACCAGTGTCAGCAGCTCCATAAAGGTAGCGTCATCCATACGGAGATAATTCCTGAAATCATCAGGATTGTTCTCCCGTATCTCCTTTAGCAATGGCATGTGGGAGAAGGTGTCTCTCCTCAGAAGCCAGTCTCTGGTCCAGCAGCTCCGATTCTTGGTCCTTTTTCTTTTTTTAATAGCCCGCAATCTAATGGCCATAGCAGCCAAAATGCACGCACGAGCCTTCCTTCTCCTCAAGCTCATGATTAAAAAGGCCCAAATGCACCGATAGACGAACGAACGTACGTATATCCAGTACAGCTAGCAATGATCTGAATAGTCACGGCTCTATTCACTGTACTACACGAACGATTCTTTGTTCCGTGATCACGCCTCGTTTTGGTATGCTCTTTTAAATCCAGCCCATTATGATAATGTTGTGTACATTTTTATCGTGCGAATAGCCAGAACGGGAGAGTGTGTACGGTGGTACAATCTTTTTCTTGCGATTGTTTGGACGGGAGTACATCGGACGTCGCAAGTACAATTGTACATATGTGTACGCGCAGATCGGTCGTATGTTTCGGACGGCCGAACGTGTATTCGGTCGATCGAACGGTCGCAAGAAAAATTAAATTGTACATATGTGTACCCAGCTTTAGACTGTTCTCCTAAGCAGAAAGGAGAACAGAGTACACAGCAACACTGAGGGAGACAGCCCCAGCGAATAAAATAATTACAGCACAGCACACCACACCAGAGGTAGACCACACAGAGGAGACAGTAGTACTACAAGTACACAGTTAGACTACACAGCAGCACTGAGAGACAGCCCCAGCGAATAAAAAATATTGCGGTCAAGGTCAAGCTCAAGTTTAAGCCCCAGCAGCAGCACCAACACACCCTCTCCCAACCCACTACTAGACTGGAGTGAAGATGGCGGGCGCGGCAGCCGCTATTAAAGCCTCGCAAAATCCGGCGCCGGGAGATGACGTTCTAATCACGCGGACGGACCGAGTCAGGCGGGAATCTCCGAGCACTGCTCGGAACCGGGCTCGGAATTATGACATTCGTGGGGGCTCGGATCTCTGGAACCCGAGTCTGCACATCTCTAGTATGAAGCAGAATGCATCTGCACAGATAGAGAGAGAGAGCGAGAGAGAGAGAGCGAGAGAGTGTCGTGGGTGCTGCGGGGGAGTTGTTACACAGGAGGGGGAGGGGAGAAAAATTTCCCGGCGCCTGTGCTCTCATGACAGGTGCCGGGACTGGCGCATGCGCAGTACAAACCTCTGTACTGCGCATATGGCCAGCTTCCATGGCAGCTTTGGCAGCAGCCCATAGAGGTAATCATGGTCCCGGTGCCTGCACAAAACAAATGACAGGCACCAGGACAAGCGCATGCACAAATGGCGAATCCGCAAGGCAGCCCACAGAAAGGCGTCACGGAGGGAGGGAACACCTCCCAATGGGACTGCCTTTGTGACTGGCAGGTCAGACTTCCAATAGGAAGTCACTGCCAGTCACAGTGAAGCCAGAGCAGTCTCACACACTGCATCTGGCTACACTACAGTGGCGGACTTTACCTGGGGGCCTGCAGCCCTGCAGCACATAGTTAAAAACCGCCACTGCTCAGACTGATTAGTAGGCTGTAAATAGAACACAGAGACTTAAAGGAGCATATTCCTCCTCTTCATCTCCATCATCATCAAAATAAGTATTTTTATTTTCAGTGCTTCCTGTGATAAAATGTAAATTCCAGATGCATTCCATGTAAGTACTGCCGGAGTTATCACATGTATCCTCATACTTGCCTACTTTCAATTTCACCTCCCTGGGAGAAGCCCGGAGAGGCAACACGTCAGGGGGGCGGGAGAAAGGCTGACATCACTTGACGGAAAACTCAGTGATTCGCGGGCCGCGGAGCTTAAATGCTGCGAAATGCCGCGATCGCGTCACCAGCAGGCAAGGGGGGAGCGGGGCAATTACCAGAATGCGGGAGACTTGCCCACCTTCCGGGGGACCAGGAGGCGGACCCGATTTCCGGGAGGCTACCAGCCATTGGGGATTAAACATAACCACAAACATCAAAAAGGCCCAACAGCGCCTGTTCTTCCTGAGGCAAATCAGGAAATTCAACATCCCACAGGAGCTGCTGTGCGTATTCTACACCGCCATCGTGGAGTCTGTCTTATGTTCCTCGATCACAATCTGGTACGGTGGCGCAAGCGAGAACGACAAACAAAAACTGCAGAGGGTAGTGAAGACTGCGGAAAGGATCATAGGGACCGACCTCCCCCGATAAGGGATCTGTTCTCATCCAGGGTAAGGAAACGTGCTGAGAAGATCGCAAAGGACAAGCTGCATCCTGGTCACAACCTGTTCGACATCCTACCATCCAGAAGACGGTTCAGGTCCATTCCCGTCAAAACGTCCAGATCCGCAAGAAGCTTCTTTCCGTTAGCCGTCCATCATCATTGGGTTTTCACCTTAACAATAAACTGGACTGGTCTGATAATTCTGCTGCTCTGTATAGGAAGGGGCAGAGTAGACTTTGGGCGGGATGTATTAAAATACATCGCCGCCCTTCGCGCCCCCCCCCCCGCCGCGATGCCGCCGCATATGTACTAACATATGCGGCTGGCATCGCGATGCGGTGACGGAGGCCCCCCGCGATACCTGTACTGTGGTCTGCGGGGGGTCTCCGTCACCTCCCAGCCGGCTTCTGCAGCTTTCACGCCGGGGACAGCTAAGCAAGCTGTCCCCGGCGCTTCCTCCTCCCCCTGCAGCCGGAAGGACGTCCGGCTGCGTTGCTAGGGGGAGGAAGGGCTTACCTTCCGGGGTCCAGGAGGACCTGCAAGAAGGCCCAAGGGAGGGGGGAAAGGGGGGGTCGGCGAGGCGGCGGGTTGCGGCGACGCGGCGGGCGGCGAAAAGAAGCCCATAGGCTTCTATAGGGTATCGCCACCCAAAGGTGGCTATACCCTGCCCTGCGAAACCGCTGCGAACGGGTTTTAGTACATAGGAAAATGCGGTAAAACGGGGGTTTTACCGCATTTTCCCTTTAGTACATCTCGCCCTTTATCTGCTGAGGAGACTGAGGTCCTTTGGAGAGCAGGGAGCGCTCCTGAAGACCTTCTTCAACTGTGTAATGGCATCGGCCATATTCTATGGAGTGGTCTGCTGGGGCAGCAGTGTTTCAACAGCCGACAGTAAAAGACTAAACAGACTGGTAAGGAAGGCCAGTTCTGTCCTAGGAATGCCTTTGGATTCTGTAGAGATTGTGGGTGAGAGGAGAATGATCAACAGGATGATATCATTATTGGATAATGCTTCACACCCGCTCAAAAACGTTTTGACAGATCTGTGTAGCACTTTCAGTGATAGGTTGCTTCACCCTAGATGCTCAATGGAGAGATATCGCATATCGTTCGTTCCGGCTGCAATTAGAATGTACAACTGTCATGGTCTGAAGAAGACCTGCATGTTCCTAGATTCTTGAGTTATATTGTTTGGATCTTATCTTATTATGTGTGTTCTTATTATTATGCTACTACTCTTATCTGTACTTGAACCTTGCTGTAACACTGAAATTTCTCCATTGTGAGACGAATAAAGGGATTCTATTCTATTCTATTCTATTCACCTGAACAATCCAATCAAAGCGAATGCAATCCCAAGTTCGCTCTCTCTGCCCCTGTTCTCTCTCTCTTGTTCACTCTCTCTGCCCCTGGCCTTTCTTTCTCTCTCTCTGTCTATCTGGTTTCTCTCTTTCTCTCTATTAAATGCACAGCAAGTTATGGCACTGGGTGGATACTGTAGGTGCTCTACCTGCTCTGCTGCCACCCTCTGTTGCGATCGGCTTTCACTGCACCTGTCAGACTGAACTACTGGCATCGTCACTGGCAGCATGAAGCACATTCCCAGCATCAGTCCCAGCAGTGTCCCAGGTCAGACGGGCAATCCCCTGGGAGGACCCGTGAATAAGGGACACTACTAAGTGGGGTCATATGATTAAGGGCGTTTGTGTGATGTAATGTGAATAAGATTTTGTTTATGCACAGGGGCTCTACTTTGCGCTGTGTGCCTAAGGAGCTGTAGCTGGTGCAATGCGTATAAGTGCCACTACTGTGTGATGTAATGGACACTAATATGTGGTGTAATGTTAATTGGTACTATTATGTAGCCATGCCCCTTCCCCATGAACCCCCTACCTAAATTTTTGAAGCGCGCCTTCGGCGCGCACTGTCCCTGTGTTTATTTCATGTGTGTGGTGAGGCACAAATTCCTTTTCTGTTACAGGGCACAAAATTGTCTAGTTATAGCAATGCTGCTACTGGGCACATTATGTGTATAAGAGGCACTTTTACTATGGACATTATACACCTTTTTTTTTTTCATCGTGTGCCATGGGCACACGCTGACTCTTTGTAGCGTATAGGAGGTTGCAAATGTAAAGTTTGCAGGAGGGCGCCGAACACCCTAGCACCGGCCCTGGTAATATCCCATAAAATACAATAATCTTCCCAGCAAGGGATATCCCTGACTATTGCATCATATATAAGGCACATATATATCCACAAAATCTGTGTCATGCGCAGGAAGCTCTGGGGATAATTACCAGATGGTAATGAACTGTGCGATCGAGTTTCAGAACACTGGTGTGAGCCCGGGAAAACTACAGGATTCTACTCCTTTCTGGTGAAGTATCCGCAGGACGATCTCTGCCTTCATATGCTACCACTGACGCGTTTCATACTCAGTCTGCGTCCTTCCTCAGGGTGTACAGATGTAGGATAGAGGCACATACGCCCATGCTTCTGTGCCCATACTATACCCTGGCAGACCTCCTCAGGCATGTGGCACACTTAGGGGGAGATTCTCTAAACTAAAAATGCATCTCTAAACTAAAACATCCCCCGCCTGGTTACCGCGACGGGGGGCATCGCCAGAAAAATCTGGCGATGCCACATAGAAGCCTATGGGCTTGTACCGCGACCCACCGCCGCCCTGCACCGACCCACCGCCGCCCCGCACCAACCCCACTCACCTGTGTTCGGGCAGCACAGAGCTGTGCTGCCTGGACCTGTGACCTCCTCCCTGCACTGATCCTCTTCCGGGTGCAGGGAGGAGGAGAGCCCGGCGCAGCAGCAGCAGCAGCGCCAGGTAAGGGAGGGAGGGGGGAGCCGCCGGGACCTGCTGACTCTCACCGCAAAGGACAGCTCTTAACGCAAGAGCTGTCCTTGCCGTAATTGTCGCATATGTTAGAGCACATGCTATAATTATGTAGGCGATGGGCGCCAGAGCTGGGCTGCGGATACACATGGTTACAGAAAACGAGAAGTAAACAAAATAGATAATTAATATATAAGAAGAAATTAATTACAATATATCTGAAACCCACGGAACAATGAATTGATGCTTTACAACGTGTCAATCATTTTCCTCTGTTACTGACATCACAAGGTGAAAGCTATAGCCGATCATGTGACCAGAGAGCGCCATCGCTGGTGACAGCGCACCAACCACTGCCGCAACCCCAAAGCGCAGTCCCTGGGAAAACCCCCAATTCTGCTGCCCGTAGGGCTGGTGGACTCTCCGCAGCTTTCATGGCCGACCATGTGACCAGAGAGCGCCATCGCTGGTGATAGCGCACCAACCACTGCCGCAACCCCATCATGTATAGAGCAAAGCGCAGTCACTGGGAACACCCCCAATTCTGCTGCCCGTAGGGCTGGTGGACTCTCCGCAGCTTTCATGGGCCCCATGTCATTTCCTTTATCCCCTCCCTGCTGCAGTGTTATACATGTTGGGTTATTTTATGCTTTTCTATGTTATTTTCCATTATGGGTTTTTGTAAAGACAGCCGATGGGAATGTATCACAGTGCCCCCTGTCCCCACAATGTTACACTGTCATACAAAAAGAGAATACCCCCCCCCCCCCCCCACTACAGCTTCCCCCTGGTGCCGCACACATCCTGACAGTCTGTAGCAGGTGTGCTGCCTGTGGTTGCCGACGTTACAAAAGTAACACATTAATATATATATATATCTTGGCAACAATGTATTTTTACAAGCTAGCTTGTTGGGGTCACAGTGCAGAGTTATATCAGTTGGGGGATCATCATCTTGTGTCATTGTACCCCCTTGCTGCCACCGTGTCACCCCCTGTGCCCCAGTATAGGAGGCATAGGCTGCTATGGAGCCTCCTGACCCAGTTTGATGTATTTTGACACCTAAGGTAGGTCACACAGAGAACACCCCCCAGTGACGTTATACCAGAACCTCGCCCACTTTCTGCACTTGGGGTCACCATCAAAACAACATGTAAGAAAATCTCCTGAAGCTTCTGGAATAATTGCGGCACTTTATATTTGTAATTTGTATTTGTTATATTGATTTGCAAAAGGTTTCCGGTGGTAAATGACATTATAGAGACATTGTGAGAGGGACCAATCCGTTCATTGTTCGGTAACATTTCTGCTTTCACATTCTCAAATATTTTTGTTAAAATTTTCACATTTTAAATGACAGTTTTGAATTGTGAGTTTTGGACATTAATTGGGTATTCTCTGCATGTGCTTTGACAGTGATTGGTTGTCAGCATGCTGATTGGTAGGAGGCTGGAGATATACACCAATCAGAGTGCAGAATTCTCTACCTGCATCCCAGCCTGCAGCCAGACAGTGATTGGTTGTCGGCATGCTGATTGGTGGATAGCTCCAGAAAACCACCAATCAGAGTGCTGATAGCAATTCACTGTGTGGCAGCGTGCGGAGAGATGGTGCAGGAAGTGGCATGCTACGATTTCTTTTTAATCGGTTCCTGTGAATTAGTGGTTAGGGGCCACGGTGCATTGCTCTGCCATGGGCATTCAATGCTGTTATGATGGCACAGCTGGAACCCCCTCCCCCCCCCCCCCCCTACCTCACACTCGATGACATATTAAAATATTTTATAGCTGACAAAAAAATTGCCCGCCACGGGACCTGGCAGCTGGTCTCTAATTCTGTCTTACGCGCAATGCTGATGTTCACGGACTTCAGCAATCTTTTACGTGGACAAAAATACTTAAAAAAGTGCATAATTACCAATGTGCACGCACAAAGCGGCGTCTGTGATCCAGACTCGCAGTATCAGAAATTACATCGGTATAAAGTCGCAGGCGGCGACCGCCAATAAATGCATCTGCTGTAATATCTACGTCCATCTCTGAATCAGCCCCAATGCGTGAATACTTCGTAATCCTGAAATTGCTCCACACACTAAACCTGGGTAGACATTGGCCGATTTATGGTGTGCGCGTCGGAAGGTGTGTTACCAGCAGCGATATATCTGGGAACATCGTCATTCACAGACAGATGATGTCAGCACAGCCGATGGCAGATAGTGTATATCAGCGCATCGTGTTGTGTGTACGGACCGGATGGCCAATCTGTCGGGTGAGTGTGTACGCAGCATAACACTCTCTGCGAGGAGATAGCCGCCGCCCACACAGAGAGATGTCACAGACCCTCCCCAAAACCACCTGCACTTTTTCAGACACACCCAGAAATGCCGACTTCCTGTCTGTGACTCCTTCCATCAAACTGCGACTTCATAATGATTATGAATTTTGTCTCTAATTGTGGCCAATGTGCACTTGCAGTTGATTGATAATTGTCAGAATTGTGAAGTCGCCGATTAGCAATTCATGCTGAATTGGGCCCTGTATGCGCTTAGTAGTTTTTAATTGTTTTGCTGCTAAATACGGTCCCAATTCCATGTACTGTACAATAAAACATCCAATTTCTATGAATTACGATACGTTCCAAATAGTTTTGCACATCCCAAAGACGGGATAACCGCAAACAGCAGCGATTATCAGCGCGGCCCCGGTGTCTCACGCCAGGAAACCAGCGGCTGAGAAATATCGCTTCCATAAGTGTCTGATTATCTGTCGGCTCAATGACTTGGTATTATGTACAACTGTCCCACCCAGCCATCGCCGTCGTCTTATGCGGCAGCCACAGTACCCACACGCGGCTTCCTGAGACACAGGCAGGAAATTGCTGCCAGTATAGTACATAACGTGAGAAGATTTATTTATATATGTGAAGCCAACAGGGCGATAAAAAATATCAGACCGTTAACGGAATTGCAAAACATAAATAATGTCAGACGTCTGTCCCCCGCTGGTGCGACCTCACAGCCACAAAGTGCAGAAAAAGGGAACAACAAATATTAAACATAAGTGTAATAATCCCCCCCCCAAAAAAAACAAACAAAAAAAAATAAATAAATAAATAAAAAACCCCTCTGATTGGACGGTTGAAGGATGGAGCGTTCGGTGAATGTAACCAGATCCTTCATTCTCCATCTACAGTATTATCAGAGCAGATTGTATAATGTAACAGGGCAGCGTCTGGGCACACCAGGGGGCATCATCTGCATGTGGGACCCTGGTTATCTCACTGAACAAGCTGGATGTGTACCGCGTCTCAGGTGTGGGGAGTGATTGACAGGCGCACAAAGGGCCTGATTCAGACCTGTTTGCAGCCTCGCGAACAGGTACACGCCGCCCCCCGCCGAACGAGTCCCCTCTCTAACATGCGAGGGGATGTGTACACTAAGACATCTCCTCGTATGCCGCCACACCGGAGAGAAATCATCCGATGGTCACTCACCATCGATGGATTTCTCCTGCCTTCGCTAAGAAAAGTCAGCATGGGCGGAGCGGCTGCTATCTGCCGAATTCAGGGCGGGAGCTGATGTCATGTGATTTCAGCCGCCCCGTCCCCAGTAGGCGTCGCCATGCCTGCGTCTGCAGGGGTGTGCCCATAAAAGTGTTCCCCTGCACCCACCCCCTTCTCGCCCCTCCCGGAGCATGCGCAAACCCTGACCATCAGTGACGGGGACAAATTCGGTCTGTTCCGAACGGGTCTGAATTGGCTGCAGAGTGAAGGGAGAAGTGATGCAATAAAACCTTTATACGTTTACTTTGTGTTTTATTTGATGGAAACGTTTAATGTCATAATTGTACCATTTGTAGAGAGAGTTAGTAAATCCCGTCATGTGACCTGGCCACGTTAGTATGCCACAGGAAACACGTCCTACCCTGTCCCAGTCCAGATCCTCAACCAATAATAATAATAAATCCCGTCATGTGACCTGGCCACGTTAGTGTGCCACAGGAAACACGTCCTACCCTGTCCCGGTCCAGATCCTCAACCAATAATAATAATAATAAATCCCGTCATGTGACCTGGCCACGTTAGTGTGCCACAGGAAACACGTCCTACCCTGTCCTGGTCCAGATCCTCAACCAATAATAATAATAAATCCCATCATGTGACCTGGCCACGTTAGTGTGCCACAGGAAACACGTCCTACCCTGTCCCAGTCCAGATCCTCAACCAATAATAATAATAAATCCCATCATGTGACCTGGCCACGTTAGTGTGCCACAGGAAACACGTTGTACCCTGTCCTGGTCCAGATCCTCAACCAATAATAATAGTAAATCCCGTCATGTGACTTGGCCACGTTAGTGTGCCACAGGAAACACGTCCTACCCTGTCCCGGTCCAGATCCTCAACCAATAATAATAATAAATCCCGTCATGTGACCTGGCCACGTTAGTGTGCCACAGGAAACACGTCCTACCCTGTCCTGGTCCAGATCCTCAACCAATAATAATAATAAATCCCGTCATGTGACCTGGCCACGTTAGTATGCCACAGGAAACACGTCCTACCCTGTCCCAGTCCAGATCCTCAACCAATAATAATAATAAATCCCGTCATGTGACCTGGCCACGTTAGTGTGCCACAGGAAACACGTCCAACCCTGTCCTGGTCCAGATCCTCAACCAATAATAATAATAAATCCCGTCATGTGACCTGGCCACGTTAGTATGCCACAGGAAACACGTCCTACCCTGTCCTGGTCCAGATCCTCAACCAATAATAATAATAAATCCCGTCATGTGACCTGGCCACGTTAGTGTGCCACAGGAAACACGTCCTACCCTGTCCTGGTCCAGATCCTCAACCAATAATAATAATAAATCCCGTCATGTGACCTGGCCACGTTAGTATGCCACAGGAAACACGTCCTACCCTGTCCCGGTCCAGATCCTCAACCAATAACAATAATAAATCCCGTCATGTGACCTGGCCATGTTAGTGTGCCACAGGAAACACGTCCTACCCTGTCCCGGTCCAGATCCTCAACCAATAATAATAAATCCCGTCATGTGACTTGGCCACGTTAGTGTGCCATAGGAAACACGTCCTACCCTGTCCCGGTCCAGATCCTCAACCAATAATAATAAATCCCGTCATGTGACCTGGCCACGTTAGTGTGCCACAGGAAACACGTCCTACCCTGTCCAGGTCCAGATCCTCAACCAATAATAATAATAATAAATCCCGTCATGTGACCTGGCCACGTTAGTGTGCCACAGGAAACACGTCCAACCCTGTCCCAGTCCAGATCCTCAACCAATAATAATAATAATAAATCCCGTCATGTGACCTGGCCACGTTAGTGTGCCACAGGAAACACGTCCTACCCTGTCCCAGTCCAGATCCTCAACCGATAAAAAAATAATCCCAAGAGATAAAAAAAATGTAACCAATATTTAACACAGCATTTTTGAGGCTGTTATTTGCCATCTGTGCCACAAGAGGGCGCCCAATCTCTTCTTTTCCAAGACTTTATTACAGTGGTTACCAAATGTTTTATAATCACGGCACCCTAGAATAATCGGAATATTTTTCAGGGCACCCCTAGGCCAAAAGTTTGTTATGGAGAACAAACTTCCGTCCGTCCTCTCACTTATCTAACACTCCGAACCCATGCAGGAGCTATTCTCACCCCTAGAATGTTAGGGACTTACGCTATGATGAGGTTACCTGGATCAAATTATATTTCCTCATTGTTTTTACTGCATTTAGTAATATCTTGCAGGCTGCAGGGACCCTGATTGTCAGGACTGCAGAATATCTGATTGTCTTGTATGTGATCTGTTCTTGCATTTTTCTGGAGACGATTTCCACCACCAGTGACGAATACTTTGAGAAGAAACATATTTGTACATTGGCCACAGGACCAACCACAGAAGAGAACAATAAGAGACACCACAACTGGCAAATGAGTCTTTATTACATTTCCCCCGAACGCCTCCTCCGCTTCTCTTCCTCCCATCTGCCGGAAGCATCTAATAGCTGTTGACTGTGTTCTCGATCCAGGACACATAGTTACACACCTTTGTGTATACACCTGGGTATCCTTGCAGAGCACAGCCATAACCCCAGGACACAACACCCTGCAGCTTTCCGTTACAGACCACAGGACCCCCAGAGTCACCCTGCAGAAATAAACAGGACACTTCAAATGCATGTTCCATCATTGACAAGATAGTTGACATATATATATATATATATATATATATATATATTATATACATACATACATACATACATACATATATATAATCCATTCAAACTAATACTAATATTAAAGAAACACTGATTTGATTGTGAAAACCTCATTGCACCGGCTGCAGTACCACATCCCACCAGCAATATACTGTCTATATATTGTACAATGCTCATGATTGAACGATATTCTGTGTCCTGACTAATGTACAATGGAAACTTAGCTACTGTGTCAGTCTTGGGAAAGCGGGTAATAAGGAATAGAGAGATAAATACAGGAGGAGGGGGTGGGAAAGCGGGTAATAAGGAATAGAGAGATAAATACAGGAGGAGGGGGTGGGAAAGCGGGTAATAAGGAATAGAGAGATAAATACAGGAGGAGGGGGTTGGATTATATATATAGTCACATACTCAGTTCTACCACCATATTACTATTGACAGTCCACCATCTTTGTATGCTTCCAAATTCCTCTCTAACCTCCTCTCTCGGCCTCTCCTAGTGGTCTGACTCCTCTACTCATGAGTAAGGCCAATGCCTTGACCTTGTTTTCACCAGGCTGTGCTCAGTCTCTGATTTTACTAACACTCCCTTCTCTCCCTCTGATCACAATCTCATTACCCTCTCACTCTCTTCCATTACCCCAAGCTCACTGACACAGAAATCATGCAAGCCTAATCTAACCCGCAGAAATACTAATGCTATTAATTTTCCACAACTTTCCACCTCCCTGCAACAACAGCTCTCACTAATTTCTACATTTACCTCTCCTGACTCTGCTGTTTCCCACCTCTACCAGACTCTTGAGACAGCCCTTGTTGAAGTGGTTCCAGCTACCAGTTATACCCCACGTAGGCTTAGATGCCAACCGTGGCACTCCAACACAACAAGACAACTACGAAATCAGTCACGTAAAGTAGAAGGCCAATGGCGTAAATCTCGTAGTATGACTGAGGGAGTTACATAGTAGGTGAGGCTGAATAAAGACTTGTGTCCATCTAGTTCAACCTAGGTTTAGAATAGTTTATCCCTAAAATAATGGACCTTTGTATAACATCATTGTGTGAATGGAACCCTGTTTAGTGTCAGTGGGGCAGATGTATTAAGCCTTAACAAGATATAAATGCCAGGGTGATAAGGAGAGATAAACGTCCAGCCAATCACCTGCTAACTGCCATGTTACAGCCTGTGTTTGAAAAAAGTCAGTAAGGAGCTGATTGGCTGGACGTTTATCTCTCCTTATCACACTTGCATTTATCTCTGGTTAAGGCTTAATACATCTGCCCCATTGTATATAATGAACCCCTGTATAGTGTCATATGAGTTTGAAATTACAGTTTAAGGGGGTGACATTTTAAAATTTGCCCTGGGTTCCAGTGCCGGCACTGAAGCAGCAGTAATCACACAAAAAATGGTTGTTGCCCATTTTCCAGGTGATTTGCCCAAGAGCAGTAGATTAGTCACAAAGAACCTGGCAGGGCAGCCATTTTGCTGGTGTCTTGTCCATGAGCAGTAGAGATTAGTCACAAAGAACCTGGCAGGGCAGCCATTTTGCTGGTGTCTTGTCCATGAGCAGTAGAGATTAGTCACAAAGAACCTGGCAGGGCAGCCATTTTGCTGGTGTCTTGTCCATGAGCAGTAGAGATTAGTCACAAAGAACCTGGCAGGGCAGCCATTTTGCTGGTGTCTTGTCCATGAGCAGTAGAGATTAGTCACAAAGAACCTGGCAGGGCAGCCATTTTGTTGGTGATTTGCCCATGAGCGGTAGAGATTAGTCACAAAGAACCTGTCAGGGCAGCCATTTTGCTGGTGTCTTGTCCATGAGCAGTAGAGATTAGTCACAAAGAACCTGGCAGGGCAGCCATTTTGTTGGTGATTTGCCCAAGAGCGGTAGAGATTAGTCACAAAGAACCTGTCAGGGCAGCCATTTTGCTGGTGTCTTGTCCATGAGCAGTAGAGATTAGTCACAAAGAACCTGGCAGGGCAGCCATTTTGCTGGTAAGTTGCCCATGAGCAGAAGAGATTAGTCACAAAGAACCTGGCAGGGCAGCCATTTTGCTGGTGTCTTGTCCATGAGCAGTAGAGATTAGTCACAAAGAACCTGGCAGGGCAGCCATTTTGCTGGTGATTTGCCCATGAGCGGTAGAGATTAGTCACAAAGAACCTGGCAGGGCAGCCATTTTGCTGGTGATTTGCCCATGAGCGGTAGAGATTAGTCACAAAGAACCTGGCAGGGCAGCCATTTTGCTGGTGAGTTGCCCATGAGCAGAAGAGATTAGTCACAAAGAACCTGGCAGGGCAGCCATTTTGCTGGTGTCTTGTCCATGAGCAGTAGAGATTAGTCACAAAGAACCTGGCAGGGCAGCCATTTTGCTGGTGTCTTGTCCATGAGCAGAAGAGATTAGTCACTATCCTGGCTGCAAGTCCATTGCTACCTGTACGTGTGTGGAATTATGCCACAGAGAGGAAGGGGTCTCTATGGGGCCTGCACAGGGTCCTCACAGGGGCCAGCTCCTCTCTTACACCACCCCTGCAGTAGACCTATGGTGTCCAACCACCCAATCATATTCTGACAGCAGTTTGTACCTGACAAGAGTCCTTTCCACCTTCCAGGTAACCCAAGCAGATCATGTTCTCTGTGATTTCCCCTGGATAGGCATCATGACACACCTGATGCCCCAAAATGGGAGCCACGAGGCACTGCAGGAGATCTGGGTAATCGTCTAGGATGGACGCAGAACAGTATGTAATACATTTCTAGCATCAGCAACACTTGGCCATTTTCACATCACCTTAAATTTGGCTTCTCACCTGCATTGCTCAGAGTGTTCCCCCATCCCGAGATGAGGCAGCGAGTACCTGGTGCCTCGCAGTGGGTGGGCAGACTGATTGCCTGGACCCGAGAGTTCAGCCTGGCGGGCTTACTGAGCCGGACTAACATGATGTCATTATCGAGGACGTACGGGTCATACTGAGGATGGGGGATTACTGCAGCGGACATGATGAATTGCTCTGGTCCTTCCAATACACCAATGTTGTGTTCTCCAAGACGGACCTGGATGCGCCTGGATACAAACAACCACAACATATAAAGGTTTATGTATCAATGAGAACCACATCCAGGACTTACATCTAGTTTGGGTGGAATTATGGACCCTGATGGATTCAGAGGAATTTACCTCCACCCAAGTCTATATAAAGTATAACTCAGAGGTTTATGCTGGAAATAATGCCCCCAGGTAATGCTATAGTAGTTCATACGCATTTATGCAATTGCGCAGCACCCAGCCCTCATTCTGCGCGAGCAGCCGCCCTATCATTGGTCGATCCACGTCCCCCCCTTTCGGGATTCCGGCATCGGTATTCTGACCGCCGAGATTCCATACCGAATCCCAATCTACAGCACCTTCCCATCAGTCCCTGTCCCAGTGGGGAAGAAAGGCTATGACTGAATTCCGCCCTACCAGTCAGTCCCAGGATACAGGAGAGCAGGAGAAACTTGTCCATGATCAGCAGTCAGCTCCTCACTGGCCCAAGGACAGCAGTACCAACCTTTAATGATCTCACTGTTATCTCTATAGCTGGTCCACATGCCTGTTCCCATGCCTCCTCCTCCGTGCCGGGGGCCGACGTGTTCCACCCACGTTCCTGTTATCACCAACACATAGTGATATGCTATATAACCTACCTGTAAGGTTTTATGAGGAAAGCAGAACCCCTGGAAAGACTGTGGAGGACATACAAACCCCACACAGATAGCCCACATTAGACGACTGTCCATCACACGGCGATGCTAACCACAGGAACACCATGACTTAGTATGACACAGTCATTACTTACTGTTGGTAGCAGTGAGCAGCAGAGACCACCCACCGGGTGTTGATCAGGGACCCCCCACAGAAGTGGTAGCCTGCATTCAGGGACACCTGGTAAGGGACGGCATTCTCTGGGCAGGTGTACCCTCCGACTATCTTGTCATCATCGATGGGCACTGCAGCTGCGGGAGACAAGATCAGTATAACCAAATATTGTGCCGGGAATGTGTGTATATGCATTGTACAGTATATACCGGTGCTCCCTCCCCCCCAAATACAGTAAAGTGTATACGGGTGTGTGTGACTCATATACAGTATATACCGGTGCCCCCCCCCCATATACAGTACAGTGTATACAGGTGTGTGCATATGCATTGTACAGTATATACCGGTGCCCCCCCCCCATATACAGTACAGTGTATACAGGTGTGTGCATATGCATTGTACAGTATATACCGGTGCGCCTCCCCCCCCCATATACAGTACAGTGTATACAGGTGTGTGTGTCCTTCATATACAGTATATACCGGTGCCCCTCCCCCTCATATACAGTACAGTGTATACAGGTATGTGTGTGTGTGTGTGTCTCATATACAGTATATACCGGTGCCCCCCCTCATATACAGTACAGTGTATACAGGTGTGTGTGTCCTTCATATACAGTATATACCGGTGCCCCTCCCCCTCATATACAGTACAGTGTATACAGGTATGTGTGTGTGTGTGTGTCTCATATACAGTATATACCGGTGCCCCCCCTCATATACAGTACAGTGTATACAGGTGTGTGTCCCCCTCATATACAGTATATACAGGTGTGTGTCCCCCTCATATACAGTATATACAGATGTGTGTCCCCCTCATATACAGTATATACAGGTGTGTGTCCCCCTCATATACAGTATATACAGGTGTGTGTGTCCCTCATATACAGTATATACCAGAAGCCCCCCCCCATATACAGTATATACAGGTGTGTGTGTCCCTCATATACAGTATATAGAGATGTGTTCCCCTCATATACAGTATATACCAGAAGGCACCCCCCCCCTCATATACAGTACATACTGTACAGGTGTGTGCGTTTGTCCCTCATATACAGTATATACAGGTGTCCCCCCTTCATATACAGTATATACAGGCATCCCCTCCCCATATACAATATATACAGGTGTGTAGCCCTCATATACAGGTGTGTGTCCCTCATATACAGTATATACAGGTGTCCCCCCTTCATATACAGGTGTGTCCCCCATATACAATATATACAGGTGTGTAGTCCTCATATACAGGTGTGTGTCCCTCATATACAGTATATACAGGTGTGTAGCCAGTGGCGTAGCTACAGGGGTCGCAGCGGTCGCACCTGCGACCGGGCCCCTGAGCCAGGGGGGCCCAGCCCCCGCCACTGTGCGGCCGTCCTGGAAGAGGGTAGTGAACAGTAGCACCCGTTCCCAGTGGTGCTTTGCGGGCCCGGCCAGCGTGCGTCGCGCTGACGTCACGCGGCTCTGGCACGTACCCTCCCGTACTCCTCTGTTGGCGTATGGTCTGCTGAGGCGCCATGGATTAGGAGGACCTCCCACACTCCTCCGCTGGCGCATACTCTGCAGAGTATACAAAGCGCCGTGGAGCAGAAGGACTGTGGAGCACCTGCGGTGGCTGGCGGGAGTCTGGACACAGTGAGAGGGGAGCAGTGAGCAGAACACAGAGTGAGTGGGCAATTGCATACATATAAATGTTGGAGGCTTCACCTTAAACTATCATTTTATCTTGCCTGCACCTTTGTGAAGGATAACACATTAGTTACAGACAGTGTTATGGGGATCTCACATGGAACTTAGAAGAGACTAGTTAGTGGTAACAATGCATGCACTGCAGTGCCAGATTAAGCCTTCGGGGGGGCCCGGGGTACTTTAGCCAGGGGGGCCGCCTTGCACTTGTCATTACTGGCCGCACACTGCATGGGAGAATATTACACTGTCAAAACACAGAGTAAAGGCAGTATAAACTTGGTCAATAAGTAACTGCATATATATATATATATATATATACACACACATATATATACACACACACATACCATATGAAAAGCCTGTGTTTGTCCCTCTGCACCTGACTCTGTAGGAGACCTCACAGTCCTAGTGCTGCCTTTGATTAAAAACCCTCCCATGACTAAGCTGCTGCTGCTGTTCTCCATGGGCATGTAATGAGCTCCACCAATTAGAGCTCAGCACAATCCTCTCAGCCTCTGCCCTCTGGTTTAAAGTGTCATGGGACTTAGACAACTCCCTGGAATGCACTGCACACTTGTGCAATCAGTGTGCCTTGGCTCCTGATGCTCAGCACCATTAATCATTGTCACACAGGTGTGTGTGTCCCTCATATACAGTATATACAGGTGTGTGACCCCCTCATATACAGTATATACAGGTGTGTGTGTCCCTCATATACAGTATATAGAGATGTGTTCCCCTCATATACAATATATACAGGTGTCCCCCCTTCATATACAGGTGTGTCCCCCATATACAATATATACAGGTGTGTCCCCCATATACAATATATACAGGTGTGTAGCCCTCATATACAGGTGTGTCCCCCTCATATACAATATATACAGGTGTGTAGTACTCATATTCAGGTGTGTGTCCCTCATATACAGTATATACAGGTGTGTAGTCCTCATATACAGGTGTGTGTCCCTCATATACAATATATACAGGTGTCCCCCCTTCATATACAGTATATACAGGTGTCCCCCCTTCATATACAGTATATACAGGCGTCCCCTCCCCATATACAATATATACAGGTGTGTAGCCCTCATATACAGGTGTGTGTCCCTCATATACAGTATATACAGGTGTCCCCCCTTCATATACAGTATATACAGGCATCCCCTACCCCATATACAATATATACAGGTGTATAGCCCTCATATACAGGTGTGTGTTCCTCATATACAGTACAGTATATACAGTACAGGCATCCCCTCCCCATATACAGGTGTGTAGCCCTCTCTCATATACAGTATATACCAGAGGCCCCCCCCTCCTCATATACAGTATGTACAGGTGTGTGTCCCCCTCATATACAGTATATACAGGTGTCCCCCTCGTATACAGTATATGCAGGTGTCCCCCTCGTATACAGTATATGCAGGTGTCCCCCTCGTATACAGTATATACACCAGGCACAATGTACTGTAACTCACTCAGAGCTTATCGGATAAATCAGCAGCTATAACTGAAATGCAACGTTCCTATCTGTCAGCTGCACAGATCTTAGTGAAACATCTTTATTGTGGTCATAATTTCTGCCCTGTATTATGTCCATACAATCTGCTAAACCAGAGACAGAGCTCTGTGTACATAATATTTACATTATCCGCCACTGTGCTACGGGAGCTTACAATCTACGGGATGCTGTCAAAATCCCGACGCTGGAATACTGACCGCCGAAATCCCGAAACTTTCTCCCTCCGTGGGTGTCCACGACACCCATAGAGGGAGAATAAATTAGCGTGGCGAGCGCAGCGAGCCCGCAAGGGGGGGGGGGGGGGGCGATCCACGTCCCCCCCCTTGTAGGGATTCCAGCGTCAGGATTTTGACCGCCGGGATTCCATACCAAATCCCAATCTACAGTACCTTCCCATCAGTCCCTGTCCCAGTGGGGAAGAAAGGCTATGACTGAATGCCGCCCTACCAGTCAGTCCCAGGATACAGGAGAGCAGGAGAAACTTGTCCATGATCAGCAGTCAGCTCCTCACTGGCCCAAGGACAGCAGTACCAACCTTTAATGATCTCCCTGTTATCTCCATAGCTGGTCCACATGCCTGTTCCCATGGATGAGTCTTATCAAGCCAACTGCTTCCAATAATTAGTAAAGGAAAGTTGGCAAGAAACCCTCTGATGATGTGACCGGTCACCTTGTGGCACAGTGTTTCTGGGCACAATTCCCACCGAACCTTTCATTAACTTTTCCAGATTTAAGGATCGGGAAGCCACAAACACATAGAAGGAACATGGCTTCTTATAGTCTAGAAAGTAGATCTGAAAGTCTTCATCTTATTGCCTCCTATTTCTAAAAATGATACAATTATTTATATACTTTCTCCAAAAGGACTCCAAGCGCTTAACACAGTGGTCTCCAACCTTTTTCGCGGCGGGAGCTACTCGCGAAAAAATAAACCACCCGAAGAGCTACCAAAAATAATAAAATGTAAAAAATCTGCATACTAACCAAAAAATGCCCTTTACACATTATGCCACACACTGTGATGCCCCTGGCACATTATGCTACACACCGCAATGCCCCAGACGCAATATGCCACACACTGCAATGTCCAATATGTCGCATACATACCTCCCAACATTGGAGGTAGAGGGACATGTGCGCGTGCTGAAGGCACGCGGCCGAAATTAGGGGGTTCACCTACTACCATGGAACTCCTGCGAGGCTACATCCCCCATTTTTTCCGCTATGGGGGTAAGGTCAGCGCTCTAAGAGCTGTAGCCACATGGGGTGCGGCCAATGAATATGGGGGTGTGATACACACATATGCCCCCTATAGTGCCAGATACACATATGCCCCCAATAGTGCCAGATACACATATGCCCCCAATAGTGCCAGATACACATATGCCCCCAATAGTGCCAGATACACATATGCCCCCAATAGTGCCAGATACACATATGCCCCCAATAGTGCCAGATACACATATGCCCCCAATAGTGCCAGATACACATATGCTCCCACGGGGCCAGGTATGCCCCCACAGTGTCAGGTATGCCCCCAAAGTGTCAGGTACACACACACACACATGCACAAACACACCCTCTGCCCTCAAATATCCAGCATATTTTACCAGAAAAAAAAAACCTGTGAGCCAGCAGATTTTAATTAACAGACCTGGCAGGGTACATGCCCACACACCCTATGCCCTGAAATAGCCAGCATTAAAGATAAAAAAAAAAACATTGGGAACACACACACACACAGCAAATGTAGCCAGCGGGGATCACACAGAGAAAATGTACCAGATCTGTGAAGGTGTTCAGAGGCGTTCACAGCTGGGTATAGAAGTCGGAGGCCCAGGGAGATGACCGCTGAGTTCA
Source organism: Crinia signifera (assembly GCF_055691185.1). Lineage (NCBI taxonomy): Eukaryota > Metazoa > Chordata > Amphibia > Anura > Myobatrachidae > Crinia > Crinia signifera. Next base: position 288,582,971 of record NC_139222.1, on the reverse strand, counting down.
ACTGAGTTCAGGAGTGCGACTCTGGACGAAGTGCAGCTGCTGTAGCAGAAAGCGCGCCCAGTGACCTCTGGCTGCAAAGTGAGACCCACGTCGCCGTAGCAGCAGGAGGTCACTTTCTTACGCCGATGACCTCCTGCCGACAAGTGATACCGCACCACGCCGGCGGAGCAGCAGGAGGTCACTTTTCTGCGTTAATTGACCTCCTGCCGCCGAGCGAGTAGTGTAATTATGGCAGGGGAGCAGCGAGCTACCTGTTACTACCCGGCGAGCTACCCGTCGCTCGCGAGCGACGGGTTGGCGATCCCTGGCTTAACAGATAGAGTGAACGTAATACAGTACAGGAACAACGACGTACAGAAAAGCTTTGCATAAACTACAGAGAGCATGGAGATACTTAAGTGAATTACGGAAATGCTTGAGTAAACAGGAAAGTCTTGAGTCTGTGTTTGAAGGATTCTACAGTGTGGGCCTCTCACACTGTGTGGGGAAGTAAGTTCCATCGTCAAAACCGCATGGATAAAACCTTGACCCCCGGATGAATTTCGGGAGATCCTAGGTACTGCTAAAAGCCCTATTACTGCATCTACAGGCATTAATTGGGTGGGACAGCACAGAATCAGAAGCTGTTTCAGTTACCATGGTCCTTGGTCATGTAGGGCTTTGAAACGCAGTAAGTTAATCTTAAATATGATTTGCCATTTTATAGGCAGCCAGTGAAGGGCGTAGAGGATGGGAGGCTCTGTCCCTCAGATGAAAGAACGAGGATTTGATTGTGGCTGATAACTGATATTTAAATGTAAAGCCACCATCCAGCACCACACCAAGATTCCGCACATGGGGGAGATTCTCTAAACTAAAAATGCGGTAAAAAACCCGTAATCTGGGTTTTTACCACATTTTGGGATGCTCTAAACATCTCCCGCTGGGTTAATGTGACGGGGGGCATCGCCAGAAAAATCTGGGGTACTCTTTACCTAGCACGGCGCCCACGATTTTGATCGTGGGCATCGCAGGTAAAAAAATCGCGGGCATCGCATGCACTAAAAATCGGGTGCGATGCGACCGGCGCGATGCCCGCGATTTCCCATAGGGAACAATGTTAAATGTCTCAATTGACCCGATTTTCATGTTCAATGCCTCAATTGACCCGATTTTTCCATAGGAAACAATGTTAAATGGCCCACAGAGGCCAAATAGCCACCCTGAAGTGTGAAATGGCCCCCACAATTGTTAACGCCACCCCACGATCAACGTCAACCCGAAGAGTGGCGAGCGCAGCAAGCCCGCGAGGGGCAGCAGTACGCGTCCTTCGACCTTTTCATACCCCCACTATCCACGTCGGCGTGGAGTTGAGAATAGAATAGTGTGGCGAGCGCAGCGAGCCCCGCGAGGGGACGGTGATACCTTCACAGGTAAACGCGTCCCTTCGCGGGCTTCACAGGAATCCGCGTCCGCTCGTCACGCTTCGGGCGCGGTGGCTCGCTGCGCTCGCCACACTATTCTATTCTCAACTCCACGCCGACGTGGATAGTGGGGGTATGAAAAGGTCGTAGGACGCGTACTGCTGCCGCTCGCCACGCTTCGGGTTCACGTTGATCGTGGGGTGGCGTTAACAATTGTGGGGGCCATTTCACACTTCAGGGTGCCTATTTGGCCTCTGTGGGCCATTTAACATTGTTTCCTATGGAAAAATCGGGTCAATTGAGGCATTGAACAGGAAAATCGGGTCAATTGAGACATTTAACATTGTTCCCTGTGGGAAATCGCGGGCATCGCGTCGCACCCAATTTTTTAGTGCATTCAATGCCCGCGATGGACGCCGTGCAAAGTAAAGAGTACCAAATCTGGCAATGCCCCATAGAAGCCTATGGGCTTTTACCGCGACCCACCCTGCACCGACCCCTGCCGCCCAGCATCGACCCCCCTCACCTGTGACCTCCTCCTCCCTGCACTATGATCCTCTTCTGGGTGCAAGAAGGAGGAGAGCCTGGCGCAGCAGCCCCAGGTAAGGGAGGGAGGGGGGAGCCGGGGGGAGCTGCCGGGTCCCGCCTTAACGCAAGAGCTGTCCTTTGCCATAATTATTGCATATGTTAGAGCATATGCGATAATTATGTAGGCGATCTGTGGTGGTGTGCAGCGGTCAGGGGGTGCGGATGTTAGAAAATCCCCCCCATGATCAGAGTATTGTAATTCTGTACCTCCAAGTGTCAGTCCAGTTGGTTGGATATTAATAGAAGGTTGTGCTGTATTTCTGATAATCTTGCATTTTTTATTTGGTTAATTAGATCTCTCTCTGTATTTATCATTAGCTACGTCAGTGCTTCCACATGACCCATTAATATCAGCACACATTTTCTACAGCGGTATCCTTGGTACAAGAGATTGGTCCGGAATCAGGTTTACCCCAAGACCTGTCACTATAAACATGTTGCCCTAGACACATACTGTATGACCTCTCTCTGTAGATTGGCTTGTGGCCTGGATGGAGATTTGGTGGCACTGAAGCAGTGCAGGTGCCATCATGTCTGACCCTTTCATAACCATATTGTTACACTTAAACCCTATTGATCCTTATCTGTGTGTAAGGATATCCCATGCATTGTGTACATTGTTCTACTGTCTCTCAGCCTCTACCACCTCGGATGGGAGGTTATTCACTTGTCCATTACCCCTTCTATGATGTCATTTACCCATAGATTTCCCCTGAACCCCCAGTGTCAGTCCACATGTTCTAATACTTCCCTTCATTTGGAGAATGTTTCCCTGCTGGCCCTTGGTAAAACCCTTGGTACTGTATATGGGATAGTATCATGATCCCCTTTCACTTTTCTACTCTAAAGTATACATGCTAAAAGCTTTTAGTATTTCCGGGTAAGCTTTGTGCTGTAGGCCATGCACCATTTTAGTTGCCCTTCTTTGCACCATCTCTAATTTGCTAACATCATTCTCGAAATATGGCCTCCAGAACTGGGCACAGTGCTTAGATGAGACCATACCAGTGATCTATACAGAACTGGGCACAGTTTCTAGATGAGGCAGCACCAGTGACCTATACAGAACTGGGCACATTGCTTAGATGAGACCATACCAGTGACCTATAAAGAACTGGGCACAGTTTCTAGATGAGGCGGCACCAGTGTCCTATACAGAACTGGGTACAGTATCTAGATGAGGCGGCACCAGTGTCCTATACAGAACTGGGCACAGTTTCTAGATGAGGCCGCACCAATGACCTATACAGAACTTGGCACAGTATTCAAGATGAGACCGTACCAGTGACCTATACAGAACTGGGTACAGTATCTAGATGAGGCGGCACCAGTGTCCTATACAGAACCGGGCACAGTATTCTAGATGAGACCATACCAGTGACCTATACAGAACCGGGCACAGTATCTAGATGAGGCCGTACCAGTGACCTATACAGAATCGGGCACAGTATCTAGATGAGGCCGCACCAGTGACCTACACAGAACCGGGCACAGTATCTAGATGAGGCCGCACCAGTGACCTATACAGAACTGGGCACAGTATCTAGATGAGGCCGCACCAGTGTCCTATACAGAACTGGGTACAGTATCTAGATGAGGCCGTACCAGTGACCTATACAGAACTGGGCACAGTATCTAGATGAGGCCGCACCAGTGACCTATACAGAACTGGACACAGTACCTAGATGAGGCCGTACCAGTGACATATACAGAACTGGGCACAGTATCTAGATGAGGCCGTACCAGTGACCTATACAGAACTGGGCACAGTATCTAGATGAGGCCACACCAATGACCTATACAGAACTGGGCACAGTATCTAGATGAGGCCGCACCAGTGTCCTATACAGAACTGAGTACAGTATCTAGATGAGGCCGTACCAATGACCTATACAGAACTGGGCACAGTATATAGATGAGGCCGTACCAATGACCTATACAGAACTGGGCACAGTATCTAGATGAGGCCGCACCAGTGACCTATACAGAACTGGCCACAGTATCTAGATGAGGCCGTACCAGTGACTTATACAGAACTGAGCCCAGTATCTAGATGAGACCAGTGACCTATACAGAACTGGACACAGTATCTAGATGAGGCCGCACCAGTGACCTATACAGAACTGGACACAGTATCTAGATGAGGCCGCACCAATGACCTATACAGAACTGAGCACAGTATCTAGATGATGCCGTACCAGTGACTTATACAGAACTGAGAACAGTATCTAGATGAGGCCGCACCAGTGACCTATACAGAACTGGGCACAGTATCTAGATGAGGCGGCACCAGTGACATACAGTATACAGAACTGGGCACAGTATCTAGATGAGGCCGCACCAGTGACCTATACAGAAATGGGCACAGTATCTAGATGAGGCGGCACCAGTGACATATATAGAACTGGGCACAGTATCTAGATGAGGCCGCACCAGTGACCTATACTGAACTGGGTACAGTACCTAGATGAGATCGCACCAGTGACCTATACAGAACTGGGCACAGTACCTAGATAAGGCCAGACCAGTGACCTGTACAGAACTGGGCACAGTATCTAGATGAGGCTGTACCAGTGACCTATACAGAACTGGGCACAGTATCTAGATCAGGCCGTATCAGTGACCTATACAGAACTGGTCACAGTATTCTAGATGAGGCCGCACCAGTGACCTATACAGAACTGGTCACAGTATCTAGATGAGGCCGCACCAGTGACCTATACAGAACTGGGCACAGTATCTAGATGAGTCCGCACCAATGACCTATACAGAACTGGGCACAGTATCTAGATCAGGCCGTATCAGTGACCTATACAGAACTGGTCACAGTATTCTAGATGAGGCCGCACCAGTGACCTATACAGAACTGGGCACAGTATCTAGATGAGGCCGCACCAGTGACCTATACAGAACTGAGCACAGTATCTAGATGAGGCGGTGCCAATGACCTATACAGAACCAGGCACAGTGTCTAGATGAGGACGTACCAGTGACCTATACAGAAATGGACACAGTATCTAGATGAGGCCGCACCAGTGACCTATACAGAACCGGGCACAGTATCTAGATGAGGCCGTACCAGTGACCTATACAGAACTGGGCACAGTATCTAGATGAGGCAGCACCAGTGACCTATACAGAACCGGGCACAGTATCTAGAGGAGGCTGCACCAGTGACCTATACAGAACCGGGCACAGTATCTAGAGGAGGCTGCACCAGTGACCTATACAGAACCGGGCACAGTATCTAGAGGAGGCCGCACCAGTGACCTATACAGAACTGGGCACAGTAGATGAGGCCGCACCAGTGACCTATACAGAACTGGACACAGTATCTAGATGAGGCCGCACCAGTGACCTATACAGAACTGGACACAGTATCTAGATGAGGCCGCACCAGTGACCTATACAGAACTGGGCACAGTATCTAGATGAGGCCGCACCAGTGACCTATACAGAACTGGGCACAGTATCTAGATGAGGCCGCACCAGTGACCTATACAGAACTGGGCACAGTATCTAGATGAGGCCGCACCAGTGACCTATACAGAACTGGGCACAGTATCTAGATGAGGCCGCACCAGTGACCTATACAGAACTGGGCACAGTATCTAGATGAGTCCGCACCAATGACCTATACAGAACTGGGCACAGTGTCTAGATGAGGACGTACCAGTGACCTATACAGAAATGGACACAGTATCTAGATGAGGCCGCACCAGTGACCTATACAGAACCGGGCACAGTATCTAGATGAGGCCGTACCAGTGACCTATACAGAACTGGGCACAGTATCTAGATGAGGCAGCACCAGTGACCTATACAGAACCGGGCACAGTATCTAGAGGAGGCTGCACCAGTGACCTATACAGAACCGGGCACAGTATCTAGAGGAGGCTGCACCAGTGACCTATACAGAACCGGGCACAGTATCTAGAGGAGGCCGCACCAGTGACCTATACAGAACTGGGCACAGTAGATGAGGCCGCACCAGTGACCTATACAGAACTGGACACAGTATCTAGATGAGGCCGCACCAGTGACCTATACAGAACTGGACACAGTATCTAGATGAGGCCGCACCAGTGACCTATACAGAACTGGGCACAGTATCTAGATGAGGCCGCACCAGTGACCTATACAGAACTGGGCACAGTATCTAGATGAGGCCGCACCAGTGACCTATACAGAACTGGGCACAGTATCTAGATGAGGCCGCACCAGTGACCTATACAGAACTGAGCACAGTATCTAGATGAGGCGGTGCCAATGACCTATACAGAACCAGGCACAGTGTCTAGATGAGGACGTACCAGTGACCTATACAGAAATGGACACAGTATCTAGATGAGGCCGCACCAGTGACCTATACAGAACCGGGCACAGTATCTAGATGAGGCCGTACCAGTGACCTATACAGAACTGGGCACAGTATCTAGATGATGCAGCACCAGTGACCTATACAGAACCGGGCACAGTATCTAGAGGAGGCTGCACCAGTGACCTATACAGAACCGGGCACAGTATCTAGAGGAGGCTGCACCAGTGACCTATACAGAACCGGGCACAGTATCTAGAGGAGGCCGCACCAGTGACCTATACAGAACTGGGCACAGTAGATGAGGCCGCACCAGTGACCTATACAGAACTGGACACAGTATCTAGATGAGGCCGCACCAGTGACCTATACAGAACTGGACACAGTATCTAGATGAGGCCGCACCAGTGACCTATACAGAACTGGGCACAGTATCTAGATGAGGCCGCACCAGTGAATTATACAGAACTGGGCACAGTATCTAGATGAGGCCGCACCAGTGACCTATACAGAACTGGGCACAGTACCTAGATGAGGCCGCACCAGTGACCTATACAGAACAGGGCACAGTATATAGATGAGGCTGCACCAGTGACCTATACAGAACTGGTCACAGTACCTACATGAGGCGGCACCAGTGACCTATACAGAACTGGGCACAGTATCTAGATGAGGCCGCACCAGTGACCTATACAGAACTGGGCACAGTACCTAGATGAGGCCGCACCAGTGACCTATACAGAACTGGGCACAGTATCTAGGTGAGGCCATACCAGTGACCTATACAGAACTGGACACAGTATATAGATAAGGCCGCACCAGTGACCTATACAGAACTGGTCACAGTACCTAGATGAGGCCGCACCAGTGACCTATACAGAACTGGGCACAGTATCTAGATGAGGCTGCACCAGTGACCTATACAGAACTGGGCACAGTATCTAGATGAGGCTGCACCAGTGACCTATACAGAACTGGGCACAGTATCTAGATGAGGCCGCACCAGTGACCTATATAGAACTGGGCACAGTATCTATATGAGGCCGGACCAGTGACCTATATAGAACTGGGCACAGTATCTAGATGAGGCTGCTCAAGTGACCTATACAGAACTGGGCACAGTATCTAGATGAGGCCGCACCAGTGACCTATACAGAACCGGGCACAGTATCTAGATGAGGCCGTACCAGTGATCTATACAGAACTGGGCACAGTACCTAGATGAGGCAGCACCAGTGACCTATACAGAACTGGGCACAGTATCTAGGTGAGGCCATACCAGTGACCTATACAGAACTGGACACAGTATATAGATGAGGCCGCACCAGTGACCTATACAGAACTGGTCACAGTACCTAGATGAGGCCGCACCAGTGACCTATACAGAACTGGGCACAGTATCTAGATGAGGCTGCACCAGTGACCTATACAGAACTGGGCACAGTATCTAGATGAGGCTGCACCAGTGACCTATACAGAACTGGGCACAGTATCTAGATGATGCCATACCAGTGACCTATACAGAACTGGGCACAGTAACTATATGAGGCTACACCAGTGACCTATACAGAACTGGGCACAGTATCTAGATGATGCCATACCAGTGACCTATACAGAACTGGTCACAGTACCTAGATGAGGCCGCACCAGTGACCTATACAGAACTGGGCACATTATCTAGATGAGGCCGTATCAGTGACCTATACAGAACTGAGCACAGTATCTAGATGAGGCCGTATCAGTGACCTATACAGAACTGGGCACATTATCTAGATGAGGCTGCACCAGTGACCTATACAGAACTGAGCACAGTATCTAGATGAGGCGGTGCCAATGACCTATTCAGAAATGGGCACAGTATCTAGATGAGGCCATACCAGGTTAGACCACTGACATCAGTCCCTGCCCGAGTGAAGCTTACAATCTATATTTCCTACCACATGAACATGCACACACATTCATTATAGGGTTAATTTTGTTGGGAGCCAATTAATCTACCACTATATATTTGGATTGTGGGAGAAAACCCACACAAGCACGTGGAGAATATACAAACTTTACACAGTTAGGGCTATGGTGGCACTGTGAGGCGGTATCGCTAACCGGTACACCGTCCTTGGCTCGCATAATATTTCCATAAACATAAAATAACGACACATGAAACTTTGTCTCTGATTGTGATTTTATTGCATCATCTTTGGTTCATGAGTTTAGTATTGGATGATGGTCTCCTCAATCCAGGACACGTAGTTACACACCTTGGTGTAGACTCCGGGGTAGCCAGGCAGGGCGCAGCCAATACCCCAGGACACGACGCCCTGGAGCTCTCCATTACAGATCACCGGTCCTCCAGAATCACCCTGGAACATGGAAGTTATATAGTGGTTATGGTTGTCACATGACCTATGACTTCTGGTCACTCTTGCATCAATGGTGTCATCGGGGATTAACATCAATGGCATTGATAGGGAACCACTGGATGTGTTACTGGAGTGTAGAGGGTTTGTGTGTGACTCAGCGCCAGATTGCGGAACGTCTTACCTGACAGGAGTCCTTTCCACCTTCCAGATATCCCACACAAATCATGTTGTCAGAGATCTGTCCAGGATAGGAATAACTGCAGTCGTAGTCGGATATGATGGGGGCAGATACGCACTGCAGGAGGTCGGGGTAATTCACTAGAGAAGGAAGTAGATGTTATAGGACAAGTCTACAGAATGGGCGGGTGTAAGAATTCTCTGCACCCTGCCAATCCTCCCCTCAACCTCACACTGCCACCAATACCCACTCTCCAGACCCTCAAGTGAAGTGTGGAGGCGGCATTTTAGAACCACACTGGCATGAAGTAAAATAAGGTTTTCCTTAATTTTGTGACAGGCTCTGATGACCCCTGAAGCCATGACGCCATTTTGCCACTGTGGGGGCATGGCTAGCACTGTCAGCTACTGGCCATGCCCCCTGTCCCTCTGCTTCCTGTGAATAAAACCACTGCTCCGCTAGGTAGAGCAGCGTGTGCCGTGTAGCTGGGGAGACTACCCCCCCCCCCCCCCACCACGGTACACTGCTGGCCCATCCCAAATGGAGGGGGAGGTACATAATGACCTGTCTGAAAAGGGTGCAAGGTTAAGGGGTGTTGAGTGTGACCTCGGGTAAAGAGGGTGTGGCCTAATGCCGCAACCCCCGTTTTAATAATTTCTGGGGGCATACACAGTATTCAGGGGTCCAGTGCTAGGACTCACCTCCGCTGCTCAGGGTGTTTCCCCAGCCGGAGATGAGGCATTGTGTTCCGGCAGGGCTGCAGGAAGTGGGCAGGCTGATTGGCTGGATGTTGCTGCTCAGCATAGCTGGCTCAGAGAGCTTAATTAGCATGATATCATGGTCTAGATAATATGAGTTGTAATTGGGGTGACGAATGATCTTCTCTGCAGAGATGAACTGCTCTGTTCCCTCCAGCATCTCAATGTCGTGTTCCCCCAGTCTGACCTCAATGCGCCTGCAGGTGACGACAACAGTAGGTTACATGATGTATTACATATAACCCCAGCGTTCCGTACATTGTACCCGGTAACTTACGATTTGTAGCAGTGAGCAGCGGAGACCACCCATTGTTCATTAATCAGGGACCCGCCACAGAAGTGGTACCCAGAGTTCAAGGACACCTGGTAGGGAACAGTGTTTATGGGGCAGGTGTAGCCTCCAACGATCTTGTCATCATCATCATAGGGAAAAGCAGCTGCAGAATAGACACTAGACATTACACAATGGACTGAGGCTGGATGTATGAGGTATATCACGCTGCATGGTGTACTGAGGCTGGATGTATGAGGTATATCACGCTGCACGGTGTACTGAGGCTGGAGGTATATCACGCTGCATGGTGTGCTGAGGCTGGATGTATGAGGTATATCACGCTGCACGGTGTACTGAGGCTGGATGTATGAGGTATATCACGGTGCACGGTGTACTGAGGCTGGATGTATGAGGTATATCACGCTGCACGGTGTAGTGAGGCTGGATGTATGAGGTATATCACGCTGCATGGTGTACTGAGGCTGGATGTATGAGGTATATCACGCTGCACGGTGTACTGAGGCTGAATGTATGAGGTATATCACAGTGTACTGAGGCGGGATGTATGAGGTATATCACACTGCATGGTGTACCGAGGCTGGATGTATGAGGTATATCACGCTGCACGGTGTACCGAGGCTGGATGTATGAGGTATATCACGCTGCACGGTGTACCGAGGCTGGATGTATGAGGTATATCGCGCTGCACGGTGTACTGAGGCTGGATGTATGTGGTAGATCACGCTGCACGGTGTACTGAGGCTGGATGTATGAGGTATATCACGGTGTACTGAGGCTGGATGTATGAGGTATATCACGCTGCACGGTGTACTGAGGCTGGATGTATGAGGAATATCACCCTGCACGGTGTACTGAGGCTGGGTGTATGAGGTATATCACGCTGCACGGTGTACTGAGGCCGGATGTATGAGGTACATCACGCTGCACGGTGTACTGAGGCCAGATGTATGAGGTATATCACGCTGCACGGTGTGCTGAGGCCGGATGTATGAGGTATATAACGATGCACGGTGTACTGAGGCTGGATGTATGAGGTAAATCACGCTGCATGGTGTACGGAGGCTGGATGTATGAGGTATATCACGCTGCATGGTGTACGGAGGCTGGATGTATGAGGTATATCACGCTGCACGGTGTACTGAGGCTGGATGTATGAGGTATATCACGCTGCATGCTGTACTGAGGCTGGATGTATGAGGTATATCAGGCTGCAGGGTGTACTGAGGTTGGATGTATGAGGACACTTCTTGAATAATATATTTAGATTTTAAGTAGACTGAGTAAATGTTTTGAGGCCCGGAATCTGGCCCGGTCAGTCTGAGGTCATATCATACTACACCTGTGGACAGAACTACTACATGCTACACACATATCACTTACCTGCCAGTCCAAGGACTGAGAGGATTAGCAAGAACTTCATGATGAGATAGTGAGGACCTCTGTGGTCCAGAAGAAGCTTTTATACCGCAGTCCTATCTTCTGGTGCCACCACCTGCTAGTTCTCATGTCTGCTGTGCCAGCCTCTGGAAAAATCATTAATGATAGAAATTTCAGCAGGTTAAATTGAGTTTGGCATGTATCCCTGGTGGACGCGAGCCAACGTCACCACCTGTTGCTCCCGCCGCTTCTCTTTTCTGTTATTAATGTGCTGTAGTCTCAGTTTACAGCCTCCTCCATATCTGCTGTCAGAGCCAACCTGTCCTTGATGCTCGTTATTCCCATTTAAGCTTGGAACCAAAACAATCTGAACAACATCTAGAGACGCGGAGGAAGATCTGACACCCTGCTCCGCTCCCACCACTATCACTAGTTTATCACATGTTTTAATTGATATCTTTTTTTCCGTTTAACAGTACAGGTTGAGTATCCCGTATCCAAAATGCTCGGGACCAGGAGAATTTTGGATAGCGGATTATTCCGTATTTCGGAATATTTCAATATTTAAATGATGTATTTTGAAGTATCTTGCATTTATGCTGTATAAACACATAAAATACACACATATATATTTTATTACCACATGAAATGCACACAAATATATTTTATTTGTTCAAAAAACAAGGTTTCAAAACATGAAACAAAATTTGTGTACTATCTCAGATATTGAATTTGAAGGCCAAGCAATCATTGTCTTGTACATATATAGTGCCAGTTACATATCATGTCCTCAGTAGGGCTGTTACAAATGTCCCCAGTGGGTTTTTAGCAAAAAAAGATTTTTTTTTTCACTTTCTGGAATGTATGGTTTTCGGAATAATTCGGATAACGGATATTCGGATACGGGATACTCAACCTGTAATACAATAAATGGGTGATCTCCGTCATCCTTTATTTATAAGAGGTCTGCAGTGCTGCATAGTAGAAGGGTGTCAGGAATTGCGCTGCTCATGTGCGTCACTTACCGGTTTGCTGGTGTGTCCTACTCCACAGGTCCGCTGCTATAATTTTGGCAAGACATGACCCCTTCCAAGTTGGCTTGTTTCCTTCTGGTGTCCCCCACAGTTTCCATGGGACATGGGCGCTGGCATGACACCCAGCATCAGCTGACACCTAGACACCTTTCCATTCATTCCAGCAATGATCACGTGAATTATGTAATCTCAGGCAATGGGTGAGGTCAGGGCCGTTTCTAGACAATTTAGCTCCCAGGGCAAAGAAATAAAAATGCGCCCCCCCCAAATACATAACATGACATAGAAGAAATTGCATGGCGAAATATGGGGCGTGGCTTATTTTTTAAAAGGGTATGGCTTAATATAAGGGGCGTGGTCTAGCAGGAAAACAATTACCTTACATCTCACTTTTGCCACCTGCATGTCCAGACATTGGTTACCGCAGGAATTGTCATTGTCCTCCCGCACTTAAGTTGGCCGGCTGAAGGCCACACAGTGACATAAAAATATAAAGGCCCACACAGTGACCTAGTACGCCTCACAGATCAAGGCCAAACAATGACAGGCTACTTAAATCATTATCCACTTTTTATCCGTGATGCCAATTACACATTACGCCGCACACTGTGATGACAATTACACATTACGCCGCACACTGTGATGACAATTACATATTACGCCGCACACCGTGATGCCAATTACACATTACACTGTGATGACAATTACATATTACGCCGCACACTGTGATGACAATTGCATATTACGCCGCACACCGTGATGCCAATTACACATTACTCCCCACAACGTAATGCCTATTACACATTATGCCCCACGCGCCGCTGCCGCACAACTGATGCCGTTTACTAATATGCCCCCACAGTGCCAGATATGCCCCCACAGTGGCAGATATGCCCCCACAGTGATAGCTATGCCCCCAAAGTGCCGCACATATATGCCCCCACAGTGCCAGATATGCCCCCACAGTGCCACACATATGCCCCCCTCAGTCCCAGACCTATATGCCCCCACAGTGCCAGAATATAAAATCCCAGCAGCAGCACAACTCATCATTGCTGCTGCTGAAGAGAACAGAGTCCGGGTCTCCGAGTCCCCCTCCAGTCCCCCCGCTGCTGTTGCTGCTTCCCAGGGGAGGGGAGCACATAGCGCGTCTCTCCTTCCCCTTCACTATGTCCCAGACTGTGACTGGACTGTCAGCCAATCATACCTCGCGGGATGGCTCCTGATTGGCTGCCGGCCCGCGAGCTGTGATTGGCTAACAGCCCAGTGACACAGCGTGGGGAAGGAGAGACGCGCTATGCGCTCCTCTCCCCTCCAAACGTAATCAAGATTAATCTGTGGCTGGGGCAGTGGATGGGAGAGGTGTAGGAAGGGGGGGGCAGCGGCGTGGGGGGAGCTGCCGGGCGCCCCGGCTGTTCAACAGAGGCGGACAAGCCGTGCGGCGCCCCGGGCGGCTGCACAGCTTGTCCGCCTCTAGAAATTACCCTGGGTGAGGTCTTTTGCCAAAAGTTGGAGAGGGTCACAGCTGGGGTGACTAAGGGCAGGATGTACTAAGCTAAAAATTTGGTAAAACTCAATTTTCAGTTTTACCGCATTTTCTAATGTACGAATACCCGGCCGCAGGGCAGGGTATTGCCTCCTTTGGGTGGTGATACCCTATAGAAGCCTATGGTCTTTTATGGCCGCCCGCCGCAAACCCGCCGCCTCTGCTGACCCCCATCTCCCGTCCCCCTGGCTCACCTTCCTTCAGGTCCTCACACCCCCACTAGCAACGCAGCCAATGTCCTTCCGGCTTCAGAGGGAGGGGGAGGGTGGGCTAATACATATTAGCTAATACATATGCGCTAGCATTGCAGCCGCCGGGTGGCAATGTATATGAATACATCCCTCCTGAAGTCGCATCACACCATTCACCTTTCTCGTGAGATCAAGCATGACCTCCGAACTTGGTCTTCCTTTTTGGAACAGTTTAATCGGGAATTATTATGGCCACCTGGTTCTGAAATGTTTGTTTTTTCATATTAACTTCCTGGCTTGGCACATTCCAGAGCGGCCAACGGCAGTGCGGATGCTTTGTCCCGTTATAAATTCCCGAGATTTCATGAGATAGTCCCAGGAGCCAGGGCCCTGGGACTGACTTGTCTGCATTCTGTCTGGTAGATTGTAGATCAGGCCTGACAGATTTAGCTTTGAGATCGCTGGCGCCTTTGACCTTTCGAGCCTACTATTCAGTTTTTAGGAAGGTGCAATTAGGAATCTTACCAGACTGGAGTGGTAGATTCTGGTAAGTCAGATGAGCGCTCCTTTTGTAGAAGTGCGATCCATCGTCGGGGGACGGTGGCCAGCACCCGCTTTCTGATCAGCACTCTACTTCTCAGCACCATCAAGTGGGAGCTGGGTCTTGGAACTACTAAACTAATTGAGCACCTGCCACCATCTATATGTCGGTGTGAGAGGCAGAGAGGAGCCGGCATTAGGAGGAGATGCAGGTCCTGATATGCCACATGGAGTAGTCTGGGGTTGCTCCAAGGTAGGTAGCTCTTAGTTTAGATATATTTAAGTAAGGAGCCATTATCATGCAGCTTCTTGCTGGTTAATCAAGACCAAATTAGGGTAACAGAGGTATGGGGTACGGTTCCCCTGTATTGGTTGGGCTGGCTGGCTCTAGTGTGGCACACCTTTATCACTATTCTTTTTTTCTCACTAATACTATTTCTTTAATATGTTATTTATACTTCATTATTTTTTTCTCTCACTTTCTATATATAGCTTTGGCTTCCTATCACTAATATTTATTAACACAATAGTATCTCACTGGTGCGCTGCTCTGTGCTTTCTGGCTATGCTGATGATTTTTTGGGGTGCTGCTCTCTGCACCTAGATATATTGCGCTAGGGAACCCCAATATACAGAGAAGTCTTGACGATGGCTTGGGGCCTGAAATCATACATTTGTGCAAATATACGTAACAATATCTGAATACAATTATCATGTAAATAAACTTGAAAGTGTGGGATTGGATTATAAAACATTTAAATTACAGACAGTTGTAGTAAATGGAGTGCATTCTATGGAGGGACATGTTACCAGTGGAGTACCCCAGGGATCTGTACTTGGACCAGTGCTCTTTAATATCTTTGTTCGTGACATTGCAAATGTTATTGAAGGGAAAGTATGCCTTTTGCAGATGACACAAAGATATGCAACAGAGTAGACACACCAGGAGGGGTAAATCAAATGACTGATGATCTAAGTAAACTTGAGAATTGGTCAATAGAATGGCAACTACAGTTAAATGCTAAAAAATGCAAAATTATGCACTTGGGACTCAAAAACCCAAAGGCTCAATATAGTATCAAGGGTACTATAATGGAAACTACTGAGGAGGAAAGAGATCTAGGAGTCACTATTTCAAGTGACTTAAAGGCAGGGAGGCAATGTGACAAAGCAATGAGGAAGGCAAGTCAGATGCTTGGTTGCATAGGGAGAGGAATCAGTAGCAGAAAAAAATAAGTAATAATGCCACTTTATAGGTCATTGGTACGACCTCATCTGGAATACTGTATCCAGTTCTGGAGGCCATATCTTCAGAAGGATATAAATACATTACAGAGTGTACAAAGAAGGGCAACTAAAATGGTGCATGGCCTACATCACAAAACTTACCTGGATAGACTAAAGTATCTTAACATGTATAGTTTGGAGCAGAGAAGGGAAAGGGGGGACATGATAGAAATCTTCGAATATATCAAGGGTTTTAACATCGTACAGGTGGGAAATTTTCTTCAAAGGAAAAGAATTAATAGAACACGAGGACATGCACTGAAACTGGAGGGAGGTAGGTTCTGGGGAAATGTTAGAAATAATTACTTCACAGAAAGGGTAGTGGATAAGTGGAATAGCCTCCCATCAGAGGTGGTAGAGGCTAAGACAGTAGAACAATGTAAACATGCTTGGGATAGGCATATGAATAGGGTTAAAAAGGGTTGAGATTACCTGAAGGATAAAAAAGGGGCAGACTAGATGGGCCAAATGGTTCTTATCTGCCGACAAATTCTATGTTTCTATGTAGTATTCAAGACTGGTTACTAATGCCATTCAGTGAGCTGAGGGATACAATTTATTTTTTACTTACCCAGTATTAACCCCACCCTCTGATGCACCTGAATGGTATTACTAAAGTAATTGATATATATATCTATATATACTGTATCTCTATCTATCTATCTATCTATCTATCTATCTATCTATATATATATATATATATATATATTTATATATATAATTTGTTTGGGCAAGGTGGCACTCAATCACAATTTGTAATGGAGGAGCAGTGCAAGGTCCAGACTTTTTTTACAGCAACACTTATTCCTATCTAGGAAAAAAAAAAAAAACAGTCGGGATGGCAGACAGCTTGATAACCAACATGACCTGTTGAAATACACCGTTTTCTTTTTTCACCTGTTTTTTTTTTTTTTTTCCTAGATAGGAATAAGTGTTGCTATATATATATATATATATATATATTTGGATGGTTTGAGTAGGCACACACAATCTGCTTGCAGACATCTGCTGGGGTATCTATCCCAAGCTCCAAGTTCATGAAACACAATCCTGGGCCACCAATATATTTGTAGAAAATAAGGAGAACTCACCAGACTTCTTTTTTGAAAGTATAAAAGTTTTTATGTCTTACATCATCATGTCATCAAAAGTTGTGTCGACGTTTCGGGCAGCTTAGTGCCCTTCATCAAGACAAGACACCAGAGGCATAGGAAGCAGCAGGTAACTGTTACAACAAGGTTCAGTCTTTATATACCCATGCTAAGAGCTATGACAGGCAATCCCCCAATCAGGCATCACAAGTGGTCATAAAACCGTCTACCGAACTCAAAACATTATTTGGCATACCTACATAATAGCAGGCATGTGCGCTTTATTACAGGGATAAGTTATATTGCGTTCAATAGTTGTGAATAACGAGAAATAAACATAAATTGTTGGCGTGCGTTCCATTGCCGGTGGAACGCACGGCCATGACTCCGGACTGTTTCCGGGTCATGTGACGCACAGTACCAATCACTGCTGTGCGGGTCATTTCCGTCTCATCGTACTTGGCCTACAGCGTGGTCGTCTTAGTAACCACTATGCTAGTTCAATACGCAATGTCCCTACGTCTGTCGGGAGAACTGTCAGCTGATTGTGCGTGTCACTGTAGCGCTGTGGAACGCACAGCCATTTTGTGTATATCAACAAAGAAGAGAACGTTTCTATGCAGTTTCTATGCTGTACTTATTTTGCTTAGCCCTTGTTTGTATTAGGCTGAGATGTACAGTAATCTATTAGTTCATCCCCGTTTTACACCTGTAAGACCCTGCAGGGGTCGGATGCCTGTCAAGCCACTGAAGCATATTAGTATATAAAGTTTACAATATATGACATAAATCAAATTAAAATACCAATGAAAAAGTAGAAAGAAAGGGAGAAAAAAAAGAAATTACAATTTTTAATGGACACATCTAAAGTAAGTAATGTAGTGAACAGCACCATCACCAACAGATAAACCTAAATAGTAAAATCATCTCTGTTGTTGGGATCGGGCCCTCCCTAAGCACATCCGACTGGACCGTCGGTCTGTGCTGGTGTGACCCCCCAACAACCAAGTAGTTAGAGTCAGTGTGGCACTAACATCATAATCTCATGTCTTTACACTAGCCTAGAGGAATCATTCAGAACGTTAAAGGCACCCATTTACTCCAAAAAGATGCTGAGACTGTTTTTCTCATTCAGTCCCCTCGGTGAGACTGTATCCAACTGGTGTATCCAAAATGCTTCTTTCTTCATTAAGATCAGGTCTCTATCACCCCCTCTTGGCAGTGGGGGGATCCAGTCAATGATCATGTACCGAAGCGTAGCTAGCTGGTGTTTACACTGAACAAAGTGAGCAGCCACCGGTTTGTCGGTTTCGCCAGTTTCAAACGCTAAGCGTATGGAGGATTTATGTTGGGTAATCCTCTCTCTGAGTGATCTAATAGTCTTGCCGACATACATTAGCCCACACGGGCAGATTAGAATGTAAATAATGTGATCTAGTTGGCAATACAGTCGATGTTGCAGATAGATTTTCTTCCCACTGTGTGGGTGACAGAAGAAAGTTCCCGTCATCAAGGATCTGCACGTTGTGCAAGATAGGCATTTGAAGCACCCGTTTTTCTTTGCCAACCATGTAGTTACATTGTTGCCCTCTGGGCGCATGTCAGGTCTATGAAGAAAGTCTTTCAGATTTCGACCTCTTGTGATGCTCAGTAGTGGACGCTGGGTAGCAACCTTCTTGAATGCTGGGTCTGTGCTGATCAGCGGCCAGTTTTTGGTGAGGGTTCTTTGTTTGGCTCCAAGGTTGGAGTCACAATGAACATTTAAAATCGTGCGTGCCAATGGTGTCTTTTTGTCTTGAGATGCAGCAAGGCCATTTCTGAATTTCTTTTTGGCTTTGGTGAGACACCTTTCAATTGTTTTCATATCATAGCCCCGTTCTTTAAAGCGGTTTTTGCATTCTTGTAATTGCACTTCTGCAGTAACAGTGTTGGAGTTATTACGTAAAACTCTCAAAAATTGAGCAACTGGTAGGTTGGATTTCAAAGCAGGGGGGTGGTGGCTGGTGGCCCAAAGGAGAGTGTTCCGATCCGTCGGTTTCTTGAATAATGTGTAACCCAGGAACGAAGCATTCTTTAGCACAGTAACGTCTAAAAAGTTCATCGTGTGGAGATCAGCAGCAGAGGTGAAGCGTACAGGGGTAGATAACTGGTTAAGGGTGTCAACTATGTTCTGAAATGATTCCTCACTCCCTTTCCAAATTAGAAAGACATCGTCGATGTACCTTTTAAAATACACAAGGTGTTCACCATATTGGTTTAAAATGTACTGTTGTTCGTACTGGTGCATATACAGATTTGCAAATGTCGGGGCCACATTGGACCCCATTGCGGTCCCCGACACTTGTATGAAGTACTTTCCTTGATACATAAAGTGGTTCAACTCTAAGACATGCCTCAATAAGGTAAGCATGTATTCAATGGGTGGACCTTCATATGGTCCAGCAACCATTGCTTGTCTAACCGCGTTGATTCCATCAACGTGTGGTATAATTGTATACAAAGAGCACACGTCAAGGGTACAGAGAAGACAATCCTCATTCACCACCCCCAATTGTCTAATGTCTCCCAGGAACTGACCAGTATCTCTGAGATACGTTGGTGTTGCTTGTACCAGAGGCTGCAAGTACTGGTCAAGAAAGGTGGCTATGGGTTGAAGGATTGACCCTCTGGCCGAAATTATTGGACGGCCGGGGGGATTGATGAGTGACTTGTGTACTTTAGGAAGTGTGTATATTAGTGGACACACTGGATGGCTCACTGTTAGATATCCTAGTAAGTCCTCATCAATCCATCCCCTGGTCAGACCTAAACGTAAGGTCTCATCTACCACTCGTTTAATCCGTGCCATTGGATTAGCTACAACCCTGTTGTACGTATTCTCATCTGTCAACTGTCTTTTGACTTCACGGTCGTAGTCATTAAAGTCTTGTATTACGATCGAACCCCCTTTGTCCGCATTGCGGATCACAATTTTGTTGTTTTCTTGGAGGGATTTTAACGCAGACCTTTCATTGCGGGTTAAGTTGTCATAAACTTGCATACCTTTGGTCTCCCTTTTAATCTCCAAGTCTGTAACCCTCAAAAATGTTTTCAGACTCGGGTTGTTACTGGGGGGATCGAAGGTACTGGGTCGTTTTAACACTTTTTTGGTGGTGGAATTGGTCTGTATAGTAGTGTTTTGGGGTTTGTTGTCAAAGTGTTCCCTAAGTCTCATTTTTCTACCAATTTTAAAGTGGTCAATGGACCACCTAAAGGAATTGAACTTGGTGGTGGGTATAAAGTTGAGACCTTTCGAGAGGAGGGATTTCTCAGGTTCTGTTAATTGGTGAGAGGATAAATTGAAAATTAGTTCCTGTATGTCTTTCGTCCCCTTGGTCTTCCCCTTCCCCTGCCTCTGCCCCTTCCCACGCCGGGGATGTGGTCTCCTGTGGGAGGGCGTAGCACCCCTCTGGTCAGTGGACGTGTGTCCCCGCCTAAAAAAGGCGCCGGGGGGAGGTCACTCGAGCTAGTGCCTCTGTTGGTGGGGGGTTGACTGTCACCGGACTCGGTTTCAGAGGAGGAATAAGAATTCAAGTACTCGCCTTCACGCTGTCCGTGATAGGGTCTCCTATAGCCACGTCTAGGTTGTGTGTATTGTCTCTGTCGGTCACTATCACCAGTTAGCCACTTATACACTGTGTGTCTTTGATAGTCGATCTCAACTGCCTCCAATTTTTTTCTTTTGAAAGCAATGAGCTCTAATTTATATTTATCAATCGAGAGTTGGAGTTTTTCGATCCAATTCTCTGTTTTGTCAGCCCTTAAGGTCTCAACAGTTTCTTTCTCACAGTCTTTAAGCTCATTCTTGACTTTTTTCAATTCACTCCCCACCTCTTCTACCACTAGAGCAATTAGGTCCAGTGAGCATTTGTTTAACACTCCACACCATCGGACGCAAAACGCTGGATTGCGTCGCCCGATGGTGGGAGTGTTAGAAACACGAAACCCTCTCGGTATTTTTTTCTTCCGATAATAATCGGACAGAAACTGTCCATGTAAAGTAAGGTCAATCTCTCGCTTTTTTAAGCGTTGTAATTTGTGGAATCTGTCACTGGAAGAGAGGGAAGGTAATTGGGAGAAATCTAACTCAGAAAAGAGAAATTTGTCAATCTCATCGTCTGTTAAGCTTATTTGCACGTTTTCGGCATCACTGAGGGCTAGTTCATCCAGGTGTAAAACGGGGATGAACTAATAGATTACTGTACATCTCAGCCTAATACAAACAAGGGCTAAGCAAAATAAGTACAGCATAGAAACTGCATAGAAACGTTCTCTTCTTTGTTGATATACACAAAATGGCTGTGCGTTCCACAGCGCTACAGTGACACGCACAATCAGCTGACAGTTCTCCCGACAGACGTAGGGACATTGCGTATTGAACTAGCATAGTGGTTACTAAGACGACCACGCTGTAGGCCAAGTACGATGAGACGGAAATGACCCGCACAGCAGTGATTGGTACTGTGCGTCACATGACCCGGAAACAGTCCGGAGTCATGGCCGTGCGTTCCACCGGCAATGGAACGCACGCCAACAATTTATGTTTATTTCTCGTTATTCACAAACACAATATATATATATATATATATATATATATATCTGTTTGAAGACTGGCACTCCACCCGGCTGTTCAGGGGTTACTTTGCCCGGGTGCCTTCCTGGCTCGCTCAGCAGAGGAGCAGAAAATAGCAAATGGGTATGGCGGCACTCGCAGGACGTCACAAAGGATAAATAATTGCACACAGGGACCCGCTGACGTGGTTCACCGTTTCAGTCTTTGTTTCGACTTTTTTCAAACACAGAGGCATACGCAGGGGGCCCAGCACTCACTACAACAAACTAACAAACAGTTGCCAGGTTCCCATGAAAACCAGTTGTTAGTGTAGGACAGTGGTAGCCAACCCTAGCCCTCGAGAGCTACCAACAGTTCACATTTTCCAGACAACCTAGCTGCTGCACAGCTGCACTCATTAATCACTGACACATTTTACAAGATACACAGGGGGAGATAATTAGCTCACTTGTGATTCTGTGAGGAGACCTGCAAAACATGCACTGTTGGTAGCTCTCGAGGACTAGGGTTGGCTACCCCAGGTGTAGGACTTGCAGTGAAATGGGGTCCCTTGGCGATGGGCTGCAAGCTTAAATGCATTGATCAATTCATGAACTAAAACACCATTATTTATTTAATTAATTATTGATTATTATAATTATAATTTGATTATTTGAATGCTAAGGTTAGTTTGTTGTAGTGAGTGCTGGGCCCCCTGTGTCTATATATAAATAAATAATTTTCTTTTACAGCTCCTAATCTATCTTCTGCACCGGTATTATGGGAAGTTGGCAAATTGTAATTTTTTTTCAGTGAAACATCACCCTCAGCGTTACAGGCATCAGGATTGCTAGGGGTCCGGAGAGTTAGTTGGATGGGGGTTTGGGTTTTGAGGTGGTCTGGTTTGTTAGCTTAGTTGTTAGCCAGGAGCAGTACTGGGGCTGTCCAGACATATATATATATATATATATATATATATATATATATATATATATATATATATATATATATATATATATATATATATATACACCTAGGCAGGACTATTTTTTCGTGAAAAACAGGTCCAGGAACTCCAGGTCTGGGGGTGGATCAATTAAAGAGATAGAGAGAGAGAGAGAGAGAGAGAGAGAGAGAGAAGTGTGGCCCTCTGGAAGAAGTGTTCAATGTGTGTGCCTTACCGGTTCTTCAGTGGTCGTCTCTGGGCCCTTGTCTTTACAGAGAGGTAAGTGCCGCCAGTGTTGGTCATTACTCGACTCATAAACAACTATTTCTTAACGTTTAGAGATTTTAGTTTAACACTAAAGTTGCTTGAAATCCAATCTCCAATAACCAGGTCAAAGGGTCTGCATTACTTTGCATCAACGGCTTCATCACTTATTTTCAACTACCACAATGTCATAGATTACATGCAATTAATGTCACCTACTTGGCCACAGGTACTTTTATATAATTACTACTAAGTAATAATTATTTCCTCTACTAAGAGGCATAAGAAAAAGATGCACTGTCTAGTTCACTAGCATAAGGTTTCCTGCGTGACTAGTACACGCACCATAAAGACTACATCAAATATAAAAGAAGGAAGTGCATAAACCACTTGGGATATTGGGCATCAATCCTATATCAGGTAACTTGATATTACTACAGCGTTTCAGTGTAATACACCATCCAGGTGCATTAATTCCTTATAGTAGAGAAAAGAGGATTCTATGCAGGTACTGATCCAGAATCAGTAATAACCTTTAGGCCAGTGCGGAACATGCAATGGGGTTTAACAAACAATCTTCCGATACATTGATTCATTTATGCAAATCACTGCGGTTTCCTGTCTAACCCAGGCCAAGTACTCAAGTGCTGTAGTCCTAACCCAGGGCTGGGCAACACCGGCCCTCCAGATGTTAGTGAACTACACATCCCAGGATGCTTTGCATTAGTTTTGCTATGTGGCCATGTTGAAACTGATGCAAGGCATGCTGGGATGTGTAGTTAGAAACATATAGAATTTGACGGCAGATAAGAACCACTTGGCCTATCTTGTCTGCCCCTTTTTTTAAACATGTTACCTCAAACTATATTTGATCCTTATTTTTTTGTAAGGATATTAATATGCTTATCCCAAGCATGTTTAAATTGTACTACTGTATTTGCGTCTACCACCTCTGTTGGGAGGCTATTCCACTTATCTACTACTCTTTCTGTGAAAAAATTCTTCCTCACATTTCCCCTGAATCTTCCTCCCTCTAGTTTCAGTGCATGTCCTCGTGTTCTGTTGCTCCTCTTCCTGTGAAGAATGTCTCCCTGTACCTTGTTAAAGCCCTTGATATATTTGAAAGTTTCTATCATGTCCCCCCTTTCCCTTCTCTGCTCTAAAGTATACATATTAAGATCTTTTAGTCTTTCCTGGTACGTTTTGTGATGTAGGCCATGCACCATTTTAGTTGCTCTTCTTTGTACAGTCTCTAATGTATTTATATCCTTCTGGAGATATGGCCTTCAGAACTGAACACAATACTCTAGGTGAGGTCGTACCAATGACCTATACAGTGGCATTATTACTTCTTTCTTTCTACTGCTGATACCTCTCCCTATGCAACCAAGCATCTGACTTGCTTTCTTCATTGCTTTGTTACATTGCCTACCTGCTTTTAAGTCCCCTGAAATAGTGACACCTAGATCCTTCTCTTGATCAGTAGTTTCCATTATAGTGCCATTTATACTATATTGAGTCTTTGGATTTTTGAGACCCAAGTGCATGATTTTGCATTTTTTGGCATTAAACTGTAGTTGCCATGCTCTTGACCATTCCTCTAATCTACCTAGATCCTCAATCATTTGTTTTACCCCTCCTGGTGTGTCTACCCTGTTGCATACCTTTGTGTCATCTGCAAAAAGGCACATTTTACCCTCAATTCCATTTGCAATATCACCAATAAAGATATTAAAAAGCACCGGTCCAAGTACAGATCCCTGGGGTACTCCACTTGTAACCTTTCCCTCCTTTGACTGTACTCCGTTTACTACAACTCTCTGTTTTCTGTCCTGCAACCACGCTCTTATCCATTCAACTATCTTAGAATCCAATTCCAAGCTTAGTTCACTAACATCTGGAGGGCCGGTGTTGCCCATCCCTGTCCTAACCTGTGCACAGGGTTTTAAGAGTTTAGCTCCAGAGATCCTGAATCCCCAAATGGCGTTGGCAGTTTAACATAGCAACAAGTAAGTTGTATCCTGGGTTATAACAATATGGCTGTTCCTTTACAGAACAGATCAATAATGAGCAATGTTCAGTGTCACTGTAACCTGTCTGATGATGTCATGCTGTGAGAGGGCGGAAAGGGGCATATTCCTGGCAAACTGAGTCGTCATGTAGGGACCCCCTTTTCTGAGAGTAATACACTCCTTTCAATGGTAAGCCTCAGAGTCTGGTTGGGGAGAGATCTTTAAAATGTAGGAATAATGAAGGTAATCTCAGAGGTCCCTGTCCCAGTGAGGTTAACACGGGTGTCACATGGAGAGGGGTACCCCCAAATACCTTGCTTCAGCTTCCGTTGCCAGCTCCTACCAGTCACCGATCTGTACTGGTATCCCCTTATACTCACAGGTTGTTTTCTCCTCCCTGCACGCTAGTGTGGGCACAGCCGCGTTGCCACACCCAGCCGCCGGAGTTCTGCTAGGCCGCAGCACACGATGACCCCGCTGTCTGTCTCTGCCAGCAGCCCGCTGTCAGTGTGTTGTAGGGCAGTTAGAAGAGATACAGGTGATTAGACACAAAAGTGCTCAAAGTGTAACCTTTAAAGGGTAATTCAATCAAACAATATCACCATTTTGGCTTGGTTGGTACTGCATAGATTCAATGTGCACAGCTCACAATCTGCAATGATAACCACCTCTTCTCACAAATTAAGTGATGAAGGTGGAGACAGAAAAAAGCAAAATAGTGCAAATTATCTTCAATTTAAAAAGAATTTAATATCAGTCCACACTTACAAAATGTAGACGATTAAAACAGCATGATAGGGTATCACCACAAGGCAAAACAGGTAACAGTCAGAGATGAATTCAGCATGAGCACTTGTAAGTCCACCACCAAAGTCCAGAACTCCAGAGGGATAAGGCTACACCGCAATGACCATCCGGCCGTCTAGTTCTTTTGCTTGTGATAGATCCCACAGTAACACTCAACGCGTTTCGGAAACACCTTCTTCAGGAGTGTTATCTCCAAATGAGCCCTTCGCTCATATTTACACTAAAAGTCCTTAGCGTACACTTGTATAGTGCGCGCCAACTTTGATTACATCAGCAGACATCCGGCAACGTTAGCCAGAAGTGTAGTATGCGTGTCACCCAAAGAAAGGAAGCAAAATGGCCGTGCGGTTCAAGACTACATCCTTGTAGCCGGAAATAGAGTATTTGTGCGTATCACACTTCTTTCAAAGATGGCCGTGCCTTCCAAAAGGCCAGATATCACGTAACTGGATCACATCAGCGTGATAGTTGAAATCTTATAAAAAATACACGGCGACCTTGCTTTACCAATTCTCTGGAGACAATGATGTTACAAAAGATGGTTAAATATCTTAATTAAGATACCAAATAATTGGGCCGCATAACCATTAGGTCACTGGCTTCGATAATTTGGAACTCATACCCAATAATATTCATTTTTATTTTTATATATATGGGCCATCTTTCTAAACATCAAATTAGAAACACCAAATCAATGAAAAATACTGCATATGTAAATAACAGATAGAATTATCATAGCATCAAAGGGTACCTCAGTTGCTACAAAAATGATCTAAAAAAGAGAAATACATGATAAAAACCATATCCATTTTAAATTCAATAACATTTACAAGTATAAAGGAAAGAAGACGAAGGGAGGTGCGATCTAGATGAGAAAAGGTTTGAGTTCGAATTCACCGTTGAGTCCCTGTGGAACCAGGGTCCTCAAACGGTGAATCCACCTCATCTCAGTTTTGGATAATTTTATTTCTATATCATTTGATCGCCAATTTGCTGTAATTTGTTCTATTCCCCAAAAATTGATAAGTTTGCAGTGATTAGACTCATTATGAGTCTTAAAATGAGCTGATACAGTATGTGTCATCAAGCCTTTTTTAATATTATAAATGTGCTCTGCGAGCCGGATTTTTAACTGTCGGGATGTCTTTCCGACATAAACCAATCCACACTCGCATTGTAGCACATAGACAACATATTTTGTATGACATGTTATAAATTGTTTTATTTTATACGATTTTTAATTAATAATAAATTCAGTGAATTTTCTACTTGATGTTTTAACTGTTTTGCACATTAGGCAAGTGCCACATCTATGAGTTCTTATACTCTTTCGAGTTGTCACTTCAGAAGAACTTTTAACAAGGTGGTTGCGTAGAGATGGTGCTCTCCTATAAATAAACTTAGGGGCATCAGGTAATAAACTACCAATCACAGGATCCTTTAGCAATAATTTCCAATTCACTCTAAAGATTCTTTCTATTTCTTTATGTCTAGAGTTAAATTGGCTGATGAAGGCCCATTTAACCTCCTCATTGTTCTTTGTATTAACAGTTTTGATTTTTAGTAGATCATCTCTTTTAACTTGTTGTATCCTGGACCTAGATTCATCTAAAGCTCTTTCAGAATAAACTTTAGCACTAAGACGATCAAATAGTTTGTCCATTTGAAGTATACAGACTTGTTCATCCGTGCAATTTCTTTTAATATGGGAAAATTGCCCGAATGGTATCGCATTCAACCAGTTACGATGGTGTTCACTGGTTATGTCGATGAAACTATTGGAGTCTGTTAATTTACGATGGGTTTTTGTTTTTAGAATACCATCCTGTATATAGATCACTAAATCTAAAAATGAAATAGAATTTTTGCTGAACGAAAAACTTAAATTAATAGAAAAATTGTTCTTATTTAAATGATCACTAAGTGTTCAAATCAAAATCACTCCCCCTCCAAATAAAGAAAACGTCATCAATAAAGCGGTACCAGGACACCAGATTCGCCACCAGCCGGCCTTCCTGCCAGATGGTTTGCTCCTCCCAATACGCCATAAAAAGATTGGCGTAGCTGGGGCGAATCTGGTGCCCATTGCGGTACCAATACACTGTAAATAATAATCCCCCTAGTGTGCCCCTAGTGTGTTGTAGGGCATCAGAAGACAGGAGGAGTAGGAACGGGAATTGGGTTTGGAGGCGCATTAATGTTGGCTTTCAAGTCAAGCTCAACTCTAATGAAGGAAAAAGACTGTAAAGCCTAATACAGATTTGATTACACCCTATGAATGTAGAACCAATGAACAGCACCTGAACCCCAACTCACTGCAGAAATTGTGCCAATATAGAAAGACCTTTTCCATATACAGTATGTTGGCCTTGCCCAAAGATTTCATGAGCCCCATTCACACCATACCTCGGACCTAGGATATTACCGGGTTGCTGAGGTTACAACCCGGGTCGAGGTGCATTGTTAAAGCACCAAGCCTTATAACCCGGTTCGAGCAACCCACCAATTTGACCTGGGTTATAAGGAGGGCAAGTTATCCTCTGTATAATGGGCAATTTCTGTATAACGCGATTGTCCTGGACCCAGGATCATGATGAGAATACGGCAATAGTAAGGCCAGGATCACAAGCATATAGGACCCTTGGAGCTCTCTTCTTTGCTACCATATTGAGACATGCACAAACACTTACTATGTATAGCTGTTGTGTCTTAGCGAATTATCCGTATTTGCACTCATCGCTTATGTACATGTACATGAGTGATTATTCGGTACCGTGCAAACTATGAGAAGGTCAGAAGGAATTGCACATCAAGCAGAAAAGCGATGGACGGTGACTGGGGGGGGGGGGGGGTGTGTCTGAAGTGAATGCAATAAAGTCCTCAACAGGACCATGTTGTGCGTGTTTTATGTGGGTGTCATTGGAGTGCCACAGCCGCCATGTTCAGATGGAGATCCTGCTATAGGGCCAATGCAAGTGTGCACAGTTCACGTACAGGTGCGTCAAGAACCACCGGTGGTTTTAATGCACACAGACACACAAAGGGTGCCATAATACACCACTAAGATGAGGCTAGCAAGGGCGTATTATCCTAGTGCCAACATATGCCAGAGAGTGCAAACCTTCCAGAAACCAAACATCCATCCCCTCAAACTTTAATTTGTTTAAAAAATATATTATCTACCCAATAGTTTCATCCATAGAACCTGGAGACTTTCGCGCATATTCAGATTGTGCCTTTTATGAACCTGCGTACTTAGACATGCCGGGAAATATGAATAATATGAATAAATATAAAGCAAATAAAATAATATTTTCTAAAGGACTATACAAATCCCATAATAAAACACACAGCCACCCTGCGGGGAAAACAGCGGTGCCATCGTGTTCTACTGCGATGGAAAGAACAATGACATCACCTATAGTACAGTGACACAGGGCACAGGGCACAGGGATATTTCCAGACTCAGCAAAGACACCATTAGCACTTTATACATACAGTAACTTTTATTAAGGTTTATTTTAACTTTATTACAACTCCAATAGTTATTTAATTAAACGTTTTCTTTTTATTTTATTATTCCTTTTATCTATAATAAGATTTAATTGTTGGCGATGACGTCTTCAATCCATTGCACATAGTTACAGAGCTTGGTGTAGACCCCGGGGTAATTAGGCTGAGCACATCCATAGCCCCAGGACACAATGCCGTGCAGTTCTCCGTTACATTCCACGGGACCACCGGAGTCACCCTAGGAGGAGCGGAACATTGTTACCAGGATTTCATTGTTGTTATGGGAAGCGGATGGTGGAACCACTTCTGTTACCTGATTACTTTGCCCTGATTCTCAAAAATATAAGTACTTATAACATGGTAGATGCGGACTACATCAGCACCATAAATAGTGCAGGGAACATGAAATAGAAGTGTTGCCCCTTCCTAATATTAATGCATTCAGTAACTATTGCCCCATATAAATAATATGGTCCCTATATATGGTCAGTATTGGAATAATGTTGCCCTCCTAAAATTCTCATGTAGAAATTTGTCCTTAATATGTTCATAAAATACTACTGTATAAAAACAAATATTAATTGATTTTGCCACATTATCAATATTGATTGCCTTCATTAGCATATTGTGACTTCTCCTATGTGTTGATTGGCCAGAGGCCTCACACTTTTCCTCCTTATATTGGCCAGAGACCTCACTCAGCTCCTTGCCTGTGTTCTGATTGGCTAGAGACCTCACACAGCTCCTCATGCGTGTTCTGATTAGCCAGAGACCTCACGCAGCTCCTCGCATGTGTTCTGATTGGCTAGAGACCTCACTTAGCTCCTCGCCTTTGTTCTGATTGGCCAGAGACCTCACAAAGCTCATTGCTTGTGTTCAGATTGGCCAGAGACCTCAAGCAGCTCCTCACCTGTGTTCTGATTGGATAGAGACCTCACGCAGCTCCTCGTGTGTGTTCTGATTGGCCAGAGACCTCACGCAACTCCTTGCCTACCTCTTGCTTCTGCCAATGTTTCAGTCTCTTAGCAATATCACAGCTTAATAAATTGGCAGCTTATACTCTAACAGGGTACACGTTTCCACTAATTTGACTTACTTGTGGTTACACATACAAACTGACACAAAAAAAACCCAATGTGTTGACTATTTCCATATAAAACTTTTGACTGTATATTTTTCTAATATCTACCTTTTTCATGTCCATCTGTTGACGTATTGATCCAGTCAACTTACAGCATGTCGACCATATGGGCGTGAACTATTTTTGTTTGACCCATTGAAATTCTGTCAAACTGGTAGCTTGCTAAAAGTTCAAGAAATGTCCTCCCTTGGGGGTCTACTAAGGTATTTACTAAGACTTGGAAAATACAGCGGAGAGAGATACAGTAGCAACCAACAAGCACAGCATGTAACATGGCAGTTACGAGCTGATTGGCCACTACTTTATCTCTCCAAAGCTTAGTACATAGACCACTTGCTCTTTACATATAATTTGAATACGTTCTTTAAATGACTATCAGAGTTTAAGGAGGTGAAACAATAATGTTTTTAACTCTACTGTAGTCACCTGACAGGAGTCCTTTCCACCCTCCGGATAGCCCAAGCAGATCATGTTATCAGTTATCTCCCCCGGATAGGACTTCCGGCAGTCCTCGTCAGACACAATGGGAACATTCACGCACTGCAGGATGTCTGGGTTAACAACTGGGAGAAGATCACAGGTTTAGTAAACAGGGCATCAATATCTGCTGGCATTAAAGATTGCAAAGAAGAAAGATCTGCAGAAGTAAATAAAAAAAGAGAAAGAGGATCTTGAGAAATGTAGGTCAGAGAGGAGAAAGATGGACGGAGGAGATAAGATCTGGAGAAATAAATGTTTAAATCAGGTGGAGTAAATAAAAGACAATAAGAAACAAAAATATATCACAATACACCTAAAGTGTATATGTGTGTATATATATATATATATATATATATATATATATATATATATATATAAATACACTATCAGATCCATTATAACAATAATTCATTGACATTTTTTCTTCCTTTCCTTGAGCTACTTTGGACGTAGATTTCCTCATTAGAAGGCAGATTAATGCCAGTAACATACTCAGCTGACCTTACAAACCTCTCTGGGAACTAGAGCTATTTCCATTCCTGACTGGCAGGGCTATTTCTGGACAACATGGCTCCCAGTGTGAAACTAAAAAAAAATAAAAAATCACCCCCGCCCCATAGACACTTGTTTAGGATGAAGTCACGGCCAAAAGGGATGTGGCCTTGCTGAAGTAGAAGCGGCCTTGATGCAATGGGTGTGGCCTTCCAGGAAGAGATTACCTTACACAATGTAAGGAATATTACATCACAGTAATGCTCTTTGTACCATAATATACCCCACACAGTAATTCCCATATTATGACCCTCACAGTAATGTTGCTTAAACTAATGCGCCTCACAGTAATGCCCGTTAGAATTATGCCCCACCCAGTAGTACTCCTTAGATTAACGCCATACTACCTGCCCATTGTCAGGGGTTTCATATTGCCGACACCACCGCATTTCTAGCGGCAGCATCTGACTGACTTTTCCGAGTCCAAGCCCCCCCACTGATCAGTGGAAAATGCCCAGGACTTCCGGTACTGCTATATACAGCTGTTAACCCCTGGCTCCATTAGACTGCCTGTCCAAAAATGTGTCTGCTGCCTCCTCTAGCATCCTTTGCAATAGTGTCTCCCTTGAGGCAGTGGCCATTTTGGGAGGGACATTTTCAATAGTATTAAATATGCACAGAAGACTGGCTGCAGCAGACAGTGGCCATGGGGCCCAATATGATTGCACATCTTGCCTAGCCCTAAAAATGGCCCCGCAGACTGACAGCTTAAAAAATTGTCAATAAAGATTCACCACGTAAGTTGTTGCAAGTCCTGCTTTGCCTATTTCTCTATGAAGACTATGTTGGTGGTCCATAATACTGGAAGTAGAAGAAAAATCTATAATACATCCTGGGCCAGGTCCAACAGTGATCCTGTGCTACCTTCTGAGATGATGTCACCATAATGACATCACTGGCATCATGTGTGGTCTCTGGTTCTCTATCTATGTATCACTAATGATCACTATTGTCCTGTGTGTGGCAGAATGACCGGCGACACTCACCTCCAGTGTAGCCCCAACCAGACACCAGGCACATGGTTTGGGCAGGTGGACTTGCCCCAGGAGGACAATGGGCAGGAAGGGCGATGGGCTGGACAACGCCATTAAGCTGGCTCGGTGTCGACAGTTTGATCAGCATGATGTCATTATCAATCAAGTATGGGTTATAGTTTTCATGGCGGATAACCTTAGCGGACTGAATGAACTGCTCTGTCCCCTCTAGTACTTTAATGTTATACTCTCCGATCCTCACTTCAATTCGGCTGAAAGGGTTAAAGAAACAGAGGTCAATTTACAGGAAAACTCTGCCCTTAGTGGAAGGTACTGTAGCTATATATGCCCCAGATTGGTGGAAGATACAGCACTCTGACAATCACCAGAACCAGAAATCCAAGAATTACTGAATACTTACAGGATTATTTATGAAAATTTTTACAAAGCAAAAAGTGAAATGGTATTTTCACAGTATTTTAGTATCTCCATAACAATATTACATTCCAAGCCCTAAATTCACATTCCAGATCTCATGTCACATATATGTATTGTGAATGGTGAGCTGTCCGAATTTACAATAAGAAAAAAGATTGTGGAAAAAAAACAAAAAAAAAAACACACTGTGCTAGTAAGGCTATCTTGAGATAGCGTTATCTGGGTTTACCTCCATTTCCCCCACCACTGCACAGCCTTCTCTGCCTGCTGGCCATGGAGGCTGAGCTCAGACCTGGTCCGTGTAAACAGCCATTGGTTTTTGATACACACATAGATCACTTTAAAAAAGGTTACAAAGCAGCGATTGGGCCTGTGCGATAATCGGTTCCAGGTCTCACCGGAAACACCGCGCCTTGAGTGTAAGGTTTTAGCAGTGAGTCTATTCTCCAAATAGCAGAAGCAATAGAAGATGGGATACAATACAAAACTTAGTGTAATCATTATTATTAAGGGTCCTTTTTATATAACTACTATAGTTCTGAAACATTTGTAATTGTACTATTCAATAGTTATAAAGATCATCCAACACTGATAATTCTGTGTCTGATAACTGATATCTGACCTCTGCCATAGTACATAGCATGCTGGCAGTAAGGGAGCAGCAGTATGTGTGTAGGACAGCCAAGACCCGCTGGTCTGTTCATACATCAGAGTCCCGGTCAGGTGGCTTTTTTAGGGCTATTTCACACGCTCCGGCTCCTGCTGGGAGGCGAGACCCCGCACGGCCTGGAAGCCGTGCCGCATTAAGAAGTTTAGAGTGGTAGGGATGGCCACAGCCCGGCAGCTGTCCCTTACAGTGGTGGGATCCGGCTGCAACCGGGCCATACCATGTGACTGGACACAATAGTGTCCATTAACAACTACTGTGTGCGGCACGGCTTTTGGCCTGTGCGGGGTTTCACCGCCCGGCAGGAGCCGGAGCATGTGACATAGCCCTTAGACTAGGATTTCCCCAGTGTGTGCAGCCCGTGCGTAGCTCTGGACTTACTCAGCGGCTGCGATGGAATTAGCCTGACATCACACACCCTCCCTCAAAATTCCTTGGCGCACCTGCGATTTTTTTATGCTACTCCCATAAATCGGATGGTTACCACCCCCAAATGCCAGTTTCCTGTATATTACATTGGGCTGCAATAAACACAAGCAGCAGGATTTCATTGCACGGAGGTCTCGCGCATGCGTGCTAAGGTCCATACGTATGCGCAGTCTAACGATAATTGCCTGACCTGCCAAATTTGCATCCATACAATCAGTCCTGAATCAGGCCCACGGTCAGTAAGGTTTCCCCGATATGACCAATCCCAGTTACCCAGAGTACTTACGATTTGTAGCAGTGGGCGGCGGACACAACCCATTGGTCGTTGATGAGGATTCCACCACAGAAGTGATACCCACTGTAGAGGGACACCTGGTATGGGATGTTACAGGGATACCCCCCAACTATCTTATCATCGTCATCGTGAGCCACAGGTGTAGCCGCTGCAAATACAGGTGATTGGGAAAGTGGCGTCAGAAAGATTCTGCGTTACATTGTATTCCGGTAATGGTTCCGCTGCCGTCTGATTGATGCGGTGTCTCTGGCAGGGAACATACCGTAGAATAATTGTTCATGAAACTATTTCATTCTATTAACCATATATTACTCCCAGATAAATGCTGAATAACGGAATAAAGGAAACACGTGTGAGCATTTGGAGGAACAAAAAAGATTAATTTGGGGTGTACTTACAGCACCTGTGATGACCACATTAGTATCACTTCTACACAAGACGTTGGTAAGCAGTTCAAGGGGTCGATTCTATTACCCACCATGAATTTGCGAGTGCCATTCATCACAGCAGTGGACGCACTTTATCACTGCCCTATCGGGTGGCGAGCAATTTTGAATGAATTTGTGCTGAAATAAGCCTGCAAAGGGGGTGAGATCTGGTCCCGTTACCGGTGTTTTATCGCTGTTGGAACGGCACCTCACACCCTTCGCATTTAATAGGAGCGTCCCCAAAGTTGTAATATATATTCACTATTTTACCAAATCATGTTTATTATGTTTCTGTCTATATATTAGTTCTCTGGTTTAATTATAATGTAACAAAGTAACTATTTCATCCTCCGCCTTTAGGCTCTGTAGTGTCTGAAATGTGAATATAGCTTTAAAGGCCCCATACACGATGCGATTTGGGTCTGATTTCACCCGATTCTGGCGTGAAATCATCCCAAATTGCATGTGTATGACATCTGATCCGATGTGCAGCCCCCGTGTGCATCAGATCGGATGGGCTGCACATATGATAAATCGTATGTGCAGCCATCAGCAGCACATCGCGGGTGTATCACACCCGATATGGGGCCAGATGCACTAAGCTTCAAAAGTGATAAAATGGAGAGTGATAAACCACCAATCAGCTCCTGTCTGACATTTTTCAAACACAGTCTCTGACATGGCAGGTAGGAGCTGATTGGCTGGCTGTTTATCGCTCTCCATTTTATCACTTTTGAAGCTTAGTGCATCTGGCCCCTGGGCTGTAGGCTTGTGCTAGATGTACAAAATGGAAAGACAGTATGTTCTGAGCGCTATGGGTCAGTGTATGTGTGCTGTGTGCAAATGGCTGCCCTCTAGGAGGGGGTTGCCGCCCCCAAAAAAAGAGTTTACAGGAAAAAGAGATACTAGTAGGCGCCTCTTGCACACAAATGAACCAATTTATTAGGCTAATATATCATACATTAATTAAATTAACTTAAATTAAATCAATAAACACAGAAAAATGTACAAAAAAAGTATATGTTAAAAATAAAAAATAAGCATAAAATGATTAAAAGACATGTGCAAAATTAAGCAGCTGATAAGGTGCGGTACATAGTTACCAGGTCCTGGTGTATTTGTTTTCTTTCATATGCGCATATGAGGCCAGGTATTGGTTCCCAATTCAGGGATAAATTGCCAGCACTTTATAGGAGTAATAAGCAGCTATAGAATAACCCAACAGGGTATTTGTAATCCAAAGCAGGGATTTTCAAGCAGTTCTGTGATAGCCAGAAAAAGGATAGATAGATGCGCCAATGCGGTCGACACTTCTGTGTCGATGAAGACGACAGCCACAGGTATGATATGTCGATGAATGGTCTTAGCAGATCCCAATGTGGGGAAGGAAACACGCCAAATGCCCTGCGTGCTGTGTCAGATGGTGACAAAGCAGCTGTACCGGCCAGACAGCCAAGCACGAGCCGCCGGACACTGACGCGGGCGGAGGCTGTTTAGCGGTGAGAGTCTCGTCCGTTCTGCTACAGATGCGACAGCTACGTGCCGCAAAGAGTAAGGTGGCTGTACACGGTCTTCAGTGACACACCACTGCTGCGCCTGTCAGCGGTTAACAAGGACCGAGGTTAGGTGGAATAATATGAAGCTCAGTATTTGAGAATTTTCCTCCAGGTTCACTTGTTCGGATGGCGGCAGCAGGGCTCCTATTCAAGACGCGTTTCGCCGCGCTACGGCAGCTTTTTCAATTGAGGATATTCTCAAATACTGAGCTTCATATTATTCCACCTAACCTCGGTCCTTGTTAACCGCTGACAGGCGCAGCAGTGGTGTGTCACTGAAGACCGTGTACAGCCACCTTACTCTTTGCGGCACGTAGCTGTCGCATCTGTAGCAGAACGGACGAGACTCTCACCGCTAAACAGCCTCCGCCCGCGTCAGTGTCCGGCGGCTCGTGCTTGGCTGTCTGGCCGGTACAGCTGCTTTGTCACCATCTGACACAGCACGCAGGGCATTTGGCATGTTTCCTTCCCCACATTGGGATCTGCTAAGACCATTCATCGACATATCATACCTGTGGCTGTCGTCTTCATCGACACAGAAGTGTCGACCGCATTGGCGCATCTATCTATCCTTTTTCTGGCTATCACAGAACTGCTTGAAAATCCCTGCTTTGGATTACAAATACCCTGTTGGGTTATTCTATAGCTGCTTATTACTCCTATAAAGTGCTGGCAATTTATCCCTGAATTGGGAACCAATACCTGGCCTCATATGCGCATATGAAAGAAAACAAATACACCAGGACCTGGTAACTATGTACCGCACCTTATCAGCTGCTTAATTTTGCACATGTCTTTTAATCATTTTATGCTTATTTTTTATTTTTAACATATACTTTTTTTGTACATTTTTCTGTGTTTATTGATTTAATTTAAGTTAATTTAATTAATGTATGATATATTAGCCTAATAAATTGGTTCATTTGTGTGCAAGAGGCGCCTACTAGTATCTCTTTTTCTTGTGCTAGATGTGTTTTCAGGTGGAAGCAATCTTTTTTTTGTCAAGTTTTTGGAAAATGGCTTAAAATAACCCAAAATATATACCAAATACATACTTGGTCTGTAGGTGCATTTTTATGTACCCAAGTTTAATCTGAGCACTTATTATTGCTGAAAAGTTTTTATATAATTTTTACACTTTTTTCAAAAAAAAAAAAAAAAAAATGCATACAGTATAACGGCCATTTGAAACAATTTAAGTACCCCATATCTTTTCATGAATACCCCTAATAGAGTTCTGTACCGGTTTCCCATATATTTGTTTGGCTTTTCTGGAGGGGTTCAGGATGATTTTCCCTATTTCACTTCAAAATTTTTTAGCCGGTTTTGCTTGCAAGAATTGTCAAATAAATCTAGTTTTCGCACATTTGCTATTGAATAAGTCAAATTTTGTCATACCCCTGAAAAAATGCTACCTGCAGCACCTTCACATGCCTCCCAATTGGGGCGTGGCCCTGGAAAAAGAGGGTGCGGCTTCACAGTAATGACTCGTGAGCGAGCCATGCCTCTCATTTGCCATCACTGTGGGGGCGTGCCCAGCGCTCTGCGAATAGATATGCACACCACATCTACGTATTGACCGCAGCGAGTGACAGCAGGCGGGACTGTCCAGCAAGAGACGTTTGGTTTTCGAGTGATAGCCGAAAAAAACTTTGATTACGGTAAATGACTGAATTTTTCACGGCTAATTGAATTCCCATTCATACATATGTATATATTGTTTAAATTATATTAAAACGTACCGGCCAGTCCCAGAATGGAGAGGAACACTAGGATCTTCATTTTCATGTTGTTTTTTTTCTACAGAGGAGAACCAGACTTTATACCTTCTGTTCTCCCTAATGACATCATCTTTATCTGATCACATGACCTCTAATTATGGAAATGCAGCAGATGTTTTCCTCGAACTCATTGAAGTTATGTGAAGTTAAAACCTGTTCCTCATTCATCCTTGTGTTGTACAATGCACTGGCCGCGTGCCTGTACACACTGTGGCCCAGGAGCCATTTAAGGAGACAATGCCACCAGCCCCCTCATTACCCCCACCCAGCTACAGAAGATTGAAGCACCCCATTTCATTCCAGCGGTATAACACAGGACTGCGGTAAGAGTAACTGCACAAAACAGACAGCCCCCCCCCCCCCAAAAAAAAAAGATGATCAAGCAAGCGACCGTTGAGCTGAATAGCCTGCTCGGTGTCCTATCCAGCAGGGAATTACGTCAAGGAGACAGCGCTTGGGCACAGCAGGGTGTTAGAATCAGCTCCCGGGAGCAGGTAAAGCAAATCTCTGATAATCTGCCGCTTGTACCAGTTTATTGGGGGTATTAGGATAGCCCATAGTGAGACTATACACCCTATAGTGCTTACACACATAATGCCCCCTGTAGTGCCGCATACAAACATAATGCCCCCTGTAGTGCCGCTTACACACATAATGCCCCCTGTAGTGCCGCTTACATACATAATGCCCCCTGTAGTGCCGCTTACATACATAATGCCCCCTGTAGTGCCGCTTACACACATAATGCCCACTGTAGTGCTGCTTACACACATAATGCCCCCTGTAGTGCCGCTTACACACATAATGCCCCTTGTAGTGCCGCTTACACACATAATGCCCACTGTAGTGCTGCTTACACACATAATGCCCCCTGTT
This sequence comes from Crinia signifera, assembly GCF_055691185.1. NCBI lineage: Eukaryota > Metazoa > Chordata > Amphibia > Anura > Myobatrachidae > Crinia > Crinia signifera. The sequence goes on along the minus strand of NC_139222.1, from coordinate 288,544,255 downwards.
GTCAGGGCCGCCGAGAGTTATGCCAGGCCCCTGGCAAATTTTGGGGGCGTGGCCTAATCCCTCCAGCAAGCCGGGGCCCGGGAAATTAGTACCTGCTCCCCCCTTCCCGACAGTCCTGCCTGTAGTGCTGCTTGCACACATAATGCCTCCCGTAGTGCCACTTACACATAAAATTCTCCCTGTGATAAGCAAAATAGCTTATAGCTATAATGCTCCCTGTAGTGCTGAGTATAGCTATAATGAATCCTGTAGTGCCACTTATAGCTATAATGCTCCCTGTAGTGACACTTATAGCTGTAATGCTCCCTGTAGTGCCCCGTATTACTATAATGAATCCTGTAGTGCCACTTATAGCTATAATGTTCCCTGTAGTGCTGCGTATAGCTATAATGAATCCTGTAGTGCCACTTATAGCTATAATGCTCCCTGTAGTGCCACTTATAGCTGTAATGCTCGCCGTAGTGTTGCGAATAGCTATAATGAATCCTGTAGTGCCACTTATAGCTATAATGCTCCCTGTAGGTTCTCATATAGCTATAATGCCCCCCGTAGTGCCATTTATTCCTGTAAGTGCTGCATACACATATAAATGGTCCTTTGGCGCTCATTCACCACCAGGCCGTCTCTGCTGCTGTGCTGGTCACTGGGGGAGCATAGCGGAGAAAAGGCTTCCCCCTTCCGCTGCCCCCTCTGAAACCCACTGCTCTCGTAGCGCTTCTAGAGGAGCACATGCTTCTCTTACACCTTGTGATGCTGACGGCCATTTAAAATATAGTTCCGGCTGGTCAGCCAATAGGAGCTCGCGGCCCAGCAGCCAATCAGAGCTGCTTCTGGTATGCGAGCTCTGATTGGTTCACCAGATGGCACAGAATTTTATATGGCTGCTAGACTCCGGAGGGGTAGTAAAAGCTCAGCTCAGCGGAGGCAGTCGGGTATGACTACAGGGGGTGCGTTGGCTCCTGGTCACTATTCAAAGACATCTGCTGGGCGGAATGAGCATCCCGGGCCCTTTCCTCTCTGTCAGTACTCACAGTACCTCCCTAATGGCGGCTCTGCTCCTAGACAGCGGAACCTAGCATACTATTTCCAGCAATATGACAATAAGCAGCGGCGGTCCCAGAGGTGGGGCTGCAGCCTAGTCCAAAACTCAAATGGGGGAGCCTCACCCACTGCCAGCGAGTCAGTTTGGAATGACAGTTGGTGGTAGTTGCTGTGGTTCCCCTATTTGAATTTTGGGACTAGGCTGCAGCCCCCACTGGTAATAATTGTCACTGCAGTTTACCAATGTCCACATGTATCAGGAAGCTGGACGATCCTGTGATGCGGTGATCAGCTGTTGCCAAAAGCGCAGCAGCTTCAGAAATGATATCAAGGCTAAAAATTCCCACCCAAAGACAGGGTACCACCTGTAGCTCCGCCTCCTCTTTAAACCCCAGCATCTCTAGATTGCCCCAATCTCTTTGCCCTTCCTTTGCTGGGATGCAGTGTAAATCCCGGCGGTCGGGATCCCGGCGTTCAGAATCCCGACGCTGGAATCCCGATCGCCAAAATCCCGACCCTTTCTCCCTCCGTGGGTGTCCACGACACCCCTGGAGAGAGAATAAATTAGCGTGCCGAGCATAGCGAGCCCGCAAGGGGGGGCGATCCACGTCCCCCCCCCTGTTGGGAATTCGGCGATCGGGATCCCAGCGTCGGGATTCTGAACGCCGGGATCCCGACCGCCGGGATTTAATACTGAATCCCCTTTGCTAATTCCTACAATACTAATGAACTTGAGAGCTATTTGCTATTCAGTCACACGGTTCTTTTTTACATTTAATTTAAGATGCTGTCATCCCTTGGATTTAAACCCATCGCCTGTGGCATTGCAGTAAGTCACTGTATTCATTGAGCTATCTGACCGTGCATAGTAAGCTAGACAATGTAAACTGTTTGGAAGCTCATTGTGTATTTTATGTAAATATGATCAGCATGGCCGCTGAGATCTATGTAGTGTGTGGCTGCTCAGGATTGGATGTGTGGCTGCACACTATATACTGTAGATCTGGGGCAGCCAACTCCAGTCCTTGAGAGCTAATTAAACAGTTAATGTTTTCCAGCTCTCTTCACAGAATCACAAGTGAAGTAATTAGCTCCACCTGTGGATCTTTTAAAATGTGTCAGTGAGTAATGAGTGCACCTGTGCAGCAGCTAGGTTGTCTGGAAATTGTGAACTGTTGGTAGCTCTCGAGGACTGGAGTTGTAGATCTGCTGTAGATCTACTCAAATATAATGCTGATTATTTTTGCTATGCAGTACACGTAGCTTCATATCGTTAGTAATCTCAGCTTTTATGCAGGATCAAATAGCCAAATGAGTAGGGTGTTTGACTTTAATGCAACAGGTTATTGGTTCAAATCCTTGATATTGCATTATATCCAAATGTGTTTTTTTTTACTAAAGGGTGTCATAAATGGGGTGTCATAAACGAAAAAAAAAACCTCTCAAGTTAAGTGTAGAAATATGTTATAAGAGGAGAGGATGTGTCTCCAAATCCTTTTTCTTGCAGGGTTACAGGTATACAGAATATAATATGTTGTCACCAGTGATTGATAGTTGTTTTCTCCAGCTGTTGGCTTTTACATACAACTATCAGTAAATCCTTTATATGATTTGTTTTATCACTTATCGGTGTAATAAATTATATTATTGTCCTTGACGTCTTTGGAATCATTTCCCAAAAAATGAATGATCTCCAAAAAAGCAGCAACATTGTTTTGTTATAGTCATTGCCCAACAAAATCCTTTATTACTTCATGCATGTGGTCTATGTCCATGCCTATGAGCGCTGCCTGCTGTGCAGCCCTAGAAGTGTCTGTAGACATGGCTAGATCCAAAGGGGGTGACAGGGGCGGTCATCTTGGGGCCCCCATATATTAGAGGCCCCCACAATCTCCCCCTGAATCATGCACACAGCAGCTGGTACTGAAATCGGAGCACAGCATGATTCATCTGTCTCCCCGATTTCTCCACTTTACTGCCGCTGATAGTGCCACCCGCCAAGGTGCTACTGTCCCAGAGGCTGGTGATGGGATGTCACTGCCGCAGCCTCTGGGATTTCTGTGACATCTAAGAGCTGATAGTGAGGCAGCGCCATACCACTCAGCTCCTTCCTAAGCGGTACCGGCAGTGTGTGAGCTGTGTGGTGCCGGCAGTGTGTGACTGGCTGGAAGCGGGCTGTGAGCTGTGTGGTGCCGGCAATGTGTGACTGACTGGCAGCGTGCTGTGAGCTGTGTGGAGGCGGCAGTGTGTGACTGGCTGGCAGCGGGCTGTGAGCTGTGTGATGCCGGCAGTATGTGACTGGCTGGCAGCGGGCTGTGAGCTGTGTGATGCCGGCAGTGTGTGACTGGCTGGCAGCGGGCTGTGAGCTGTGTGATGCCGGCAGTGTGTGACTGGCTGGCAGCGGGCTGTGAGCTGTGTGATGCCGGCAGTGTATGACTGGCTAGCTGTGGGCTGTGAGGCACTGGCAGTGTGTGACTGCATACCTCCCAACATGACCTCTCCAGGAGGACACATTGCTCTGCTCCTGCACTTCCCTCCTAATGTATGATTGCCATCACCTGTGTTGAAACATCTTTCTTATCAATTAACCTGTTACACATTGAAGAAAGTGCAGGAGCAGAGCATTGTGTCCCTCCTGGAGAGGGTCATGTTGGGAGGTATGTGGCTGGCTGGCTGTGGGGTGCGGCAGTGTGTGACTGGCTGCCTGTGTGGTGTGGCAGTGTGTGACAAAAGCCACAAGAATAACAATCCTAAAACAAAGGAGCAGCAGAGCCCGAGACCAGCTAATAATACTTGATCAGAAGGTAACACATTGGGGAAGTACATGGCCATTTGCCTGAAGCACCACATGTTGTTATTTGTGAACCTCTCAAGTTATAAGATGTAAGTTTGTCAGGAAGGTGGGAATTATTTCTGTGTTCTCTGCATTGTGTCCTCCCAGCCTGCAGGGGTCACTGCCAGTGGCCTGGATAGCCAGTTCCTGTCTGAGCCTGCAGGGGTCACTCTGCCAGTGGCCTGGATAGCCAGTTCCTGTCTGAGCCTGCAGGGGTCACTCTGCCAGTGGCCTGGATAGCCAGTTCCTGTCTGAGCCTGCAGGGGTCACTCTGCCAGTGGCCTGGATAGCCAGTTCCTGTCTGAGCCTGCAGGGTGATTACCTGATTATGAGCAGCTGGGCCTGCACCTGGGGACTGCTATTTAACCCCAGCTCACTGGCAGGCCTGTGCAGATCATTGTTGTCTACTACCAGGTTATTCTCTGTGAGCCTTGCTTCAGCTATCCCTGTGTTCCAGAGACTCAGGGGGGAATTATATTTCTATGTTGCTATAGGTAACCAATCAGATAATCTAGAAGGTGCTAGAACTCCTCTCTCAGCAATGTCCCCCACAGTGTGCAGCCTGTTACTGAATGTGCCTGATCCCCAGCCATCCCTGCACCCCTGTGATATTATCTGCCTGATTACTAGATTCTGTGCTATGTTCCTGTGTACATGTAAAACCCTATGTCCTTGGTAATCTCACCAGTGCACAAGCATTCTGGACTCATGCACTGTTGTATCTCACTACCTGGCTGTGTCTTTCAGTATTCACCTTTACTAGAACAATCAATTTCCATATTCTATATCCATTCACAGTCAGTCCAGATTGTTTTTCTGCAATTACAATCATTTCATAGTCATTATCCTGCACCACAGCTGTACTGCTAATTTTTACATGTGCTCTGCTTTATGTTCCTCAGTTACTGTTAGGATTAATACTGTGTACCCCGTATTGTTCTTATGTGATATATATATATATAGCGCTGCCAACCACTTGTGGCGCCTTATAAATAAAATGTAATAATACTGTTATTATAATAAACCTTTTATTTCACTTCAATTGGCCTCAGACCTCATTCCAAGTATATCCAGCACCGATAATCACAGTAAGCATGACCTACAGTATGTGTGCATTACATTAGGTTTATTACTGATGGATAATAGACTTGTCAGTAATAAAGTTGCACGTGAGCTGGTATAAGCAGTTCCGGAGCTCTCATACAAACAGGAGTCACCCTATTACGGTTGTGCAGGGTTATAAATGTATCTGATTTTATTCACTATTTACTGTACATCACTAGTGACTACAGTATGTTTACCACATTGAACTTCTTTGATGATCAAGGCTTCTAAATACATGACGTTGCCTATAGCAACCGATCTTCTAGCTAGCTTTTTTATGAAGTAAATTCTGTGGAAGGATAGGTAGAAGGCCATTTATTTATTTATCAGTTTCTTATATACTGTAGCGCGCACATTCCGTAGCGCTGTACAGAGAATATTACCAGTTATTATATAGCGCATACATATTCCGTAGCGCTGTACAGAGAATAATATTACCAGTTATTTATATAGCGCACACATATTCCGTAGCGCTGTTCAGAGAATAATATTACCAGTTATTTATTTAGCGCACACATATTCCGCAGCGCTGTACAGAGAATATTACCAGTTATTATATAAAGCACACATATTCGGCAGCGCTGTACAGAGACTATTATCACCAGACCAGTTATTATATAGCGCATACACATTCCACAGAGCTGTACAGAGACTATTACCAGTTATTTATATAGCGCACACATATTTCGCAGATATGTACAGAGAATATTATTACCAGTTATTTATATAGCGCACACATTCCACAGCGCTGTACAGAGATTATTATTACTAGTTATTTATATAGTGCATACATATTCCGCAGCGCTGTACAGAGATTATTATTACCAGTTATTATATAGCGCACACATATTCCACAGTGCTGTACAGAGAATATTTGAAGATTCGGTACTTGTGAGTTATCCGGGCGCCCGATGTGGTCATCGCATGCCATTATAATAAGCATACGATGCAACGCGATTTTCCATCGCGTCGTATCTCGTCGCATCGTATGCTTATTGTATGGTATACAATGGGATGCGATGCGACGCGACGCGATGTTTACACTTCCCGCCCATTTTTAAACCCGCCCTCTGGCACATCTGGCAGAAAATCAGTGTGAGGTAGTTTCCAGAGGAGAGAGCAAGTGTTTTACAGAGAGAGATAGTGTTTTACAGCGTTGGTGTATATTTGTGAGGTGAATTTTTGGACATTTGCCCCAATATTGCCCCATTTGGCCCCTTACACCTGCCCCATTTTGGCCCTTACACCATTATTCCCAAAATGGCTTTGGTTGATGGCATCTTCAGCCTCCCAAAAACTGAGGAAGAGACAGTCGTATTCCTGCAGGAGAAAGGGCTGCTCCCATTGACTGCCACATGCCCAAATGGCCACCCTATGCGCCTGTCCCTGAAAGAGCGCAAATGGCGCTGCTATATTAAAAGTTGCAGCAAAAAACAGAGTCTGCGGGCCTCCCTATTCTATCCTGGGTGCAGGCTCTCATTCATGACTATCCTGCGCTTCATCTGGTGCTGGTGCGATGAACTGACGTCAATAGAGTTCTGTGCTAAGAATTTAAAGCTATGCAATAAAAGCACCATTTTTTATAACGCCTTGATGCGGGAGGCATGCCAATGTGACTTGATGGCACAGCCTCAACGGCAGATTGGAGGCCCAGGGCAAATGGTGGAGGTTGACGAAACCCTGTTTGTGAAGCGCAAAGCCAATGTTGGCAGAGTACTCCCACAGCAGTGGGTGTTCGGAGGAGTGTGCCGGGAGACAGGGGACTGTTTCATGGTCGCAGTTCCCAAGCGAGATGCACCCACTCTCCTCGGTGCAATTGTGGAGCACGTGGCACCTGGCAGCACCATCGTCAGTGATTGCTGGCGCGCCTATCAAACTACTGAACTGGAGCGGGCTGGTTACAGCCACTTGCGGGTAAATCATCGGTTTAATTTTGTAGACCCAGAGACTGGTGCACACACCCAGAACATTGAGAGACTATGGGGTTGTGCAAAATGGCGCAACAAACGCCAGCGGGGCACAGCCCGCCATCATCTTGATTCGTACATGCAGGAGTTCGTGTGGCGAAAGTGCCTGGCGGGAGACAGCGCATTTGAGCGCATTCTGCATGCGCTCACGTTACTTGATAAATAATTATGTTGTTTGATTATTGTGTGCTTTGTGATTGTTTGTTATTCTAATTTATTTCATTAATATGTTAATTACACAGTTATTCCCTTTAATTCAGTTGTCCTTAATGTGTCAGATATGCATGATATTGATGAATGATATTGGATGCTCACAGCCACTCCACTATCAACGTGAACCCAAAGCGTGGCGAGCGCAGCGAGCCCGCGAGGGGCGGCGGTACGCGTCCTCCGACCTTTTCATGCCCTACTATCCACTAGGGCGTGGAGTGAGAATATAATAGTGTGGCGAGCGCAGCGAGCCACCGAGCCCGAAGCGTGGCGAGCGCACACGGATACCTTCACAGGTAAGCGCGTCCCTTCGCGGGCTTCCCAGGTGTCCACGTTGCCATGGACACCTGGGAAGCCCGCGAAGGGACGCACTTACCTGTGAAGGTATCCGTGTCCGCTCGCCACGCTTCGGGCTCGGTGGCTCGCTGCGCTCGCCACACTATTATATTCTCACTCCACGCCCTAGTGGATAGTAGGGCATGAAAAGGTCGGAGGACGCGTACCGCCGCCCCTCGCTGGCTCGCTGCGCTCGCCACGCTTCGGGTTCACGTTGATAGTGGAGTGGCGTTAACAATGGGGATGGGACTGACATTGTGTCACTTTTTGGGACACTTTCTTGGGGGTTTTACACTGCTAAAATCGGGTGGTATCGCATCGCATCGCATCGCATGCCATGTGGTTAACATGCGATGCGACGTGATCACTTTACATGGTACCCGATGTAAAATCGGGTTCGGGTGGTCATCTCGTCGCGTCGCATCGCATGCCATTTGGTTAACATACGATGCGACGCGATGCGTATACGACCAAAAATCGGGCGCCCGGATAACTCACAAGTACCGAAGATTCACATCAGTCCCTGCCCCAGTGGAGATTACAATCTATATTCTCTACCACATGTACACGCACACATTGACATTCTATGGTAATTTGTTGGGAGCCAATTAGCCTACCATTATATTTTTGGATTATGGGAGGTAGGCTAATTGCAATGAGTTTTTGAGAATGTTACTGCTCTAATGCTGAAGAATCCTCTTCTTAATTCAGTACGGAATTTCTTTTCCTCGAGCCTCAGTACATGCCCGCGTGTCCTAAGTATAGGCCTGTTAGTGACCAAATCATCTCCCAGTACCATATGATTCCCAATCCTGTATTTGAACATCACCTCTCAACCTCCATTTCTCCAGTGAAAACATATTCAGCCAGATCTTTGTATACTAGTGATTCAAGACCTTTTACTAACTGAGTCGCCCTTCTCTGTACCTGTTCCAATTCATTTATGTCCTTTTTAAGTTGCGGTGCCCAGAACTGAATGCAATATTCCAAACGTCTGATTTCCTTCTACTGCTGCTGCACTGGAGCAGTGTGCACTGTTACCCAATTTTTTTTTTTATCTATGATGACCCCCAAATCCTTCTCTACAGCAGAATTCCCTATAAAAACTCCATTTAGCCTATAAGTAGCTTGTTCATTTTTGTTCCCATAATGAATTACTTTACATTCAAAGGTACATGAATCATATCTTCTGTGATCTATTAAATAAATTCCTGGTGGTACACTTGGATGACATTTTAATATTCTCCAAAGACATGAAATCCCATAGTCTGCATGTCTGTTTAGTGCTATCTTGTCTTCGGGAGCATCAACTCTACTGTAAGCTAGATAAATGTTGCTTTAAACAAAAGATGATGCCATTCTTGGAGTATATGAAGAAAACAAAAAGTCTAGGACTATGAAGAAAACAAAAAGTCTATCGCTGGCTGCGAATCAAAGTGCTATCGGTCATCTAATAGCGATAGTGACTTCAACTTAAATGATGCAGATGAAGCCTTTACCAGAAAAGAAAATACAAGGCATGGGGGTCAGACCAAAAGGATCTGGAAATCTTCCTCCCAGCAGTGGCAAAAAGAAAATGTAATCTTTTAACCTCTCGGATCAAGTATTGACAGACAGCGAGACCAGTATCCTTAATCGAGGATTATCATTTATTACCAGTAATATATATACTGTAATACTTTTAAATAGAAAATTGAGGAATATCGGTTTGCAAAATCTTAGATTAAAAGAACATTTTCAATACCAAGAACAACAGAAACCGCAAATTCCTGAATTCAAAAGGAACAACTAAGTCTAAATATGATCCCCTCCCATAATGCATCGCGTAAGACATTTTCCCTGTATGAATCAGTTGATAAATATCAGGCAGCACAACCATATACTTATCCAAATATCAGCATCGAAGAACAGAAAGCCATCACAGCCTTAGCCTCATATTCGGAGATCACAATAAGACCTGCCGATAAGGGAGGGGCTATCGTAATACAAAATTTAACAGGAATATGTTTTGGAAATTGACCGCCAGCCAGCAGATGAGAGTACATATACTAAATTAACAACAAACCCAACAATGGAGTATAAAAAGAAAATCGATAACATCCTCACTACAGCAAGAAATATGGGACAGAGGAGTCAAAAATGAGCAAAATCACAAACACAAGCTTTTCCAATAACATCAAATGCGATGCTGAAAATTCACAGGAATGCCAATAATCCACCTGGCAGACCAATAATATCGGCAATGGACCAATTTCGGAATATCTAGATATGTTGCTACAATCTTTTGTTTCTAGACAGGAAACATATATAAAGGACAGAACTCAATTACTGATCACTTTGCAACAATTATCAGAAATATCGGATCAGGTGCTTAGGTGTACATTGGATGTCCAAAATGTCTATACAGTTATCCCACATGAAGGCCATGATAACATTCTTGGAAAGAAACCCATTTGAAGCCATGGATCAAACATTCTTACAAATACTGCACTTTGTGCTGTCACATAACTATTTCATCCATAATAGTACATTGATTTTTACAAATAAAAGGATGGCCATCTGGATCGAATGTGGCGCTGAGTTACGCCAACATTTATATGTTTGCAAAAGCATGAACTTTTCTTCTCTAATATGAAGATATCCAACTTTATAAGAGCTATATTGATGACCTGCTTATCTTTTGGATGGGAACAGAACAACAGCTATAGTATTACAAACATTGGCATATGAATATAGTCTCAAACAAATACATTATCTGGACGTCCATGTAACAAAGCAGAATGGACATTTAACAACATCAGTCTATAAAAAAAAACCTTAGGAAAGGGACAGAAGTAATACCTTAATTTCTACCCTATTATTCAGGAAAAGGTACTCGCTCACTTGTAAAAACCACGGTTATCCCAGACAAGAAGCAGCAGTCCCTAAAACCGGTGGGGGTTGTTTTCCCACCATTTATCACTTTTCTGAGAGGCACTGCAGACATACCAGCGGCATTTTTCTTATACACTGGTATTAACCAGAAAGCAATTTGAATATATCATTATTCTTGTGTCGGTGTCAGGTTTTCAATATAATTAATCTATTACCCATATTGTTATCCAATTAACACTGCAATCAAAAAGTGTTTAGAAATATCTGTTATAGAGTGTCACTAAGCACAGGGGAAGATATTCCGCTATCTCCCACTGTGCACTAATATCTATTCATCCTTTGCATTTGCAAACCTGACTCTTTAATATACAGTATATGCAGTCAGAGACAAAAGTTTATAGAAAAGTGTCACTGAACACAGGGAGAGATATTCTGCTATCTCCCACTGTGCTCTAACTCACAGGGCATGCACCAATATTCTGTCTGTGACTAACCTGATTATTGATTTTACACACAGTCAAGGAAATTGAAAGTCACAAGAGGATATTTGCAATATTGGAGTAATACATTAACCAAAAAGTATATATTTTCGCAAAACTCAAAAAGTTAATTTATCTGTCAGTTGCTCCAAAACCGCCCAATACATATAAAGAGTGGCGATTATAATTTTTGTTTCATGTATTTGTATGTCACTGTATATGTGCTGTAAGTTATCTAAGATATAATTAAAAGTTAAATTTTAAAGAAATTCTGAATAAGTTGTGCCCCCAAAACCAGAGAGTACTGTTCTGTCTGTCCTTGTACTGTTCTAATTTACTCTCAGGGGAGCACCTCCACCTCAATACTGTGCAGCAGCAATTTAGCTTACTATTGTTTATATTGTGGAAAAACATACTATAAGTGATTACAGTTAATTACTATTGTGCCACATGACTAGTGCATCGGTATCCTCCCATTTTCCCCATTCCCTTGTTCATGATTGACTTATGCTGAGTTACTCAGTCTCTATACCGATAGCACAGCAGGCATTGGCAAAAAATCTGTTTCTTTTTTGCCCTTCATACAAAAACTATACAACACATTGTCAACACATCAGATACACTCATAAATAGGGTATGGCATTTAGCCTTAAAAAGGAACTCTGAACCAAAAGAAATACGGAAGACCTAAATACAATATTCCCACAAAACCCATCGGATACATTACAAACCAAAAATTGGGATGAAGACCTAAGAAAACTCAAATATACATTACAGAAACAGATCAGAACTAACTGGGAGATCACTACCCTTGAGAACTACATCAAGCAAAAGATCGTACCGAGAGGATTACGTCCAAGAGTATTCCCGATCTTTGATCTGGCTACAGACACCCTCAAAACCGACTGGGAAAACTGTCTATTAAAATGTTCCAACGAATTAATGAATATTCTTTCCAAACATATCATGCTAGTGCTATCCGAATGTGAAAAATAAATTAACAATCTAGGTACCAAATTGGAGGAATGGGAAAAAGATCTAAATTTCCAAATAACATTTGAGAGATGTAAAGAGGAGCTACAGACATATGAACAAACACTCATAGAGAGAAAAAAACACAAATTTATCAGAGACAAAAGAGACTTCAGCATGGGCAACATCTTCAGGTGGACTCATACCAATAATAACTGAGAGAAAAAACACAACACCGGGTACAGTTCCTCTGATACAGACCAATCAGAAACTGAGGACCAAAGTAACACCAGACCCCTATACGCTTCAACATCTTCAGCTGTTCTTTTTTTAGAAGAGGGTACAGGGACAAGAGGCAGATATCATACACCAAGAAGATGAAATTACGGCGGGGGAAGAAGAAGAGCAAGAGAAGTAAGATCATGGGATACACCATTACCCCAACGACAATCCCCGAGATTCCCGAAGAAGTATTAACAGAAGACGATAAATTAAAAATCATTAATTTATCGACCAAAACCCTCACCCCAATACAGGAAAGCGTATTAAGCAAGGGCCTATCTTTCTCTCCAAGTGCACCTTTCAATCGCTTCCTCTGGGAAAAAGACCTGAATCTGTTTTGCCGCAAACTACTCCTCAAGAAACATTTCTCACAAGATCCGTCTCGATCACTTATCACACCATATATCCCTACAGCAGGGACAAACATGGAAGATACATCATCAGGGACTACAGAGGACATCATATTGGCCCTGACAGAAGCTGATCTCCCCACACTTCAAATCCTGGAGGAATTACAAGAAGACCAGAGTACCTTAAACCCTTCAATACCTAAAAGAACAATCCTGAAAAAGAAGAGTAACTTTATGCCACTTCTAAATCTCTGTCCAGAAGTTTAAATATTCTCAGATCTCTTATCCAAGGACATGGATCAGCTCTATCTACAATCTTTAAAACACAGAACTAGATCAGGAATCAAGCAGGATAATCTAACATCTGAAGAACGACAAACCATATGTGAGATCAGCAAATGGGATGATGTCCTAATCAAATCATCTGATAAGGGAGGAAATGTGGTGATTTGGCCAAAATACCTCTATACAGTAGAAGCATTAAGACAACTACATGATCAGGGATAGGGGGTCTCTCAGGACAAGCCAGTCTATTTTGTGACCATCATTTGAGACACCATGTCCATACCCTCGTATCTTATGTTCAGGATACCAGAGATGCCTTAAGAAAAATTCAAGATGTAACAATGGGTGAAGAACAATATTTAGTAACCCTGGACGTGGAGTCCTTGTATACCAGCATAAACCACACACATGGAATCCAAGCAGTAAGGTATTTCTTGGAAACTGAAGGCATGGATGACTTTAATGAATTCCTGATCACACTGTTAGAATTCATACTACAGAGGAATTACTTCACATTTGATGACAGATTCTTTCTCCAGATCCGAGGGACAGCGATGGGCGCGGCCTGTGCGCCAACCTATGCCAACCTGTTCCTCGGATGGTGGGAGAGAGAGTCTGTCTTCAACGAAACAAATGAATACTTCACCAATCAGATAACTCTCTGGATAAGATATATCGATGATATCTTTATGATCTGGCATGGAACAGATATGGACCTAAAAGAATTCATCAAAATCCTCAATACAAATGCCATCAAACTCACCCATACCATCAGTCAGGAGAAGGCCACATTTTTGGACCTAGTAATTTATCCAGCACATAATGGATACCTTCACACAGAGCTGTTCAGAAAAGAGACCTCAACTAACAGCATCCTGCACAGTAGAAGCTCTCACTTTCCACCTACGGTAAAAAACTTACCAAAAGGAGAGTTTCTCAGACTGAGGAGAAACTGTACCTCGAGGGAATCCTTTGAAATGAAAAGCCAAGAACTTACACAAAGACTCCTGGATAGAGGATACAGTAAAAGGAACATCAAATCTGCCAAACACCATGCGCTACAAATGGACAGAGACAAACTCATCTTTCCAGACAACAAAATCGAAATGGAACAACCAACTTTAAGCTTTGTCACCGACTTCTGTATCGAATGGAGGGAACTACAACACATCATTAAGAAACATTGGCATGTATTGCACTATGATGCAGATTTACAACAATCCATTCCCAAAAACCCACAATTCAGCTGGAGGAGATCAAAAAATCTCAAAGATCAACTGGTACAAAGTCACTATGTAAGAAAGTACAAACCCACTCCAAAACTCAGAGGTACCTTTCCTTGTCAAAAATGCAAAGCATGCAATCATATCCTCAAAACAGATCAAATCGTGGATAGATATGGGAAGACATTCAAAATCCGACAGTTCATGGGCTGTAGCACAGTCGGTGTGGTATACTGTTTGGAATGTCCATGTGGCCTCAAGTACGTAGGCATGACTACAAGGGCACTGAAAACAAGAATCCTCGAACATACAGGAAACATCAGGAATGCCCATTCAGACATATCCAAGTTCAAAAAATTAACCTCAGTGACCAGACATTTCCTAACACATCATCAAGGGACACCCACTGACCTTAAAGCCTATGGTTTGGAGCAAGTCAGATTGGGAGGAAGAGACCTTATACGTGAATTACTCCAAAGAGAATGCCATTGGATCTTCCAGCTGAACTCCACCAATCCCAATGGATTGAATGAAAACATTAACTATAGCCCATTTTTGGCATGAACCAGAATTCATATATTCCATAATAGTCCACTTCAATAATAAGTACACCTCACCCATCTTTCCAAAACAATTTCTTGGACCCTCACTCTTGCACTCTCCTATCTACCATTTGTTTGTCTTCCCCTCAAAACCTGGATAACCAGTTAAAATCCCCTTTAACACATACCACGATTAATACACTATCATCTATCAACACAAATAATCTAAGTTTCTTATATAGCGCACATATATTCCGCAGCGCTTTACAGAGAATATTTGAACATTCACATCAGTCCCTGCCTCAGTGGAGCTTACAATCTTCTCTGCTCAAAAAAATAAAGGGAACACTTAAACAACACAATGTAACTCCCAAGTCAATCACATTTCTGTGAAATCGAATTGTCCACTTAGGAAGCAACACTGATTGACAATCAATTTTGCATGCTGTTGTGCAAATGGAATAGACCACAGGTGGAAATTATAGGCAATTAGCAAGACACCCCCAATAAAGGATTCTGCAGGTGGTGACCACAGACCACTTCTCAGCTCCTATGCTTTCAGGATGATGTTTTGGTCACATTTGAAAGCTGGCGCTGCTTTCACTCTAGTGGTAGCATGAGACGGAGTCTACAACCCACACAAGTGAAGACAAAGGGTGAAGGTTGTTGCGCTGTCCCAGACCGGCAGAAAAGCGGAAGGTGGGTTAATTTCAAACACTTCTCGAACAGTCACTCTAGGTCCAGGTGTTTGGATCCAGATATACGGCAATGAGAGATTGTACGTTTAGCAGAGCATGAAAGAAACGTTAAAAAGGGATTAGAATCCCATAACGTCTCTGATCATTTAAAAAAAGTACATAATTGTGATATTTCACAGCTTACGTCCTTTTGTGGTATTAAAATTGTTAAACCGCACTGGAGAGTGAATGACAGAGTTAAGACTCTCTCACACTGAAATGCGGACTATATATGATTTAAAAACCTTGGAACCTAGAGGCATCAATGGGGACTTTGAGTTGAAATGTTTCCTTTGAGTGTAATTGTTTACTGTTATAACCCGCTCTAGTGTAAAGCTGGTGCATTATTGTATAAATTAACGGCATGTTTTTATTCTTTATTTTTATATCATGGACCTACGTTGTATGAAAATATTATGAGTGCGGGATACATCTGTTTAAGATCATTTCCTGGATGCGTTCCACTGCAGGACAACATTTGCGTTCCAGCAATATCAAAATGACGTCGCCCACTAGCTGTCCTCCGTTTTGCGTTTCACACAGAGGAAACCTGTGCGGTTCAACAAAGACCGGATATTACATCTGCATGGATTTTCAGACTCCAACCCGGAAGACACATCACGCTACTGATACGGAGCTCCGGGCGGTGTCTCTACTAAATATATAACCCAGAAATGGAATAAATATGGACTGGACACCTAATATGTTCCTAACCCGTTTATAATATGCGGTATTATTTACAATGTCGATATATATATATTGTACAGATGGATGTATCATATGAATGCACATGCTATACATTTTATAGATTTTTATGTGAATTTTAATGTATGTATCATTAATTGTCTAGGGCGCGGATTCCAATCCAGCCCCAACTTTTTACATTTCCCTTAAACTGGTTAATGTCTCAGGGTATATAAACCGTATCTGTAAAGGTTATCTCCATACCTTGAAAAAGGGCCCTTTTATGGCCCGAAACGTGTTGGTGAGGAGGTTTTAAACACCATTTTGTGCCCAGGGACCCTTGTTGCCAGTTTTCCATCCGAATGGCAGCCCAACCTTAGTCTCTGGTACCCGGGTGAGTTGAGGTGGTGGAGATAGGCATATCTCTTGAGAATTTATTTTTTATTTTATTATTGCTGTACTCGATGCTGAATTTTTGTCTGGATTGCTGTGATGTTGAAATAAACCCTTTTTGTACCTGTGGATCTTTGGAGCATTCATATTGGTCTTAGAAAACCTAGGATCGAGGATCAAAGATACCTATATACGCATATAGGGCATATACTAAAAGTAAGCCCTATTTATTTGAGAGCGTGGGAAACAGCTGTGGACCTTAAAGATACCATTATATGCAAATAGGGCAGGAGAGACAGGTCAGTAACACAGTTTGGGTACTGTGTATGGTTTTTTCCTGTTATAACCTTTCTGACCAATCTCTCATTGCCGTATATCTGGAGCCAAACACCAGGACCTAGAGTGACCGTTCGAGAAGTGGTTTAAAATTAACCCACCTTCCGCTTTTCTGCCAGTCTGGGACAGCGCAACAACCTTCACCCTTTGTCTTTGTATTGTATTTTTGGTGTGGTAACCTTGGTGATAGTTGTGCTGCAGTCCTGAGGCGCAGGTTTCTATTATCTTTTCTTTGTACCAGTTCTTTACCAATTGGTAGAAATTTGCAGCCTCACAATGTTTGCCCATACAGCCCACAGAAATATCCTAGTCAAGGATATTTTTGGTCAACAAGACCCAGGCGATGTCCTGGATGAGAGCCTAGATGGAGCAATGCACAAATTAGAGAAGGCCTTACTCAAAGAGGGAAGGCTATGGTGGGAAATAACATCTCTTGAAAAATATTGTAAGGATAATATCATCCCAAGAGGGCTACATATGGAAAAAACTCCCTCATTTGAGACAGAATCTGAAGAATTTAAAAATTAATGGATCAAAACGATCGATTCTTGTTCCAAACAACTGATGGAACTTTTTATTAAATTTAAAAGTAAGGAACTAAAGAAAAATGAGGATGACATCACCATGTACAAAAACCTAGTAGATCTCTATAGCCAATCAAAAAAATGTAAGGAACATGAGGAAAGAATTAAAAGGAGGGTAGAAAAAATGAAAAAGATCTGAGAAATAAAAAAAGAAACAAATATTGGAGAGATGTGGAGGACTGTAAGAATGGTTTACAACATAAACCACAAACTAAATCTTTAAAACCAAAACAAGATATTATTCAGAAGGGGGACACACCAAATTGAATAAAAATAGACCTCCATTTAAACCAAGAAAATCCTACTTTAATAAACCGAAACCTCTCTACCGTGAGGATATGGCAAGACCTCATGACCATACCAATCATTCTAGGGATGAATGGCATCATAACAATAGAGGTCCCTACATACCACCTGCCAGACGGCAGACACATGATTCTGAATCAGAAAGGGTAAACTCAAGATGGCGCTCAACTAATAGATTTGAAAATCTCTCAAACCGAGGAGATAAACATTTTTTAGGGCAAGGCAACCACCATCCGATAAGGAATTAGTCATTCCCCCTCGTCCCAAAATTAAAAGGGGTGCAGGAAAATCTGAAATTGCCAAACTAAACAGGGAAGCAAAGAAAGCTAAAAAGAGGGAAGAATTAACTTCAGAGACCCAGATTAAAAACACAGGTAAAAACAAAAAATATTTAACCTAAGTAGATACACTCTAACAGAGGAAGAAACAAGTGTTTTAGAAAGAGGTCTTAAATTTGCTCCCTCTAGCCGTATAAATTACTTTGATGTATATATAGATTTACAGAAATTTTTACGCAAATTAACATTAAAACGTTTCTTTGAGGAAAAGGACCAGACTGACCCCCCTACTCCCATAACAGAGGAATTCTCAGTGTTCAAGAAGAGGTCATCTTTCTTTCCGAAACATAAAAAGGGATGTTTTGTAGAGACCTTTGAACAGTTGGTAAAAGATGATTTGGAAAAAATCAATTTCAAACCAAATAAAACTGCTAACCTGACCAAAAAAGAAAGGGAAGCTATTAAGTCATTAAGAGAGAATAAAGATATAGTGGTTAAACCCGCTGATAAGGGGGGTAGTATAGTCGTGTTAAATACAGACGACTATAATAGCAAAATCATACGACAACTTGCGGACACCCGTACCTATATAAAACTTAGGGGGAACCCATCCGCCACGATAGACCAAAAACCGGAAACCTTTTTAAATCTGTATACTGGCATACGAGTCATAAGCGATACTGTAAGAGATTACATCAGAATCGATCAACCATCGATCCCTGTGTTGTATGTTTTGCCTAAAGTACATAAAAACCAGGAATGTCCACCTGGTCGACCAATAGTTGCAGGCACAAACTCCATATTAGCAAATTTGTCCCACTATTTGGATAATCTCCTTCAACCAATAGCCCAGAAAAGTAAAGCATACCTGAAGGACACTATAGCCACCTTAGATATGATGAAAAACATAATCTGGCAGCCTAACTACGTGTTAGTAACATCAGACGTAACATCGCTTTATACAATTATTGACCATGAGCTGGGTCTTAAGGCAGTTGCTTTCTTCTTGGATAGAGAGGAGATGTCAACCGACAAAAATAACTTTATCCTAGAAGGTATCTCATTGATTCTTAGAAACAACTTTTTCTGGTATGATGGATGTTTCTACCTGCAACTTATGGGGACAGCCATGGGTACCAGGCTGGCACCAAGCTATGCCAATATTTTTATGGCATTGTGGGAAGAACTTTCTGTGTGGGACGGACACCCACATGGTGCCAGCCTGGTACTATGGCACAGGTATATTGACGATGTCATTTTTGTGTGGAGGGGTGATGAGTCGGCTTTAGAGAGATTTTGTGAGCACCTCAACTGCAATGATTCCAACATTAAATTAACCTTTAATAAAAGCTCAGTACAGGTGGACTTTTTAGATGTTACCTTTTATGTAAAAAATGGACATTTGCAATCCAGGAACTTCATTAAGGAAAATGACTGCAATGCTTTTATAGGGGCGGACAGTAACTACCATGCCAACTGGCTGAATAGTGTCCCCAACAGCCAGTTCCAACGTATTGGCCGTAACTGTACCAACCCTACTCTATATGATGAACAAGCTACTATGTTGGAAAACAAATTTCGTAGCAAGGGCTACAATTCACAAAGAATCATGAAGGCTAAGGAAAAAGGTAGACACCTTATCACTGGAGAGACTCCCCCAGGTCTATCTTTAGAACCTAAGGACAACCACACAGAAGTGACATTTATCACTCAATATAACAGCCAATACAAACAACTGGAAGCTGTTATTAGTAAGCATTGGCCCATCCTTCAGAATGATCCATTACTAGACAAATATGTAGAGTCCAAGCCCAGATTTATTTATAAGAGGGCTAAGAATTAAGGATTCCTTAGTTAACAGTGCCATCAATGTTCCCACTTCTTTTTCGCACATAAAATCCAAAGGTTTTTACCGCTGTGGTACCTGAAGTATGTGTCGAGCATGCAGGAGTGCCACCGCGGTAGTAAGCCAGTATAGGTCCACGGTTACTGGCAAAGTCTTTAACATAGAAGACTTTATTACGTGTAATAGCAAACAGTGCATTTATCTTCTAGAATGTAATTGCACCAAACAATATGTAGGTAAAACAAAACGAATGCTCAAAGTACGTTTAGCAGAGCACATAAGAAACGTTAAAAAGGGATTAGAATCCCATAACAACTCTGATCATTTTAAAAAGGTACATAATTGTGATATTTCACAGCTTACGTCCTTTTGTGGTATTAAAATTGTGAAACCACACTGGAGAGTGAATGACAGAGTTAAGACGCTCTCAAAGTGAAATGTGGACTATATATGATTTAAAAACCTTGGAACCTAGAGGCATCAATGGGGACTTTGAGTTGATATGTTTCCTTTGAGTGTAATTGTTTACTGTTATAACCCCCTCTAGTGTAAAGGTGGTGCATTATTGTATAATTAACGGCATGTTTTTATTCTTTATTTTTATATCATGGACCCACGTTGTATGAAAATAATATGAGTGCTAGATACATCTGTTTAAGATCATTTCCTGGATGCGTTCCACTGCGGGATGACATTTGCATTCCAGCAATATCAAAATGACCACTAGGAAACCTGTGCGGGTCAACAAAGACTGGATATTACATCTGCATAGACTTCTGGACTCCAACCTGGAAGACACATCACGCTACTGATACGGAGCTCCGGGTGGCGTCTCTACTAAATATATAATCCAGAAATGGAATAAATATGGACTGGACACCTAATATGTTCCTAACCCATGTATAATATGCAGTATTATTTACAATGTCGAATTATATATATTGTCCAGATGGATGTATCATATTAATGCACATGCTATACATTTTATAGATTTTTATGTGAATTTTAATGTATGTATCATTAATTGTCTAGGGCGCGGATTCCAATACAGCCCCAACTTTTTACATTTCCCTTAAACTGGTTAATGTCTCAGGGTATATAAACCCTATCTGTAAAGGTTACCTCCATACCTTGAAAAAGGGCCCTTTTATGGCCCGAAATGCGTTGGTAAGGAGGTTCTAAAACACCATTTTTGTCCAGTTTTCCATCCGAATGGCAGCCCCACCTTAGTCTCTGGTACCCGGGTGAGTTGAGGTGGTGGAGATAGGCATATCCCTTGAGACATTATTTTTAATTCTTTTATTGCTGTACTCGATGCTGAATTTTTGTCTGGATTGCGGTGATGTTGAAATAAACCCTTTTTGTACCTGTGGATCTTTGGAGCATTCAAATTGGTCTTAGAAAACCTAGGATCGAGGATCAAAGATACCTATATACGCATATAGGGCATATACTAAAGGTAAGCCCTATTTATTTGAGAGCGTGGGTAACAGCTGTGGACCTTAAAGATACCATTATATGCAAATAGGGCAGGAGAGACAGGTCAGTAACACAGTTTGGGTACTGTGTATGGTTTTTTCCTGTTATAACCTTTCTGACCAATTTCTCATTGCCATATATCTTGGATCCAAACACCAGGACCTAGAGTGACTGTTCGAGAAGTGGTTTGAAATTAACCCACCTTCCACTTTTCTGCCGGTCTGGGACAGCGCAACAACCTTCGCCCTTTGTCTTTGTATTGTATTTTTGGTGTGGTAACCTTGGTGATAGTTGTGCTGCAGTCCTGAGGCGCAGGTTTCTATTATCTTTTCTTTGAACCCACAGAAGTGGCTCAGGTAGTGCAGCTCATCCAGGATGGCACATCAATGCGAGCTGTGGCAAGAAGGTTTGCCTCGAAAGACAGGAAAATTAAAAAGAAAAAATCCAATGAGGTATTAAGGGATGGTGAACAAAGTAAACTGGTGGATGATGGGACCAAAATCTTTAATCTTAGTGATAGGGTCTTAACGAAGGATGAAGAAAACATCCTCAAAAAAGTTCTTAGCTTCACTCCAACAAGCCAGATAGACCCCTTCGACTTATACTGTATATTGACATACGAGGAAACTCACTGTAAAAACTTGTTTTGTAAATAAGGATGATGAAATAATGAACAAATTGAAGGAGATATTCCGGTGAACCCAAAGTTTAAACCAAGCTTCATCCACAGTTTTAGTAAAATTGTCAGTGAAGAATAAGAAAAACTTTTGAAAACGAAATATAATATAACTAAAAATCTCACGAAAAAAAAATATGCTGCTATTAAATCCCTTAAAGACGATAAAACAATAATTTTAAAACCTGCTGATAAGGGGGTGGGGGTGGGGAATTAGACTTTATAAATATAAAAAATGCTACCGTACCAACAATTTACGTCCTGCCCAAGGTGCATAAAAACCCCCCAAAACCCCCAGGTAGGCTGATTATTTCCAGCACCAACAGCATAACTTCTAATCTATCAATTTATGTGGACCATCTCCTTCAACCGCTGGTCAAAAAGACAAAATTGTGTTTGAGGGATACAAAAGACGTTCTATATAAAATTAACGTTTTAAATTGGGATAGTGAGTGTATCTTGGTTAGCACCGATGTATCAACATTATATACCATCATCGATCATGAAAAGGGGATACAGGCAGTTTCATATTTTTTAAATGAGTCCGATTCTACTGAGCATAAGATTCATTCTTTTAAATAACTATTTTTATTTCGATGGATCCTATTACCTACAATTAATTGGGACTGCGATGGGTACCTGGTTCGCCCCTAGCTACGCTAATCTCTATATGGCAGTTTGGGAGTACCAGGTGGTCTCGGAAGGAGATGAGCTGGGGGGGGGGGGGGGGCTGGTGTCGTGGCAGAGATTCATTAATGATATTTTATTTGTTTGGCGAGGAACCCATGATGAACTTACACATTTTTGTGAAAAATTAAATGAGAATGATTTTAGCATCAAATTGGTTTTTAACATTAGCTACACTGAGATAGTGTTTTTTGAATATTTGAATATTTATATTAAAAATGGGAAACTAAACACTAAGACTCATAGAAAACCAACAGACTCAAACAGTTATATAGAAAGAACGAGTCAACACCATAATAGATGGTTGGATGGGATTCCCTATGATCAATTCACCAGAGTACGAAGAAATTGTACAGAAGATACAATCTATGAAGACCAAGTAACAGAGATGGCTAGTCATTTTAAACATAAAGGTTATTGCCCAATTAAGATAAAAGCTGTGGAAGATAGAGTCAAATTAGTTGAACGATCTACACTGCTGCTAGAAAAGACTGATAATAAGAAAAAGAACGGAACAGTCGAAGGGGCCTTTATGACCAATTTTAATGCACAAGCCAAACAGGTTGAATCTATTTTTAAAAGAAATTGGCATATTTTAAAACAAGATCCCATTTTAAAAGACGTGATACCTGCTAATCCTAATTTTATTTATAGACCTGCACCTTCTCTGAAAGATAGATTGGTGCAAAGTAAATTAAATGATGAAAAAAGAAGCAGTATTAGAAGCCAAGGGTTCCACAGGTCTGGAATGTGTTTAATGTGCAGGACAACAAAAGGATCAAGTAAACAGAAGGATTTTAAAGTTAACAATTTTACATATAAAATAACATATTTTATTACATGCAATGTAAAATGTAATTTATATTTTAGAATGCGATTGTGGTCTTTATGTGGGTAAAACCACTTGACCATTGAAAACCCGTATGGCCGAACATATTTACAGCATAAGAAAAGGTCTTGAAACCCACACTGTTTCATAAAATTTTAAAACCAAACACCAATCTTGTGAGTGCCATTTAAGGAGTTTCTTGGGAATACAACAAATCACTCCCAATTAGAGAAATAGGGACACCGACAAAAGATTATTTCTATAAATTAAAAACATTGGCACCTCACCGGTTAAATGGTGATTTCTTATAAACCACTTCTGCACTTTACTTGGTACCCTGCTTTATATATTTTTTTTCTGTGTGTATAAATTATATCTTCTATGTGTATAAATTATATCTTGTTGTTTAATGATGCCTTTTTTATCTTTTTATATGTTGCGCTATGGACTCTATTTAAATTGGTCATTTGTGTTTCCGGGACTTCTGTTTAAAGTGATGACACGCAGTTTGCTTTCCATTGAACAAGTTATGCACACTTGAGGAGGAAGACCAATAGGAATGATGACATGCTGGAACGCAGTGCACTCCAAAAGCCGGATGTGAACATGGAATTCTGGGATAGTGGAACGCAACACGTTTCTGGTCACGGAAACAGGAAGGGTCTGGGGAGACGGCATCTGCACCTGTAGGGATTCTGCATTAATGAGGAGGAGGATAAAAGGAGGAACTAGTTGTCTTGTCACCAAGCCTCTGAGGAAGGACATATGTCCAAAATGCATTAGGCTGGTGACAATCTATTTGGACCATCTGTGACCCGTGGACGCATTCTGGTTTGTGAAGGAGCATGGAGCCGGCACCCTCTCCCCAACTCTCCCAGTATTCCAGCTTTGGGACCGAATGCAGTACTTGGATCCGGGTGAATTCCATTTCAACCCACCATTGGTGGCTTTTTAAACGCTTTTTATTGTGCATGCTTCTGAGTTTCCTGTCAAACGAATACATTTCTGTATGTTTGGAACTTACTGCACTATGGTGGCGATGTTGTGCTTTCTCCAGTATATTTGTCAGTGTATATTCCCTACCACATGTACACACAGACATTCTAGGGTTAATTTATTGGGAGCCAATTAGCCTACCAGTATATTTTTGGATTGTGGGAGGAAACCCACGCAAGTATACAAATATACAAACTCTGCACAGTTAGTGCTGAGGTCAGGGGTTCGATTCCCACCAAGGCTCTGTGAGGCATACTACTCACATACTGTATTAAAGCTATTAACCATACTACACCAGCATTATTTGAATTTATCTCCCAACTCAACCACTCCGCTCAAGATCTGCGTCTCTGTTCTGCGCAGATCACTAACTCCCCATTCACTATTAGAGGACTTTCATTGGACTGCTTCTACCCTATGGAATGCCCTTCCATGCACAATAATACTCTCCACTAGCCTCCAAACTTTTAAGTGTTCCCTGAAAACTCACCTCTTCAGGCAAGCCTATCATATTTAAGTTCCACATGCATAACCCTCTGAGGCACTTATGTATTATATAGCTTTTCTTCTGGATTTGCAACTTGGTGGGACTGCTATGCTATTACCGATGCCTGTCCTTGTTTTTCCATCCTATGTCCCTATAGATTGTAAGCTTGCAGCAGGGCCCTCTTACCTCCAAGTCTGTAATTTTTACCCAATTTGTTTTATCACTGTCTACAATTGTAAAGCGCAACGTAATCTGCTGCGCTATATAAGACGCTGTAACAGACGCTGTAACGGAATCTGCTGCGCTATATAAGAATTTTGCTGCCACAGGAGGAGCTGAAACTAATGAAGCTCTTTTTTCTAAGCCATTAAAACTGAAAAAAAAAGAGAAATAGATTACCGTCTGCACGGTGTGACCCTGTTAGAATATCATCGGTCAGGGCTCATAGGAAAATAGTCAAGATTTTTGCAGGCGCTGGGTTGCAATCTTGAACAAGTGCAGCCTAGACCTCATACTTCTGGTCATTACAGAGGCCACTAAGGAAATCACTGAAGTAAAAAGCAAAATCAGCTCTTTTGAGCAGGAGCACCCTAAAACCCTACAGAGTGACCCGAAAAATTATTGGCTGGAAAACCTTTCCACTTAGGTGGACACATGACCTCATAATTGGCTGGAAACCTTTCCACTCAGGTGGACACGTGATCTCATTAAATTCAAACGCAGTAAGTTGGAAACTGGGCAAAGGGACTATCAGGAACAGAAAGTATACCCTTGGGTTCAAGGCAATTCCACTAACAGACAGCGTCCTGTTCAGAGAAGACAGTTTAGACAAAGAAAAAGGTGGGGAGACACTGACACTTCAAGTGGTGGAGCTTCTCAGAGTGAAAGAGAAGACAAATCAAGGCAGAGTCCCCCTTTAGGGGTAAAGACCCGGGCCCAACGGGTGGAGTCCGGGGACATCCTACAAGAAGGGGAGGCCAGTGGCTCAGGGACCACAAAAAAGAAAAGACGCTACAACAAGAAAAAATAATCTTTAAACTGTCAAAAAGACCACTGTCCACAGAAGAAATTACAGTTTTAAGCAAGGGGCTTACTTTTGTACCATCATCAAAATTTGACGACTTTCAATGGAAAGTAGAGTCTTACAAGTTCAATCATAAATTGCGCCTAATAGAATTTTTCAAAAAAAAAAGCCTATATCTTCCGCCCACATTCTACCTTCGATACGATTACCAATAACCAATCGCTGAAGGCTTTCAATAAAACTTTGCATCACCTGGCAGTCATGGAAGGTCATCGCCCACCTTCAAAACCCCCCAATCTGTCTAAAAGCGAATTTGAATGCTTGAAAACCTTGGAGAAGGACCCCACGATCACCATCCGCCCCACCGACAAAGGTGGGGGGATTGTGATACAGGACATCGAGACCTATAGAAATGAGTTACTACACCAACTGTCTGATGAGGAAGTATACTCAAAGTTGCCTAATAATCCCACACTGGAATACAATGATGAACTCAAACGGACTTTACAACTAGCCTCTTCTGGAGGTGTCATTACATCTAATATGGCGAAGGCATTACATCAAGAACACCCCATAGCCTCGGTACTGTACTCTCTTCCCAAGATTTACAAGGACGCCCAAAATATCCCAGGATGCCCCATTATTGCTGCCAGGGACTCAGTCTTTTATAAAGTGGACAAATATCTAGATTTCTTCCCCATAAAGTGTAAGGGACCAATCATTGAAGCATTTTATAAAACCACCCTAACAGATTTCGGCAACCTATGCTCCAACCTCCAAAGTGATTCTAAAAAAAGGGAAGAAAATAACAAATCTCACCACAGCAGAAAAACAAGCCCTAAAAAAACTGACTTTGGATACCTCAATCATCATTAAAGAGGCGGATAAAGGCGGAGGCCTCATTATACAGAATCGAGATGATTACATATCTGAAGAATTGAGGCAATTAGAAGATCAAGTTTTCTACCAGAAATTAAAAAACAACCTGACTAATCTTTACCATCTAGAATTAGTAGTCCTTCTACATAACGCGAGAACTGAAGGAATTATCTCCAATGAGGAGTGTAAGTTTCTTTGCCCTGAACACCCAGTGGTGCCTATTTATTATAATTTACCCAAAGTGCACAAATCCCTCACCACACCACCGGGAAGACCTATTATTTCAGGGATTAACTCCCTCACTTCCAATCTGTCTTTTTATGTTGATTCTTTTCTACAACCACGATTGTCCACTCTCAGGTAATTTATCAAAGCTACAACATCCTTTTTAAAACTTATTTCAAAATTCACCTGGAAAAATTCCTATAATTTTCTAACTCTGGATGTACAGACCTTATATTCGAACATTCCCCATCATTTAGGAGTTCAAGCTATAGCCGAAAGACTAGAATGGGATAATGACCTGAGAGTGGAACATCAACACTTTCTTTGGGATGCTACTCTTTTTATTTTACACCACAATTACTTTCTTTTTCTTAATACGCACTATCTTCAAGTCATGGGTACCGCCATGGGGACCAGGTTCGTGCCAAGTTACACCAATTTATATATGGGACACTTTGAGGATCAATACATCTGGGGAAGCGACTTCGGTGCAAACCTGGTCCTCTATGGGCTGTATGTGATGACCTTTTTATTATTTGGAACGGGGACGCACTTTCAGCACAATCCTTTGTAGATCACCTTAATCACAATGATTATAATTTAAAATTCACACCTCACTTTCACCCCACTAGTATTTCATTTTTGGATATTTCCTTGGAGATCGTTGAAAACCAGATAGTCACGAAGAACTATAACAAAGAGGTAGGGAAGAACACCTACCTACACTTTCAAAGTGACCACTACCTCCCCTGGAAAAGAGCAATACCAAAGGGACAGTTCACCCGCCTGAGAAGAAATTGCTCTAATACTGAAAACTTCATGATTCAATCTGAAGAAATGACTTCTGCCTTTCTGCAGAGGAATTATCCTCCTGATTTGGTGAAAAAGGCATATATAGAACTACTAAATTGTCAAAGGGAACAACTCCTTGGAGAGAAGAACAGAATAGAAGACAGTGTTTCCCAGAAAACTTCAATTGGCGTACATTGCGACTTATAATAGTGCAAGTACCGAGATCAAAAATATTATAACCAGAACACTTTCTTTCTTTGGAACATTTTGTTGTACACCAAGTTGTGGTTTTTGAGCAGCAAAGATGTTCTCCTTTTGAGAAAATAGAGGTAACTTAAGAGATATATTTACAATAGATGGCAGTAGCAATACCGTCACCAATGAGGGTGATACCTTCACAATATAAAAAAATCTTGAAAAATTATTCCTAAAAGAAAATCGTCTTTGGTGGGAAGTCACGGCTTTGGAGCAATATATAAGTAATGATTTGGTCCCAAAGAGTTTGAAATTGGAAAAAACACCATCCTTCAAATCAACCAGGGAAGATTTTCTTGGTGAATGGGACAAAATCATTCATAGTTGCTCCAAGGCCCTTACTGAATTAATAATAAAAGAACGACAAAAAGACCTTATTGACACTAACAAAGAGATAGATTGTCTAAAAAGAATACTAGAACCCCATGCAAATACTGAAGAAGTATTAAAAAGGGAAAAATAAATTATATCCAAATTAGAAAAAAACACCAGAGAGTTACAGGTTAGAAAAAAGAAAAAATTTCAAAGGGATCTAGAACAAACGAAAAATAAAGGAGAGACCATTAATGAACCTCTGCCCATTTCTACTCCCATACTAAAAACTCCCAGAAACCAGAATAAAAAATGGAAGAAAAACTCTCAGAATAATCATCTCAATGAGAGGAATACCCAACAAGAAAATTGGAGATATAGAAATAATGGAAATAGAAGAATGGAGAGGGCAGAAAGAGATCCAGTTTGGACTCAAAATAAGAGACCGTTCAAAACGGTCCACCCCATACACCCCAAAGGTGGAATCGACCTCTTAATCCAATAACAACACCCCAAAGAATTAACCAATCTGAAAACAGGAGAAAATATTTACCAGTAAGAAATAGATTTGACGTTTTAAGAAATGAAACTCAGATGCAAAATCCCAGACCTGTTAATAGATCTTTTTTGTGGAGGGACCACCAACCCCCAAGGAGAGAATAGTTCACAATAGAAAAACTAAAATAGGTAAGAGGGGGGAAACCTCGTCCCAAACAGAGTAAAAAACAATTAACAGAATCCACAATCGCTCCAGTAAATACAGACAATGAGACAGGAAAAATATTCAACCTCAGTGATACGGTTCTCACAGAGGAAGAAACAAAAATCCTTAAAAAGGGTCTCAAGTTTGCGCCAACAGCAAAAGCTAATCAGTTCGAGTTATTCGTGGACCTCCAAAAATTTGTGAGAAAAGTAAGTTTGAAAAAATTCTTTCTATCTAAAGAGGGCACAAATGATGATCAGAGTCCAGAAGAAGAAAGAACCTAAAATACAACAACTTTAAGGCGAAAGTCCAAATTTTACCCCAAACATGTAAAAGGAGGAAGTATTGATTGTTTTAACTCGATAGTTTCAAAAGAACTAAGGAAGGTAGAAACCTCAAAAAAGAAAAATATAAGCAAAAAAGAATGGCAAGCAATAGAAACTTTAAAAAAGAATGATCAAATTGTTATAAAGCCTGCTGATAAAGGGGGTGGAGTGGTGATTTTAAACAAAGGTGATTACATTGCAGAAATAGGCAACTAAGTGACACCATGACATACAAAAAGTTAAGAAATGATCCAACTTCCACAGTGGTAAAAGGTCTGAAAGACCTAAGCACAAAAGCTTTAGAAAAAGGTCTATCAAAGGAGGAATTTGATTTTATAAATTTAACTAACCCCTCCACCCCAACAATATATGTACTCCCAAAAATACATAAACACCTCACCAAACCCCCGGGGCGACCCATAATTACAGGGACAGGCAGTATTACATCAAATCTGTCCGCCCTGGTTGATTTCTATCTCCAACTGCTAGTTGCAAAAACTCGGTCATACTTGAAAGATACCGGAGATGTTCTACGGAAATTGGAAACAGTAACTTGGGATGAGGATTGTTTTTTAATTAGTGCTGACGTACACTGTACACTATTATAGATTGTAATAAAGGTCAGGAGGCGGTACAGTACTTTTTAGACCAAAGTGAATACACTAAAGACCTTCAGGATTTTTTAATTGAATCTATTTTATTAATTTAAAAAAATAACTATTTTTATTTTAATGGTAGTTATTATCTACAGATAAAAGGAACCGCCATGGGTACCAGGTTCGCCCCAAGCTATGCCAATCTTTTTATGGCATTCTGGGAGGCTGGTGCAGTTGACGGTAGACTGGCATCAGGGGCGGACCTGGTATCATGGTGGCGGTTCATAGATGATATCTTTTTTATATGGCGAGGTGAGGGCGAGATTTTAAATGAGTTCTGTGAGATATTAAATACAAATGATTTTAATATTAATTTAACCTTCAATATCAGTAAAAGCGAGTTGGTCTTTTTGGACTTAAAAATATATGTCCAAATGGGGAGTATACAGACCAAAACCCACAGGAAAGCCACCAACTCCAATTCATATATACAAATGAATAGTGAACATCACCAGAGGTGGCTTGAGAATATTCCCTTGTGCCAATACATGCGTCTAAAGAGAAATTGTACCCAACAAGAAGTTTTGGGGGAACAATATTCAGAAATAGACCAAAGATTTTTACAAAAAGGGTACACAAAAGAAATTTTGGAAGTATCCAAAACAAAAGTAGAAAATATGAACAGAACAGATCTACTCAAACCCAAAGAAAAAATTGAAGGAGAACCTAATTCCAAAATGACTGAATGGGCATTTTTTTCCCAATACAGATCTCACCATAGGCAAGTAGAAACCATTTTAAAAAAAAACTGGCGAATTCTTCTAGATGATCCAATCTGCCCCAAAAACCAAGGTTCATATATAGAAGGGCACCTTCCCTAAAAAATCTTCTTGTCAAAAGTGCCCTACCAGATAAACAAGGGGGCAGTGAGAGGAATAAAGGATTCCATAGGAGTGGATCATGCCTTATGTGCAAAATTACTAGTAAAAATCCGTACGAAAGAAAAACTACATCCTTCAAAGTTAATGGAGCCCAACACAAAATCAATCAATTTATAACTTGCCACTCACGTAATGTCATATACCTTTTAGAGTGTGAATGTAATCTCATATACATTGGAAAAATAACTAGAAACCTTAAACTCAGGTCAGCAGAGCACGTATATAATGTACGGAAAGGTCTCATGACACATCCACTTTCGGAACATTTTGCAAAAAAACATAAAAAATGGGAAGGGGCCATAAAAAGATTTCTAGGTATACAACAAGTTGTAAACAATTGGAAAAATAGAGACTTAGAAATTAAATTGGCCCAGAACGAAATGAAATGGATTTTTCTTTTAAATACCCTTTCTCCTAATGGTCAAAATGCAGACTTTGAGTTAAAATGGTTTTTAGAAGATTAATTTTTATTATTGTATATGAATTACTTCTTTTAAAATATTGCCTTTTAAAATACTGCTTTTTAAACATTATATGTATCAATTTTATTTATATTTTGTCTTTTTCTCCCTTTTTCTATATCCATGGATCATCTATACTTCTGTATGAAATCAGGGGGGCTGGCATTCCCGGGACTTAGGGATGGACATTACCGGAATACAAAGTACAGTATAGACGGTAAGAGGAATGTCAGTCCCCCCTGAATTAAATATCCATATAAAGAATTGGGCTGAGAATAAAAAAGAAGATTTGCCAGTAAGTTTGCCCTGATTAAAGATGGCCGAAAAAACCTCAATTCGGAATCTCAGAGTAAAAGCTGAGCAAGTCCCGGCCGTAAATGGATAATCATGGTAGCCCTGAGAACTAGTTAAGATGTTTCATGTATTAAAGGAGCTTTCTAGAAAAAAGATGAGCATTCAAGATCACTGCGCAAACAACTGAAACCGGAAGCGGAAGTGACATGACGCGACTTGTAACGCAAACAGGAAGTGCCGTGTGGAACGCACGGCACTTCCGGCCCGCGAAAATCGCGGAACAACGATTGGCTACTGAGCCAGTTTGAGCCCAGGAAGTAGGTATAAAAACAGCTCCTGGGCTCATAGCAATTATACCCAGCTTGAGAAAGAAGACATCATTTAAGTCTTCGAAACGTGTTGCTGATGACTACAAGCCACTGCACTTTCTGATTGAAGCACCTTGGCACCAGACACTTTACTGCGATTGCACTTTATTGGAGAGACGCACAAAGCACTTTATTTGGACTCTGGAGGCAATTGGACGTAAGCTCACTGCGGTGGTGCCGCAGACTTGTTCCATCCTAAGTATAGCCCACCGCAGTGCATCCATATGGTGAGATACCCATTCATTGTGTTATATTACATCTGAGACCGGAGTGAATTCACGTTTCCATAGGAGCATTGCATCAGTGTTGTATTTTTCTTTTCTTTTCCCCCCATACTTTAAATGCTTTTATGTGTACATTGTATTACAATAAATCCTGTTGAAAAATTGGATTTGTGTGTAGCAACATCTTTCAGGTGCAGTGCGCCATACTCCATATAACCCAGCTGTTCAGTTCGAGATCAAAAATATTGTAAAAAAGAACTACAGTACCCTCAAACAGGATCCAATTCTTAACCAATCTCTTACAGCCGAACCCCTATTTAGTTAAAAAAAAAAAAAAAACACAACTCTCAAGAACCTTCTGGCTCCCAGCTTTTTGAAAAATATGGACCAGACTCCTAATTCAATGAATACATGGCTTCCAACTAAGCCAAAAGGTTGCTATAAATGCAATAGTAAGACATGTATTACATGTACCTATGTGATGAATACAAAGTCCCTGAAACAGAAAAGCCCTATGTCATAAAACAATTCATAAATTGCAATACCACCTATATTATAAATGTCTTGACATGTACTGTAGCTGTAATCTCCACTATGTGTGTCGTACGACCAGAAAACTAAAAGTCAGGTTTTTGGAGCACCGACGAAACATCACAAAGGGGATCCT
Source organism: Crinia signifera (assembly GCF_055691185.1). Taxonomy (NCBI): domain Eukaryota; kingdom Metazoa; phylum Chordata; class Amphibia; order Anura; family Myobatrachidae; genus Crinia; species Crinia signifera. The sequence continues at coordinate 288,511,372 of NC_139222.1, read as the reverse complement.
TTCACATAGTGTGTCAAAACATCGTGCCATAGTGTGTCAAAACATCGATAGTGTGCCTATCATCATAATAAGGACCCCTCAGGACTGAAAATCGTTGGCATAGAACACATTGCTCCAACACCAAGAGGGGGGGACCATTTTAGGACCCCCGACAGAGGTCTTCTGGATGCATAGATTAGGTACAATCCATCCAGGAGGCCTCAATGAGTCTGTTGAACTAAACATTCTACTATAACCTTCCAGTATATGATATAACAAAGTATAGAAAATTTCTCTAAAAAAAAAAATCAAAAGAGGAAAAGAGACTTCCCATAAGTCATGACAAAATAAGAAAGTATATGAGTAAAATGTTACTGTCACTATCACTTTTATGATTATCTTTCCAATATTGTCCTTGATCTCTGTGAGCCTTCTAATAATCTTGTCAGAATTCACCTGTTCATGCATTAAGGTAATATCCTAGCTTCTAAGAAATTATAGAACTATATAACCATTTTTCAGTCATTTTATTTGTATTACCATCATTTATATAAAAAAGATACCTTACCAATAAGATGCTCTAAATATACTAGTGTCCTCTTACTATCTTCCACTAAGAAAATATGATGTCCGCTATTTAGTGATCCATATACATATAAAACAACATAATGTTTCCCCTCTTTATATATAAAAAAATGTATTTACAATTACATATATATATATATATATATATATATATATATATATATATATATATATATATATATATATATATATATATATATATATATATAGAAATGAAGAAAATAATAGGAGTGCGCCCTAAGGTCAGTTTAACACCACAGAACATATACAGTTAAAATATCTGTATTTATTACAGCAATTAGGTACATAAAAAAACAACTACAGTTTGTACATAAAGTTTGATCGTTAGATCCAACAAAATGATCCCAGAACAGGAAACAAACCTACGCGTTTCGTCCGTTAGGACTTCATCAGGGGTGATCTGGATCCAATTAAATCTTATGAATCGATTGTTTTCCCGCATAAGATGATAAATGGGGGAAAGAGCCGTTAATAAACGGTCTACAAGAGTTTTAAGCTTCGATTCTTGGGCGTAGTATCACAAAGGCTCCATAGTAACCAAAGTTTTTGCACTTAGATGTTGAACGAAGATGCAGATGAACATAGGCGACAGTAAGCAATCGATATGGAGTGAATAATTTCCAGTTCAATTTTTACATAATATACTTCAGAGAGCCAAAAGCTATGTGTATTCCAGTGGAAGTATGGAATACACATAGCTTTTGGCTCTCTGAAGTATATTATGTGAAAATTGAACTGGAAATTATTCACTCCATATCGATTGCTTACTGTCGCCTATGTTCATCTGCATCTTCGTTCAACATCTAAGTGCAAAAACTTTGGTTACTATGGAGCCTTTGTGATACTACGCCCAAGAATCGAAGCTTAAAACTCTTGTAGACCGTTTATTAACGGCTCTCTCCCCCATTTATCATCTTATGCGGGAAAACAATCGATTCATAAGATTTCATAAGATTTAATTGGATCCAGATCACCCCTGATGAAGTCCTAACGGACGAAACGCGTAGGGTTGTTTCCTGTTCTGGGATCATTTTGTTGGATCTACCGATCAAATTTTATGTACAAACTGTAGTTGTTTTTTTATGTACCTAATTGCTGTAATAAATACAGATATTTTAACTGTATATGTTCTGTGGTGTTAAACTGACCTTAGGGCGCACTCCTATTATTTTCTTCATTTCTATTTGTATCCATCGTGCCTTTATTAACAGCAAGGCATTATAGAAGTGCTGCCCCCATATTAGCGCAGAAAAAAGGCCACTACCCCCCTGCTTTCGATATATATATATATATATATATATATATATATATATATATATTATATATATATATATATATATATATATATATATATATATAGACCTGTATCACCGTTTATTGAAATTAAGGAAACGTGAGGTCGACCTGACCCTGCATGGTCATTTTTTGTCCGAGTATCATCGGAAAAAGTTCATCCCTCGTGGCTTCAGGGTAGCCAACACCCCCACCATCGGGCGCACAAATCCTACATTCTGTAGCCGATGGTGTGGGGTTCTAAATAAATGCTCCCTAGACCTTATGCTGCTGGTTGTTGAAAAGGTGGGACAGGAACTAAAAAAAGTCAGGACTGACATTGATAACTTTGGGACGGCACACCTAGTGACGCTAAAGAGTGACAGATCTAACAACTATATTGACAAACTTGTCACACAGGTTGACACATACAGGCGTGATTTAATCACTTTCAAACGTAGCAAATTGGCTACTGTAACAGCTGATTATCGAAACCACACGGTTTCCAGGTGGCTCACTGGAGACTCAGGTACAAATAGATCAACCAGATCAAGTAGATCCAGATGGCAACAGAGAAGACAGGTGCGGTTTGAAACCGGCTCCTCCACATCAGCCTCTGACACAGAACAGTCAGACCCACGTCCAGCTCAGAGTGATTTTTTAGGGCAAGACCCCACAAACGTCTCGGTCCGCCCAAGACAAAGGGGCCTACCCCACCTGAGAAAGGGAAGGTACATGGCGCCAAGGGAGAGGACGATATCAGACTTAGTATTCAACTTATCTGATACACCCCTCGACGAAGCCACCACCCAATTACTGTCACGTGGACTATCTTTTGTTCCAACGGGGCCACACAACACGTTTGACACAGCTATTGACATATACAAATTTAGCCGCAAGCTCAGGCTCCGTGAGCACTTTGGTGACATGGATAACCCCGGACCAGTTAATGACTTTAGGAATCCCTCAACCTTTGACCCCACCTCTTCCAACCCTAGCATCCGCACTTTCTCTAGATTGGTCGAACTTGAGACTGGGATGGGAAAACACCAACCCAGATTTGATAACCTATCCAAGACTGAACGAGCCGAACTTAAATCTCTTAAAACCAATCCAAATGTAGCAGTGCGAGCGGCCGATAAGGGAGGAGCCATCGTCGTCCAAAATTGGGATGATTACAATTCTGAGATCCTACGCCAGTTGGTGGATGACAAAACATACCAGAAACAAATCACAAACCCAATTCCGACATTTAAAAGGCGGGTGGACGAGGTGTTAGCTGAGGCCATGACAGCTGGACATATTGACAGACCTACATTTGATTTCCTGACTGTTGAGCACCCAGTATGCCCCATCATCTACACCATCCCAAAGATCCACAAGTCTGTAACTCAACCACCGGGGAGACCAATCATCTCCGCAAGAAACTCACTATTGCAGCCATTGGCCATATACACCGACAAATTTGTGCAACCTTTAATACACTCTAGTGAGAGTTACATAAGGGACACAAGTGATTTTTTGGCTAAGCTTAAGCAAATCGACATCAGCTCTGAACCACTTTTTCTAGTGACTATGGACGTTCACTCGCTCTACACTGTCATACCTCACACTGATGGTCTGAGAGCTCTATGAACTTTGTTGGACACTAGGACCACAAAGGTCCCCCCTACAGATTTTTTGGTTGAGCTGGCTAGGCTTGTATTGACTTGCAACCACTTTATGTACGGTGACTCCTATTATGTACAAACCTCGGGTACAGCCATGGGGTCAAATTTGGCCCCCTCCTATGCTGGATCCTATATGATTGATTATGAACATACTACCATCTTCCCAAGATTCAGCACTCTCATCAGATTCTACAGACATTTCATTGATGACATATTCCTACTATGGAGGGGTACACAACCTGAGTTCGAAGAGATGATGACATCCCTCAACGACGGCATTCACCCGATACAGTTCACGTACCAACTTGAACCTGAGTCCATCAACTTCTTGGACATCAAAATCCTAATTAAGGATGGTCGCATACACACAAGTCTATTCAGGAAAGAAACCGACTGTAACATGCTTCTGTCAGCCACCAGTCAGCACCCACCTGCACTGAAGAAAAACTTACCAGTGTCACAGTTCATGAGGGTCATGAGAAACAACACTGACAAAGAAACGTTACAGGTCCAACTAACTGAGATGTCGGATAAATTCATTGAGAGGGGATATTCTAAATCCATAGTCCAAGGATGTCTAGCCAAGGCTAGAAGGAACCTGGCACAACCGTCTATTTCCACATCCAAAGAACAAAAACGGTTGATATTCACCAACACCTACAACCACACGTCCCAAAGTATCCAAAAAAGTCTGAGACAACACTGGCCGATAGTGGCAACGGACAGAGCCCTCAAATTGCAAAACTACGGACCACCTATGATGGCATCAGACGGGGCCCGAACTTAAAACAAATGCTCATGCGACCAATGGTAAGCCCTGAGTTGAAGACATCAACCACGTGGCTGCACAGCCAAAAACCAGGGTGTTTCCGATGTAGTGGTTGCACGACGTGCAGTGCTATGCTCACTGGCCCATCGTTCCCACACCCCCAGACCGGTAAACAGGTTACCATCAAATACCGCCTCCATTGTCGCATGGACCATGTAATCTACATGCTAACTTGTCCATGTGGATTGGCCTATATTGGGATGACCAGCAGATGCTTTCGTGAAAGGATGGCGAACCACAGAAGAAGTATCAGAGTGGCCCTCGACAGCGGAAAAACGGACCAACCGGTCCCCCGCCATTTCCTCCAACACAAACACCAAATACCTTCTTTAAGATGCCGATTAATCGATTGGGTCCCACCCCCGACACGTGGAGGTGACAGAGGCCTGCTCCTGAAAAAAGTAGAGGCACGTTGGATCTATAATTTGGGAACGTTAGCACCCCGGGTCTCAACGAAACCAACTCTTTTTCGCTATTTTTGCACTGAAGTGTGACCTAGACTAAGTACACTCTTTTGCATCATGATAAGTGCAAAAAATGTGTCCTTATTTTTTTTCTCAATTTTTTCTTAATTTTTTCTGGTTGACTTTCTTTGATTTCCGATATGTCTCTTTTTAGGCAAGATTCTCTTGAGTGTTTGGCCTGAATTATGTATCATGTGAGTAGATCTTACACAGAAATGTTGGGGTACATTCCTTGGCAATGTGACTGGTTGCAGCTAGTTCTGTGTGCTTCTCTTATTTTTTCATAAGTTATATGTCATTCATTTATGGTTTAGCTCTTATGTTTTGTCATGTGATAAGATAACGTGACGATTCAGTGAGTCTTTGCTCAGTATGGTGAAACATTTGATGACTGGTGTGACTGATCATCGACTCTATCCAACCCCCACTGACCTAATTAAAATAACTAATATAACAACACAATAAAATAAAAAATACAAAAAATAAAAAACAAAATAAAAACCATAAAATTAAAAAAATAATAAATAATATATAATAACAAAATAAAAAAATATAAAAACATAAATATAAAATATTAATAAAAAGGTTAATGTTGCTATAGAACACCCCTTCTAACGTCACCCCCAGACTTGACATCGGGACCATCACTGTCCACATAGATACTTGGAAGGTATGAAAAGAATACTTGGTTTTACAAAACTTAAGTGGGTGCCATTCAATTGTTTATTGTTTAACATTATATATCTTAAGTTTCCTTTGGTTTTTCACAAATGTGGTCTCAAGTATAACTGCCCTACCTGGGCAGGTTACTAGCTCAAAGTATGACCACAGATGGAGTCTAAAGTTTATCTATATGGATAGAGGATGATAACTGCGGCTCCAGCAACCGTACTTGAGATCAATGTCAAGTTTTCACTGAAATTACACATGCACATGTTATTGTTTGTTTATTTATTTGTCTGTATGAGGGGAATGTGCGGCTTTCATATGAGTGGGTGGGCGGCAGTACGGCGAATCTCCGTTCTCAGCTAAATACCCCACAATAGCACGGAGTTGTCTTGGTTAGCAGGGGAGGACAGGCTCAGTGCCGGGCTCCATCCTCCTCTCATTCATTGCACGATAACAACATTGGTAATTTAGCAACGTGGTACACAACTCCCGGCTGAGCCGGAAGTTGTCACACGTGTGTCCCAAAGGCCGGAAGCCTCGTAAAGCGTGCGTTCCAGGGCCTAGGGACGCAGAGCGCTGTTTTGGCGCTGAATATTGATCAGATGTCAGGTATAAATAGCTGTAACGGGCGTCAGCTGGTTGTGGCCCTCAGTCCTTGGATTTCGTTTCGTTGTCTGGATCTTCTTTGATGGTTTTCTAAACTTGGCTGGTGAGACTCCTTGACAAAGATCACTGATGTGATCGAAACGTTGGAGATAACAGCTATACTGATAACAGGTTTTTTCTTACTTAATGTGTTTAGAATTTTTTCCCCAAAATTTTTTTTCTAGTGGAGAGTGCTTTTTTCTTACATAATAGTAAGGAAGTATTTTGTATTATCTGGGCTGAGGCATGCTTGTGCTCCAGTAAGGCACCCCACCCCAAGCATTTGGTGAAGGTGAGAGTGCAGGCTTTGTGGATCTGTATATATATATATATATATATATATATATATATATATATATATTTATTTATTATTTAGTATAGACTTTTTCGATATTTTAATGTTTTGTTAAACATGTATTTTTCAACAATTTTATATGTTCTAACAATATTTTTCAGAAAGGATGCCCCATTTCCGGTGTGCAGCATTCAATACAAGGAACTTTTGGTTCCGGGCACCCTATTGAAAGACATTTGCAATGATATACAAGTATGCCACACTTCCGCCCCTCCGGAGAATGTACCTCTGTGGCGCCACACTTCCGGAGACACTACTGACGTCATATCCGGTAACGCAGCACTAATATAACGCAAGCACCTAAATATATAGCACTTCCGCCCCACCTATCCATCTAGCAAATCAAACGTAAGAACACACGCCACACTTCCGGTGACGCGGCACCCGGCGATCACCGGTTGGGCTTGCACAGAGAACCAATAGGGATAGGCTTCCCTTATCCCATCTATTACTAGGCGTCTTATTGCTAGGGACGCCGGGACACATGACCACTGTCCACCAATGAATTTACAGAAATACAATATACAGTTAATAACAAATCTCCCGTTCTAGTAAGATTTTGAAATAAACCTAATTCGTGTTATTTTTATATATGAACTCTGCCTCCTTTTCATCTTAAAATATTATTTTAATTAAAATTGGACTGGTTATTATGTATCATGTAATCTTGTACCATGTGACCAATTATCTTTACCCCAAGTAGTATAAATACCCCTCTGGGAACTAGCACACCCTATCCTTTGATAAAGCTGTGGACTACAGCGAAACGCGTCATGGTGCCACCCAGACCCTGTTAAACCCTGGTAACAGAATATACCACCATCTCCAATTGGGATCTATCCAAACCAGCCCATATCCTTTACCATCTCCAGCACAGTAGCAAACTTTCACAATTTCTGAGCGCTTTCCACCCTCCAAGGTAAACTGAATACCCTACCTGGACCAGCATACCACCATAAAGGAGGTTACTAACTGCGCAGGACTGTGCCCCAAAAGTGGACGGTAAATCAAAACATTTTTCCCAAATTTGGGGATCTACTTAAAGGGTTAATAGGAATGGACAGACCCCATAAGTACTTGCACTATATCTATATACCAGGAATCACGGGACCCAAAGTCTAGTGCAAAAGCATTTTTGATTGTTTTATCAATTTACTCTAGTATACAGCCTACTGTTACTACTGCTTACTTTTTAAAGTTAATTGATTTTAATTTATGTGATAACTGTACACTAATAAATTGTGTTTTTTTTACTGTGAAACCAGTCCAATTGGCTCTAGTATTTTAGAATCAGCGCTGCTATCTGTTTCTCTTGTTTTGTGCATATACCCATTCAGGGACTGACCATCCCTACTTAGCAGCAGCTCGGTGGAATCAAGTCAAGCGCTACCAGCATCAACCACTAGGGAGCGCTGCTTTTTTCCCCAGACCACTTATTTGAAGGATACCACCACCCTTATTAATAAATTGAAGGATCTGACGGATTTACCGACAGTTTGTCTTTTGTGCACGTTGGACGTCTTCAGCCTCTATACCGATATACCACACAGGGAAAGTATAGAGGCTGCTAGACATTTTATGGAAGAAAGTCCAGATATTGCGTTTTTTGCCAAATTATTATCTTTGACATTGACAAACTACTACTTATTTGATAAGAAGTGGTACCTGCAATGCAGGGGCTGCGCAATGGGATCTTGCATAGCCCCTGCATTTGCTAATTGTTATATGTTCCTAAAGGAGAAGGAATTTTTTTTGACAAAGTAGAGGTCTGTGACAAAATTAAATTGTTCTTGCGCTACATAGACGATCTTCTAATTGTCTGGACAGGTAGCAAAGATGATCTGGTGAAGCTGATCTCAGATATCAACTCATGTGACACCACGATTATATTCACATATGAGATTAGTGAGGTCTCAGTACATTATTTAGATGTCATCATCACGTTATCCAACAATCATATTACTACCAGCTTGTACAAAAAAGATATGGATAGGAACATTCTCCGCCACTGTTCAAGCACCCATCCAAAAGCCATGATGAGGGGCTCAGTTTCTGAGGGTTCGTCGCATTTGCGATGACCCGATTAATCCTGAGCGTGAAATAGACCGCATGATTGATAAATTCCTCCACAGAGGGTACAATATTCAAGATCTACTTAAAGCCATGCATAAGGCGCTTGCCACCCCTAGAAAGGGGACTCTCAGGAGTAGGGTGAAAAGCACCATTGATAAAGAAATTCACTTTGTACCATCGTTTAATAATGCTTGACAGGCAATTACCAGAACAGCAAGGAATTTATGGCCCATTGTTACTTCAGATGTGGATCTGAAAACCTTTTCTCACCACAAGTTGCTCCCCAGTTATAGGAGACAGCGCAACCTGAGAGACTATTTAGTCCATAACGACATTTCCAATGGGTCTGCCCCGGCCAATAAGAGTTTTTACAGCGTAAACCGGGTTTCTACCACTGTACAGGCTGCACTACTTGCAGTTATTTGGAGATAGGAGACCGCTTTGCTCACCCACATTCGGGTGAAAGAATAAGCATCAGTCATGTATTGACCTGCACCTCCACCCATGTGATTTAGTGATTAGGTGTCCCTGTGGCCTGCTGTACGTGGGCAAAACCACCTGCCAATTCAAAACACGCATGGCGGGCCACAGGTCTCACATCAGAGCAGAATAGAAGGCAAGCTAGTCCCCTCAGAACAACCTGTCCCTAGGCATTTCAGGGAATACAAACACGGCCTTTCCACCCTGAGGATTAAGATTATAGATCACATTCCTGTGAACCTCAGTGAGGGGACCGTGATAAGATGCTACTACAAAAGGGAGACCAAGTGGATTCACATGCTTAACACTGTGCACCCCTTTGGTCTCAATGAGTCATGCAGTTTCCATAGCTTTCTATAACTATGAATCCATGACTATCCAGAAATGTAGATGATTAAGGTCCGGATTTATAGGACCGAAACGTCGGGGCTATGTGATTCTAATATTATACCTTGATGACACCGTTGGAAATAAATATTCCCTGTTTTTTTATCAAATTGATTCTTCTTTGATAAAGTTGTGAGTGCGCATATCTCAGCTTGAGAATTGGCCTATACATTGGGGCATGGATTCACATCTGGACCTCCTTATGGGCACCCCACCGCTGTCACTTTCATCACTAGTGTGAGTGCGGTCATCCATTGGACTACATTTGATATCAGAAGTTTGCACTATTTGTTATCCTTGACTGGACACCCACGACCTATACAGGCCACACTATATAGAGCGGGTCCTGACTATGCCTGGGACTGCTGACACATAACATAGTCAAAAACCTCTGAAACCTAGTCTTACATACGGACTTTGACATATGTCTTTCTAAAGCTTTTTCTAATCCATACCATTATTATACCCCCCTGGACACTATTACAGCTTATTTTACTATACTATGGCAACAGGAGGTGTTTGATTCCTGGATGTAAACTTACTAACCCAGGCAGAAAATGGCATCATCTCCCTGACGGATGACAATGCTGATAAAGTTCTATTCGATCAGCTTGATTTCGATGCACTGCCTAACAAATCACCTGCAGATCTATACCAACGTTTATTAAAACTGAAGAAAAGAGAAACTGACCTAACATTACATGGTCACTTTCTCTCGAAATACCACCTAAAAAAAACCTCATCCCACGCGGATTCTACATAGCAAAAATTCCAACAATTGGGTGGAATAACCCTTCCTTCTGTAGTCGGTGGTGCGGGGTTCTCAACAAATGCTCATTTGATCTCATTCTTTTGGTTGTTGAGGAAGTGGGTATCGAACTCAAAAAAGATTAAAACTGATATTGATGCTTTTGGCATAGCACATCTAGCCACCATTAAAAGAGATAAGTCTTGTAATCTTATAGATAAAATCTGGGTCCAAGTTGAAGACTATAAAAGAGAATTAGTTTCTTTCAAACATAACAAATTGACAAGTCACCACCGATGCTCAAAATCGCAATGTTTATTGTTGGCTGTCAGGTGACCAAGGATCCCGACGCACACAACGTCCATTTAGATCTAGACGATGGCGACGACAACAGAAAAATCCTTATCGTTTTAACACTGGGTCCTCCACCTCAGCCTTTGACACTGAGCACTCTGGTCCCCAATCTGATTTTTTAGATTCAGGCCGAGACACCTCCAAGAATCGATCCAATCGACCTCCAGGAGGAAGGGGCGGAGGCCATATCCCCTTCATGGAAGATCTAGGCAAACAAAACCGGAAACAGGCCAAGATCTAATATTCAATCTATCCGATACCACTTTAACTCATAGAAACATAGAATTTGACGGCAGATAAGAACCATTTGGCCCATCTAGTCTGCCCCTTTTTTTACCCTTCAGGTAAACTCAACCCTTTTTAATCCTTATTTCTTTGTAAGGATATTCATATGCCTATCCCAAGCATGTTTAAATTGTTCTACTGTCTAAACATGCTTGGTATAGGCATATGAATATCCTTACATGTGAATATCCTTAACTCCTCCTATGTTATCACTCCTTGCTAAGGGACTCTCCTTTGTCCCTATGTGCACATATGATTCTTTTGACGCTACGGTTGAGCTGTATAAATTTGGCAGAAAATGAAGACTGCATGAACAGTTTTGTGACACGGACTCCATAGAACAGAGATCCAAAGTCAGACCCCCGTCCACCTTCGACCCTGTATCCTCCAACCTGAGCATTAAAACTTTTTTGTCAGATTGGTCAAACAGGACATTCAACGATATCCCATCACACCCAGATATAACAATCTATCACCGGACGAATGGTTGGCACTCAAAACTCTCAAACAAGATCAAAATATAGTAATACGCCCTGCTGACAAGGGGGGAGCCGTCGTCATCCAGAACTGGACACAATATAATGACGAGATTACCCGTCAATTATCTGACACTCACACATACCAACAAGTCCAACAGAACCTGATCCCTGATTTCAAGAGAAGAGTTGATGTGCTATTACAAATCGGATTGGCACATTAGTGTATAACACAGGATCATTTCAATTTCCTCACAGTTCCATTTCCTGTCTGCCCTATAATCTACACACTACCCAAAATCCATAAATCCGACACCAACCCTCCTGGCAGGCCCATTATCTCTGCCCGCACCTCTTTACTCCAACTTTTAGCAATCTTTGTTGATCACCACCTGCAGCCCTTAGTAGTCTCTGGTAACACCTATATACAAGATACTAATGACTTTATACAGAAACTCAAAGAAGCCGATACTAATGGGACACCCCATCTAGCAACAATGGACGTCAATTCCCTTTACACCGTCATACCATATGATGATGGACTCAGAGTTCTTCGAAATAAATTGTACGAAGGAATATCACAAACACCTCCCACTGCGTTCCTAGTCGATATAGCCACCCTGATACTGACATGTAATCATTTCCTCTACAACCATCGTTATTATGAGCAAATTGCAGGGACCACTATGGGCTCAAACCTGGCCCCTTCTTACGCCTGTTTATACATGAAGGAATACGAAAACCGCTTAATCTTGCCTAAATATGTAGATCATATCAAATTATACAAATGCTACATCGACTACGTCTTCCTTCTATGGACCAGTTCCAAAGAAGACTTTGTGGAGATGGTCAATGATCTCAACACTCTAGATAGTTCATTCTGTTTCACACATGCCATTGAGACCGAGTCTATCAACTTCCTTGATATCAATTGGTGCACACTTCATATCAGCTTATTCCGAAAAACTACTGATCAAAACACCCTATTATCGACAAGCAGCCAACACCCTCCTGCACTCAAGGAACATCTTCCTATCTCACAGTACATGCGAGTAATACGAAACAACACTGAGATTGTGAAGATGGAGGAACAATTGCAAGAGGATGACGACCAGGCTTACCCAAAGAGGATACCTCCATGAAGTCCTAAATAGATGTTTAGTCACTAGAGACAACAGGACGCTGACACAGAGTACCAAATCTCCTTGCATGATATATGTTAATACATATCATGCTTGTTCAAAAATACAGAAAAGTTTGAAGAAAAATTGGCCGATTGTCTCTTCTGAAACTACACTTAAATTGCAACGCCATGGTCCTCCTATGATGGCCTACAGAAAAGGGTCAAATATTAAACAACTATTGAGGTGTCCTACACTCAGCCCTAGCATTGAACAAAATACAACCTGGCTGTTAACCAAACTCCCTGGATGTTTCCATTGTGCTGGCTGCACAACATGTAAAAGTATGTTAATTGGACCGACATTCCCTCTCCCCTCACTCTGGCAGACTCATCAAAATAAAGTTTTGGCTCCATTGTCTCATGGACCATGTGGTGTACCTCCTCACCTGTCCTTGTGGCCTGGTCTACATAGGCATGACCACAAGGAAATTTTGAGAACGCATGGTGAACCATTGCAATTCCATAAGAGCAGCCATCGACTCTGGGAAAGCTGAACTGCCCATCCCGCGACATTTCATTGCAGCCGGTCACCAGATTGCGAGCCTCAGATGCCGCTTAATAGACTGGGTCCCTCCCCTGCTGAGAGTAGGAGACCGAGGATTACTTTTAAGAAAGAAAGAGTGTCATTGGATACACCAACTAGGCACCCTGGCTCCAAAAGGACTAAATGAGAACAATCCACTTTACATTTTTGTGAAATAATGATCTCACACTGCGGGTTCGACCTGAATATTCTTTATTACGTTCCATGGACTGGTAGGCTGGAGGTTCTCATATACAGGCCTTGACGAGGCACTGAAATCTTCCTATTTGACAGAATTCACCATATGTCTATATTCTTTTGACTCCCACTTTTTCCTATATCGGCCCACTAATGGTGATACGGTGATTTGGTCTAGGTCTCACTCTAGTCACACTCATGTTCCATTTTATTTGACTCATCTATTTGTCCTGTCTTGAGCCTAAATGTGCATAATATGCTGTCCCGACTAACCTAAGAGACACAATATATTGATTGATGTGAGGTCCCTGATCGGTCGATCTAAATATTGATTGATGTGAGGTCCCTGATCGGTCGATCTAAATAACCCGATCGATTGATACTCTCTTGTTTTTTGTTTTCTATGACTTCATGCACTTTATTGATTCTCCTCACATCCATATATATAATACTAAAAATTATATTTTTTTATGATTGTTTATTATGCACATGCTTTCGGGTTTAACAGTGGCCCCCTAATACACGCATGAAACGCAATGCACCAGAGACCCGGAAGTCATGCGTCCCACCATGCCCATTACAAGTAAACAAGCTATACAGATACACTGAAGTTCCGGTGTCATGATGCACTCCACCACATAGTGCTAGTTCCGGTATCCGGACTTCCGGTGCCTGCATGCGCCTCACCATGCATCTCAGACTAGCTGCGATTTCCTGTTTACAGGCTTCTGTACAGGAAGTGTAACTACACGAGGGACGCGGCGGGAAAGCGCGCCCACGTGACTTCCATCCTATGGGTTTATAAGCCGGGCCCAGGCAGTCTTAGTTATGGTCGCTGCTCCTGCACCATGCTGGTCTGCTAAAACCCAGTTGAAAACTAACCTACGTTTGTCACTTTGAATGTAAGTGTTATCCTATTATTCACTGCAAATGGTTGTACTCTGTTGTGCATATACTGAATTGCAGTATGCATTTTCTGTTGTACAATTTTAGGCTCCTTGATAAAGGTCCGGATTTATAGGACCGAAACGTAGGGGCTATGTGATTCTAATATTTTACCTTGATGACATTGTTGGAAATAAATATTCCCTTTTATTTAATCAAATTGATTCTTCTTTGATAAAGTGGCAAGTGCGCATATCTCAGTTTAAGAATTGGTCTATACATTGGGGCACGGATTCACATCTGGAACTTCTTATGGGCACCCCACCGCTGTCACTTTCATCACTAGTGTGGGTGCGGTCATCCATTGGAATATGAATATATATATATATATATATATATATATATATATATATATACACACACACACACACACACACACACACACACAAGTATCACATCTCCGTATTCCCCCACACTGTGATGCGCACGCAGCGCCTCTCACACTGAACACAGATCCGGCTAGTGAATCAGCTGACTGCCGGTGATTCCAGTATGACGCGCAGCGCACACACCCCCGCCGCCCATGCCGGTGCTGAGTGACAGCTCCCGGCCGGGCGGCGCTAGTGAATTTTGGCGCAATAAGTCCCCTATTTAAATCCAGTCTGGCTACCTTCACAAGTACCCCTGAGGAAGACTGGCACGCTGCCAGTCGAAACGGCTGTTGGGTCAGCCCTTATCTGTAATGTACAACCTTTGAATTAAATTATTTTGCAACTAAGAAGTGAGTGCTGGTTCTTTATCCTCTCCTGCAAAGGGAGGTAAGTGTTGTTATTTATTCTCCATACGGACACTGCACCGCTCCGCAGACGCTGAAACTGTGAGTGCCACCCTATTACCCATCCTGCATTATCCCTTATGAGGGTTGAGCACCTATTCATCTTTTTTTGCACATTGAGGGAGCTAAAGGCGGCATCTCTCAGTGCACACTACCATATTTTTCCAACATCCCTTACTTTCTATTTTTTTTTTTTTTTATAGACACAGAATCCCTGGCATTTAACAAAGACAGCCCTGATGAAGCATACTTTGACCTTTTGAAATTAAGTAAAAGGGAGATTGAACTCCATCTCCATGGACTGACCTTTTCCCAATACTATAAGGAGCAACTGATCCCACGAGGTTTCAGGATACGTAATCAACTGACATTGGGTCGACATAACTATGACTTTTGCACTAAATGGTGCAACATACTTAACAAATGTTCCCAGGATCTCATGCTGCTAGTAATCGAGCAAACGAGCATTGACCTAACAGCCGTTAAGGAAGAAATATCGGAACTCTGCGCAGTAAAGCCCTACAAGGAGCTCCAACAACCAGAGGATGATCGCCTAAAGAAACTTGATACAGAACTTGAAAAGTTTAAGGAAAACCTACTAAAGTTCAAGAAGAACAAATACAAAAACGTCAAATTGGACTATAAGGAGAGCAAAGTTTACCCTTGGTACTCCAGAGTTGAGCAAAGAAGATTCGGTCCTCAGTACAGGAGGGGTGGAGGAAATAGATTCGCTGCACAGTTCACTGATATAGAAAGTCACTCAGCAACATCTGCAAGCGATTCTGACGCGCCCCCAGCCCCATCTCAAGGAACACGCTATCTAGCACGGTCTGAGCGGCAGAGGAAACCGCCAAAAAACCCTCTGTACCCACCCGTAGAGGTGGGCGGAAAAGGAGAAAGAAGGCGGGGCCAGAAAGGTGCAACTGCTCAGTAGTCTACAACCTATCACATCACAAACTATCGGCAGCCGAAGAATCCTTACTTGGGAGAGGTCTCTCCTTTGTACCCACGGTGGGTCAGAATTGCTTCGACTGGCAAATAGACATGTATAAATTGGGTAGACAACTCAGACTGAAAGACTTTTTCCAGCGGAATCCGGTACCTCCAACAACCTCAACACTTACCTCCAAACCCAGCACTCTGAAAAAACCAAGCAGCTTCGATCCACCAACACAGAATGCATCCATTAATACCTTCTTAAGGGTACTTAAACGGGACAGATGCCCATTTGTTGAAAAGCAAAGAATTTCATACCATAATCTGACCACAGATGAGAAGCAGGCCATCAAAACGCTGAAAGCTGACAAAGACCTGGTAATCAGAGCAGCAGATAAAGGAGGAGGAATTGTACTGCTGGACTTTGATTATTACATCAAAGAAGCAACAAATCAACTCATGGACTCCAAATGTTACCTGGCACTAGATCACGACCCAACCTGGCGCTACAAGAAGGAGATAGACAGTATCATGCAGCTCGGGATAGCCAATCGGTACATCAATAAAGAAACAGCCGAATTCTTGACACAGATGCACCCGAAGATACCAATTCTTTACACCTTACCAAAGGTCCACAAATCTCTGACCACGCCACCTGGACACCCCATCATCTCCGCCAGAGGATCTTTGTGCCAACCGCTTTCACAATTAGTTGATTTCTTCCTCCAGCCTATAGTGAGAAACACTAAGAGCTTCATTGAAGATACCTCGGACTTCCTAAGAAAGATCACAATGATTAAAGACATACCACCTGGGACACTCCTAGTCACCCTTGACATAGCTAGTCTCTATACTAATATTCCCCATAGAGAAGTAGTAACAGCGAGTACAGAGGCTGCGTCAATAAGTGACCACTATTGTGGACCACCGACAGAATACCTGGCTTTACTTATGGAAGTAATCCTGAATAAAAATTACTTCCTTTTTCAAAACCGTTTCTATCTCCAGCAACAAGGCACCGCGATGGGGTCGAACATGGCCCCCGCATATGCAAATCTTTTCATGGCGGCCTTTGAACGAACGCACATCTATTACAATCAAAGATACAATCAGTATGTCCTGTTCTATGTTCGATACATAGACAACCTTTTTATGCTCTAGAATGGAGGTGAAGACAATCTATTGGCATTTATTGACCAGCTAAATACCATTGAGGGAACAATAAGGTTTACTATGAATTTCAGCAATCAACTGATCAACTTTCTAGATGTCACGATCACCCTATCAAACCAAGTGCTTTCAACAGAAGTGTTCTCTAAACCCACAGACAAGAACACTTTATTGCATGCCGAGAGCTTCCATCCTGGACCCCTCAAGAAGGGACTACCCTACTCCCAATTGATGCGGGTTTGTAGGATCAATTCAGATCCAAAGAAGCTTCCTTTAGCCCTAGGTCAGATGGCCCAGAGATTCCTGGACAGATGCTACAAGAAGGATGACGTAGAGGTAGCCCTCCGCAAAGTAGCGCTTCTCAATCGTGAGGAGCTCCTTGGTCCCAAAGAATCCACTGTTACAGTGGATCAAGACCGACTCAACTTTTGCAGCACTTTTTACAGTGGCATCGAAGTTCATGAAAAATAAACTACTGGAACAATGGCACCTCATATCCAGTGACCCAACCCTCGCACTAGTCTTACCTACACCACCAAGGTTTGCATACAGAAGGGGTCCTAGTTTGAAAGACATGCTAGTGGTCACCGACTCATCTCGCATCAAATCCACGTCCTCCAACTGGCTTTCCAAAAATAATGGAGTATATAAGTGCATTGGCTGCTCGAATTGTACATTCCTTTCCACCGGTGACAGCTTCACCAATCCACAGGACGGACAGAGATACAAGATTAGACATAAACTCGATTGCAATAGTAAATACGTTATCTACGCGTTTACATGTCCCTGCATGCTAGTGTGTGTAGGAAAAACTACGCGTATGATCAAAGAATGGATCAGCCAGCATAGATCCTCGATTAAGAAGAGCTTGCTACCTACCACCACAGAGCTTGACCTAAAGTTCTTACCGGTTGGTAGACATTTCCAGAAGAAACAACATTGAATCAAAGACCTGAAATGTACCCCAATTGAAAAAATTCCTCCACTAGAGAGGAGGAGACAGGCTACTCCTACAAAGGGAACTTAAATGGATTTTTCGTCTCAAGAGTCTTCCACCCGCAGGACTTAATGAAAACTTTAAAATGGGTTGCTATATTTAATCCAATATTAAACCACACAAACAGTGCGTCCATGCACTCTGAACACAAGCCATGGTGTTTATTAGCATCGGATCATAAGGCAGCCTCAATCACGCACAATGCCCTAGTGTATTACATCTAACTTCTTATTTAATACGAGTCACCTTATTCAGAAGTGACTTACTCCACATACGGGACCTGAGTGTACCTTTGTTTTGCTTAGACGTGGCTAATTGCACCGCCGAGTGCTAGAATATATATTTGAGTAAAGATATTTATTACGGATGAAGATGCTATCTTGCACCGCTGTGTGCCAGTAGTACGCCAGTGACAGCCCCAGTCTGACATAGGTACCTGTCGCATGTTGGTTTATACACATAGGAGGAAACCAGAGTCGTGTGTGACATAAGGTTGTGATAATGCTGCCATGCCTCTATTCCGCCACAGTGACATGACAGGATTGGTAACAATCCTGTATTAGAGATGAAATCTACCACCATATACATATGTGATTGTCCATACATTTGCCATTCATTACTTGCAACATTAGATCTGCCTGTTCATATGTTTATTGTCATATGACGCAGCACCACATCTGTCTAATTGCAGGATGATCGTTTGCCATTAATTGTGTATGTCCTATATACTGTTTATAGCAGAGTGGATTTAATAGCCACAACCCGTGAGCGCTCCCCTCCTGCCCCCTTCCCTGGTCACAGACACTGCAGGATTCGCCTGCAATACAAGTATCACATCTCCGTATTCCCCCACAATGTGATGCGCACGCAGCGCCTCTCACATTAAACACAGATCCGGCTAGTGAATCAGCTGACTGCCGTGGATTCCAGGGTGACGCGTAGCGCACACGCCGCCCGAGCCGGTGCTGAGTGACAGCTCCCGGCCGGGCGTCGCTAGTGAATTTGGGCGCAATAAGTCCCCTATTTAAATCCAGCCTGGCTACCTTCACAAGTACCCCTGAGTAAGACTGGCACGCTGCCAGTCGAAACGGCTGTTGGGTCAGCCCTTATCTGTAATGTACAACCTTTGAATTACATTCTTTTGCAACTAAGGAGTGAGTACTGGTTCTTTATCCTCTCCTGCAAAGGGAGGTAAGTGTTGTATATATATATTAGGGGTGCCTTCCTGAGAAGTAATACAGGTAGCTTTGGGTCACCCTAGGGTGAATCACGAGGCGGCACTCTCCGGATTTTTTTCAAAATAGTGTATTCAAATCTAGACATCAGACCCGTTTTTTCCCTTACTTGATGTCTAGATTTGAATACAGTATTTAAAAAAAAAAAAATCCGGAGCGTGCCGCCTCGTGATTCATCCTAGGGTGATCCAAAGCTACATATATACAATTAGTCATGTGATCTGCATACACACTCTAGGCTTATTTTCTTTAATAATATATACACAGATAACACACTACCCAAATTGGCCCACAAACATTCACTACAGATATATACACCCAGATACTGTGTGTTGTTCAGTCACAGAATGGTCCATTTTTCTGTAGGTTTCAGAAGGGGGGGAAAGGAAAAAACATTGTTATGGTGAAAATATTCACACACATATCATTACTTTGCATCAATGGACACCTACAGTGACATACATGCACACACATATATACATCTATATACATACACTCATAGTACAGGTGTCATGATCATGTTTCTAATGCTTGATCGCTCTTATTGTCTACATAACAGGGTGATGTTGTAATTAGAAAAGAAGGGGAGAACCACAGACACAGCCAAAGCTGCTGTACAGGGAGTGTGTAGGTCTCCCAATTATTTATGCAAAAAGAAAAAGGGTGGTGTACAGCGCTAGGTTTAGCTGAAAGAAATATACACTACCACATGTACATATGTATATAACATTTATTAATACAAAAACACTAATAATGGAATGAGAGCTCTCATAAAAACATATATAATAAAATTATATGATAAAAACAATGATAAGGCAGAGGCTCTCTGATGAGAATAAAACTCCACAGTGTGTGCACCAGCTCATTAATAGTTACCAGGGGGAGACAAGAGGATGTGAACGGTCTCCTTGGTGATGTAACTGCATGGAATATGTCCCAATCCGGATAGAATGCCCAGTTGAGTCCAGGTGTCAGGTAAATGTAAAATAGGCAGTCCTTATGGTATAGGTATACCAAGCATGATTTTGCAATGGCTGCTGGAAGGTGGACGTCCTGAATTTAAGTGCAGTCTTGGTCTGGTGCAAACGGAGCAAATAAAGTGCTGTAGAGTAGTGCTGGAAGCTGCTCTGATGTTTTAGTTAGCAACTTACCACACCGGCTACTCCTCCGTAAAAGCTCAAGGTGGCCGGTTCTCTTCTCCACAGGTACAACCAACGTCTTGCAAGCTGGAGTATGGTCCTGGTCGGTCTTGTCTGCCTTTGGATTTAACTCAGCACCTCTCTGTATGCAGGACGTTTTAGCAGCATAGAGCTGCGCGCCCCATCCTCTTGTCCATAACTTCATTAAGGACGCACAGTTCACTCTCTGAAAATGCTGCTGCTCTCATATTGGGAATGGTGCACAAAATGAAGTCATACCTAAATATAAACTCTGGTGCTCTGTGATTGGTTGGTTATCTGTAATTTGAACATAACTTTTTCCATTGGAAATACTGTGACAATTATGTATGTGCCAATATCTTACCGTATACTAGCGGATATATGCCCATTTCTGACTGTCCAAGCATGTTTTGCCAGTGTGTATATGACACCTTCCTATTATGACTAATTTGAGTCAAAAGTAGACATAGGTTACTGAAGAAGCTACCCACAAACAATAGTAATGATTAAACATTTAAATAAATCAAAGGAAAATGGGAACAAAAACGTCCAGTAGAAGTGCTGGACAATCGCCATCCATTGGCAACCTAAAATCAAAAATTATACACATTCACTACCATGACACACTCTGATTGGAATACATCTGTACTTTGTTCAACTTTTTTTTGAAGTTCAGCCATATTGGCCATTTGGAAAGAAATGAACATACACAGCAACACTACATTTCCACCACATAGTATGCTAATATCAGACTCCATTAATGCAATTGGTTTAAACATTTGTAACTCACCAAATCTGCTTTATGAGTTCAGCTAGAAGGATAGAATGTGTATTGCAGAATGTTTTTCCATTTCCCAATACATACATAGAAGACATTGAAACACAACAACATCACATATATATTGCTTCATGTAATCACACATATGATCTGGAAATGTGTTTTAAAAACATTAACATTAAATATGGTGTTAAACACTGTTATTCAACCTACCTGAAAAATCGTGCCACCACAGAGTCACGCAGGATGTACCCACGCACATTTTGTGGGTGTCTGTAGCGGCAGGGGGCACCGTCGTGTGGCTCAGGGGGATGGACTTCCTCCTCTGGGAAGGGGACCGTTCTCGTTACAGCTATGTTGTGTAGCAAACAACACAACCCCACAATCTTTGCCACCATGCCTGGCGCATACTGGAGGTCACCACCAGTGCGATGGAGCACACAAAATCGGCCCTTCAGGAGACCAATGGTGTGCTCCACCACTTGCCTGGTAGCGACATGGGACGCATTGTATGACTCCTGTGGGCCTGGTGTGGGGGAGCTGTAAGGAGTTAGGAGCCAGGGCGTACATGGGTAACCAGAGTCACCCAAAATCCATGCATCACGTCCTTCCAGCTCTTTTAATCTTTGCCAGATCCTGGTTTGACGGATGACATAGGAGTCATGGCCACTTCCAGGAAAGTTGGAGTTAAAGGCCAGGATCTCCATGGATGGGCCACACACCACCATCACGTTCAGGGAATGGAACATCTTCCGATTACGGAAGATGTGCTCAGTACGTGATGGTGGCACGAATGGTACATGTGTCCCATCCACAGCACCTATAACGTTAGGGAAACCTGCAAGGTGGTGAAATTGCAGCTTTACCCTATCCAGGGTATCCTGGTCAAATGGCATGGCCATGAAGTGCCCCTTGCGTCGAAACATGGCCGACATGACACGCCTCAGGATCCTACTAAAAGTAGGTTGGGAAGCACTGCCACCACTTGCTGGAAAGACCCTGAGGCGCAGAACATCGCCAACCACTGTGTGAGAGGCGGAATTGCTGTTGGGAGCCTGTGACTACTTTCCAGATCACTCTCTATTAATGAGAGAGTGTCCAAGATGACATGCGGTGGTAACCGTTACCTAGTTTGTACCTCATCATCAGGCATCCCAAAGAGGGTCACACGTGTGCAGAAGATTCGTGCACGCCCCAGCCTCCTTCCACGAAGAGGTGGAGCCACACGTTGCTCCAGTTGCCTCACACCTACATGCATGGCCACCACTTGACTCTGTAAACAACAAAAAAAACACAATTAGTGTCAGGAAACACACCCACACACACACACCAACCACAACCAACATAACACATACGGGCAAAGGATGCCTTAATAGATCCATATATGACCACAGTCCTGAAAAAGGGGATGTGTACACAAAAAACCATTAGCACACACGCTTAACATGCCATTACAATGTCATTAGGTAACAATACACACAATGAAACTATGAAATAAGGACGAAAGCACATGATATTTAGCATGATTATGAAAGTTGGCCTTAGTATGATCTGTGTTTGGAAGATAACAACATCATTCCTCACAAACATCTTCATAAGCCAATGTCGGCAAAGCAGAGAAATGTCCTGTAAACTGTGAATTACCTTAGGAGACAGCAGAGACACCACAAATTCAACACCAGTAGCTGGGCAAATCCACAATCCTAAGGGAAAAGTGAAGAAAATAAATATCCCATTCTAATAGCTGCCAGAACCATACAATCCCCACAAAAACACCTGTGCACACATGCATTGTAACATACATATGGAAATCTCTGTATGCATGGCAGACATTACAAGAAGTATTGGTCATTAGTAACAAAATTTCGCACAATTCAGTCTGCTAATATGTAGCGAAAAAACTTACCCACTCGCACAGTGCGTTCTGCTTGCACAAAACCGCCAACTTCCATAAACATAAAAGATAGCAAGTGTGGGTAAACGGGACAATCTGCATTTATATAGGCGCACAGCATGTGTTTTGTGTTCTGGGCAAAAATTAAGCGTAAGTGAGCATATACAAAAAACTGGCATGGATTGTGAATAATACACAACTATTATTTAGTAGCTAGCACACACATTCAATAAAAATATTACGCACACTTGTCATGCGCATAATAACAGTGACATATGAGAGCGCACTACAACATAAGTGATGCCCATTAGGCAAACGCATGAACCACACCACCAGGTTTTACCTGCTACCGCAGGTGTGCAAGCGTGCGTGCGAAAACTCACTCCAGACCACAACTATAAATGGCCACATGAACACATTACACATTTGCAAGGTCAATGAGTTCCGAATCTGAAGGAGAGGTCACCTCTGACCACGAGGCAATTATTGCAAAGCTGACTTCCATCACTGCAAGCCTGATGGAGAGGAGCAGACGAGTGGAAGGTGAAAGGTCAGCAGCAACACAGCCTGTCATTTCTACCAGTTTGGCTTCAACCCAACCACACACTGTGGGTGCTGGAGTGGCAGGCCAAACTCCGGCTGCATGTCCAGGACCAAGCAATGTTGGGAGTATGGATGTGGCAAGCAGAAGCAGAAACACACCGTTCTTAAAGGCTGAACTGGCCATTTTAGTGCCAAAAGCATGTGACCTCATTGAATTTGTCCCCCAAAAAATGACCCCTAATACCAAAGACAAGCTGTGGAAAGACATAACTGCAGAAATTAATAAGGTCTCCCCTCAGCCCCGGGATTGGCAGCATGTTATGCGCAGGCAAGTGTGTTGTGGTGTGTGTGTGTGTGTGATGTTAATTGTGTTTGTGAGTTGCTTGTACTATCCGGATTTCAAATGGCATGGGTATGTTGGTGTATGTGCAAATGATTACAGGGGTATTACAAACAAATTTCAAATTTTGGCCACAGTGTGGACATGGTAACACTTTACTGAGTGAAGATGACAAGGTGTTTGTGACGTCATATGTAATGTAGTGCATGTGTAGTACATCAATGTGGGGGACCGTCACAATGCAGAATGATTGCAAGCTTGGATAAAAAGGTGTAACGTTTGTAAGGGCTCACATTGAAGCATGTGATTCATAACACTATAGATTGTAAGCTTGCGAGCAGGGCCCTCCTACATTTTGACTGTCTGTAAATACACTGTTTTGTTGTATCATTGTCCCCTTTGTGAAGCGCAATGGAATATGCTGCGCTATATAAGAAACTGTTAATAAATAAATAATAACACACTTGTGCTTGATACACATGATTACATCTGAAATATATGTATAATATGTCCATATGTATGTTTTCATATTCTGCAGGTGGCAAGATTACAAATCCCGGCTAAAGAAAAAACTGTCTGAACGGTGGAAAGCTAGCCAGAAAACTGGGGGTGGAAATGTGCCCGACCACCTACAGCTCACACCTCTAGATGAGTTGGCACAAGAGTGCATTACCGTATAAGGGTGAATGTGATGAAACTGATTGATATTTTCTGCTTTCTTGACAGATGACAACACTGAGGTTGACACTTCAGCACCTCCACCACCAACACCTCCAAGCACTGCTGTAGACGTCACACCAACAGTGGACACTGTGAACCTGGAGCAGGTGCTGGGTGACATCCGTCAGCAGGGGCAGATGCTGGAGCTGATTTACTATTGCAGAACGCCTTCAGGGCATCCAGCATGAAGTAAAGGGCCTCAATGACTATCTGGCCACACAAACATCAGCCCCTCAGGCTACACCACCAGCTTCTGCCCCACCTGGGGAAGGGCAGAATCAACCCCCACTAACCAGCAGACGCAGGTCTGGTCGACCCACAAAAGGTGGTCTCCCAAAAAGAGGCCGCAAATAATGAGATTTTTTTTATTTTTTATTTATTTCATAAAAAAACATTTGATTTGATGTTGCATATGCAATAAAAAATATGCTTCCATTTAGCATGTGTGACGTGTTGTGTTGTGAAGGTGCTATCTGATATCTATGTTGCATATGTGCGTTGACACATGTCGACTAATGTTGAGAGGGCCAACATGCTAAACATAGCAGAGTAGAAATGAAAATAGTGGTGGTATGTTACATAAGGCCAATTTATAATGGTGTAATTTGTTTGGTTTTATCGCATTGGTTTCTTAAAATTCACCTTACCAACATAAGAAGTTTGTGTCTGCTAACACTTGATTGCTGTTGGTATGCAATCAGAACTTGTGCTGAGTTAATTGTCTCCCGAAATCAACCATGTATTGGTGTCATTGGTGTGCAGGTGCCATTGATTTAGGAATTCCGTGCGTGTGTTTGGTCCGTACGAATGAGCAGTTCACAAAAAGTATGGTGTGCGAAACTGAAAACCTGCTGTGAGCTTGCGAAAGCTTTTGAGTTTGTGGGGAACAATCCCTCTTGCACTCATGCGAAGGCAAACCCACCACTCACAGTGAACGCCCAGTTTTGCTCATTATAAAGGTCTCGCCCATGCAAACGCCCACAGCACGCCTACTTCCTAAGCACTCGTTCGGACGGCTAAAACTACTCGGATGATTGCTTGCGAATAGTGTTTTCTCAACTATAGATATATAGATATATGTAGATATAGATATATAGATATATGTAGGCATTACTAAAACTGAAGAAAATGGAACTGGATTTCCAGTTACATGCGATCACATTATCACCTTATTTCAGGGAACGTAAAATCCCACGCGGTTTTCGCATCAGAAATACGCCCATTATAGGCCGCAGCAACACTGAGTTTTGCCGCAAATTGGTGGCTATTCTCAATAAATGTGCATTTGACCTAATCCTACTTGTGATAAAGGAAGCCACCCGGACTCAATCTGAATTTAGTACAGGTCGAGTATCCCGTATCCGAGTATCCGTTATCCGAATTATTCCGAAATACGGACATTCCAGAAAGTGAAAAAAAATTTTTTTTTTGCTAAAAACTCACTGGGGACATTTGTAACAGCATCACTGGGGACATGATATGTAACTGGCACTATATATGTGCAAGACAATGATTGCTTGGCATTCAAATTCAGTGCTGAGATAGTACACACATTTTGTTTCACGTTTTGAAACCTTGTTTTTTGAACAATTAAAATATATTTGTGTGTATTTTATGTGGTAATAAAATATATTTGTGTGTATATTATGTGTTTATACAGCATACATGCAAGATACTTCAAAATACATCATTGAAATATTAAAATATTCCGAAATACGGAATAATCCGTTATCCAAAATTCTCCTGGTCCCGAGCATTTTGGATACGGGATACTCAACCTGTACTAAGATTGGCGAGCTGGAAGCGAAGTCTAAAAATCTACTAGTACAGGATACTGAGGGTTGGATATATCGCCTGGGGACTAACGAGCAACTGGGCTTACGTTGTTATTTGTAACCAGTAACTAATTATATATTGTTCATTGATTATGGTTCTGACGGTGTTTTCTGTCATTATTTCAGGGACTCTGTTTTAGAGTACATGATATTGTTTACATCGACCCGAAAATAACCTTTAGGCTCCATTTCCAAATAATATACCTAAACATGCTTTAAAAAGGCTTAAAAATTATGCTTGTTAATAGATTGTCTATTTAGCATATTGCTTAATAATGTTTGTAATAGACTCTTTCTTGCTGCTCAGTAGTTGACATGTCTGCTTCTGTTTTTATGATATCTGCATTTTGTAACTATGTGGTGTTCACGATTGATGTATTAAAGGGTTTGTTTATTCACTTTAGGTCTCCATGGTGACGGACGCCGTCCTGCGTATGCGCTGGGTCTACATCCGTGCGTAGTGACGTGGTGCGAGTCACGTTGATGACGGAGACGGACACCGCCAGCAGGAGCACCGGAACCTGGAGGCGTGCACTGATGTCTTGTAAGTATAAATGTAGTTATGTTATATGTTTGTGTGACCTGATGAAGAGGTGATAAATAAAACCTCGAAACGTTGTCGTTACCTGCGGTGTGAGACGTTTTTGTATGGAGTGCCACCACGTGGAGTTTATATTGTGAGGTCGTCTAGTGACCTGGGCGGGCACCCTTGAAAAGTATTCCGGGCTAAGGGAGTGCTACTCCGAAGTGGTGTACATGTGTGGAGGTCTGCCCGGCAGGAGCAGCTATCCAGGAGTATTAGCACTCGCAGTTTGTTCATTATTTTATCATTGCTGGTCATCAGTGTATTTGAACAGCATCCCAGCATGGAGCTACAGGAGATGCCTGGAGTGGACCAGCTGGGAACTGTCAACATGTCGTTGCAGACACAGGGTTTAATCCATTCCTTGACGGCTGAGCAAGCAGGTTCTATTCTCTATGAAGAGAGGCTTGTGGATGAGGTAGATGCTCGCCCTGTGGAAAATATGTTTAAGGACTGGCTGCGACTCAAACAAAAAGAAATAGACTTTTTGTACCATGGGATTACTCTGAGTGATTATTTTAAAGAAAAAAGAATACCCAGGGGGTTCAGGATCAAGAACGCACCGACCATCGGCAGAAACAATGTTGCATTCTGCCGCAAGTGGATCGCTGTCCTGAACAAGTGCAGCATGGATTTAATTCTCCTGGTAGTGGAGGAATCCAGCCGTGAGCTTGGTGTAGTACGCAGCAAGATTGCGGAATTCGAGCTACAACATAAACAAACCTTTGAGGAGGACGTGGCTAACAATTGGATTGACAAACTTTCCAAACAATTGTCAATCTACAAAAGGGACCTGATAGCTTTTAAAAAACAAAAGTTACAAAAAGTTATTGGTGACTATGAAAACAACCGAGTCTACCAGTGGGTACATGGTGGACGTTCGGAGTCCCCACAGAGATATCGTGATAGGGGTGCTAATAGAAGGAAGTGGAAACCACCACAGGACACTGGCTCATCTTATGAGGCTATTACAACCAGTGACTCAGACACCACATCAGGCCCTTCTAATACCCGCGGTCAGTCCCCTTTAGGCGTACCAACCAACTCCCAAGGCCACACCGCCAACGCAGGTTTACCCGCCGTGGTGGGCAGGGGCAGAGGACGAGGAAAATGGGGCCGTCCACCACTGAACCGGAACCGGAGACCACGATAATTAATCTGTCGACACATACGTTGACAGACTCCAAGAAAAAAGTTTTAAACAAAGGCTTGTCTTATGTCCCCACAACAAAATTGAATGGCTTAAAATGGGAGGTGGAGAAGTATCGTCTACAAAGACAATTGCGGCTCAAGGAGCACTTCTATAATAACCCTAAACCATCCGCGGTTGACACTATCCCCCACCAATTAAGGAGAATTACTCCACGTTCAACATTCGATCCAGTTTCCTATAATACATCTATTAAAGCATATGGAAATATGTTGGATACCCAGATACAACCTGAACAAGACCATAACCATTATAGCAACCTCAGCCATGATGAATTCCAGGCTCTCAAGGACCTATCCAATTATAATGACATTGTCATCCGCCCCGCCGATAAGGGCGGGGCAATTGTCATTCAAGATATACAGCCATACAAGGATGAGATCCAACGCCAATTGGCGGACTCTGATGTTTACTGCAGACTCTCTGGTGACCCGACTGTTGGCTACATGAAAGAGCTGGTGAACATCCTGACACCGGCTTTGGTTTCGGGACTTATTGATCAAAAACTTTTTGATGCCCTTGTGCCTAAGGGACCAGTGGTGGCTATTCTATATACTTTACCGAAGGTGCACAAGAGCTTGGAGCGGCCGCCAGGGCGGCCCATAATATCCGCCAGGAGATCCCTGTTCCAAGCTCTTGCGGTATACCTCGACGCACTGATTCAACCTTGCATTGTGAATAGCAGAGGCCACATCAGAGACACCACTGCGTTTCTTAACCTTTTACAAAGTGTGGAATTTATACCAGCTGGTAGTGTCTTGGTAACTCTTGACATTACCAGCTTGTACACTGTGATACCTAACGGAGAGGGACTCCATGCTATTAGTCCAATGTGGCCCCATCGTACGCCAATGCCTACATGCTGCAGGTGGAACGCCAAATATTCCTTGAAGCACCTTGCATTTGTGAACACATTGGGGCTTATGCCAGATTCATTGATGACCTCTTTATGATATGGAGTGGCCCTGTTGAAGTACTGGAAGAGTACGTACGAGGTCACAATGGATCTGGCAGCCCCATAAAGTTCACGTATATGATACACCCGAACCGTGTCCATTTCCTGGACGTTGAAGTAACCCTCTATGAGGGTAAAATCTCATCCACTTTATTCACAAAGCCAACAGACCGGAATACAATTTTGCACGCCAACAGTTTTCACCCAAAGTCATCCAAGTATGGACTACCATACTCCCAATTTTTGAGGGCCAAGAGAGTATGTAAAAAAAATCTCATTATGTCAACAGGTGATCGCTTACCATGGGTTAACCACTTTAATGACCATAGCAACAAAATCAACAAGGTCTCTAAACGGTGGTGGCCCCTTGTGACTGCAGACCCTAAAATAAGACTCAGTGAAAGCAAACTAATGCCCTGTTACCAGAGAGGTCTAAATATTTTTGACTGGGTGGTCCCGGCGGACATAACAGGGTTAACCAGTAGCCAGACCCACACAGAAAATTTCCTCTCAAAAAAGATGGGCTGCTTTAAATGCCTTAATTGCAACACTTGCAGATCAATGGTGGCTTCCTCATCCTTTAACCATCCTTCATCAGGTAAAAAGTTTTATATCCGCCATAGGTTAACGTGCACGACCAAGTACGTTATTTACCTCCTGACATGTCCATGTGGTCGTAGCTATGTCGGGAGGACAGACCGCACATTGCGGGAGAGGATGGCCACCCATCGTCATTCTATCAAAAATGCACTAGAGAGTGGGTCCAGTGACCAGCCTGTGGCAAGGCATTTCCTGCAGGCTGGTCACAATGTTTCCTCACTTCAGTATATTCTGATTGATCATATACCCCCTTCAATCAGAAGGGGTGACAGATCATTGAAGTTACTGCAACGTGAGACCAGTTGGATATATCGCCTGGGGACTATGGCCCCCCCGTGGTCTTAACGAGCAACTGGGCTTATGTTGTTATTTGTAACCAGTAACTAATATTATATTGTTCATTGATTATGGTTCTGACAGGTGTTTTCTGTCATTATTTCAGGGACTCTGTTTTAGAGTACATGATATTGTTTACATTGAGCCGAAAATAACCTTTAGGCTCCATTTCCAAATAATATACCTAAACATGCTTTGAGAAGGCTTAAAAATTATGCTTGTTAATAGATTGTCTATTTAGCATATTGCTTAATAATGTTTGTAATAGACTCTTTCTTGCTGCTCAGTAGTTGACATGTCTGCTTCTGTTTTTATGATATCTGCATTTTGTATCTATGTGGTGTTCACGATTGATGTATTAAAGGGTTTGTTTATTCACTTTAGGTCTCCATGGTAACGGACGCCGTCCTGCGTGTGCGCCGGGTCTACGTCCGTGCGTAGTGACGTGGTGCGACGCACGTTGATGACGGAGACGGACACCGCCGGCGGGAGCACCGGAACCTGGAGGCGTACACTGATGTCCTGTAAGTATAAATGTAGTTATGTTATATGTTTGTGTGACCTGATGAAGAGGTGATAAATAAAACCTCGAAACGTTGTCGTTACCTGCGGTGTGAGACGTTTTTGTATGGAGTGCCACCACGTGGAGTTTATATATATATATATATATATATATATATATATATATATCTATCTATAGATATATAGAGATATATAGATATATATATCTCTATCTATCTATCTAAATATATATATCTATATATATATATAGATATATATAGATATAGATATATATATATATATATATATATATATATATATATATCTATATATATAGATATATATATATATATATAGATATATGTAGGCATTACTAAAACTGAAGAAAAAGGAACTGGATTTCCAGTTACATGCGATCACATTATCAGCTTATTTCAGGGACCGTAAAATCCCACGCGGTTTTCGCATCAGAAATACGCCCATTATAGGCCGCAGCAACACTGAGTTTTGCCGCAAATGGGTGTGTATTCTCAATAAATGTGCATTTGACCTAATCCTACTTGTGATAAAGGAAGCCAATCTGAATTTAGTACTAAGATTGGCGAGCTGGAAGCGAAGTCTTAAAATCTACTAGTACAGGATACTGAGGGAGTCTGGCTGAATAAGCTTAACACCAATTTGGACAAATACAGACGTGATCTAATTATAAAAAACACAAATTATCCATTGTGGAAAAAAAATTACGCAGATAACGCAGTCTATCCCTGGGCAACAGGGCGCTATCCACCAAGAAGAAAGGCCTTTAATAAATCTAAAAACTTATGTACAACGATAACGGACACTGAGGCTACCTCAGGGGATAGCTCCGCTTTTAGTGAACCCGATCATCACCAACTCGACAAAACACAGAAGCCCCCTTTAGGGGTACGTACCCGCACTATAATCGCGGGAAGAGGCGCTTCACAAGGAGGGGTTGCCAAAACTGCCACAGCAAAGAGAAACCGGAAAAAGCGGACTCAGTAGTCAACATTTCATCCCATGTGCTTACTCCACTTGAAGCCTCCCCGTTGAGCAAAGGGCACTGGTTTGTCTCTACTGCGCATTTACAAGAATTTGAATGGAAGACTGATCTCTGGAAACCTCATTGTTCCATCAAATTAAAGGAGTTTTTCCAAGACGGGACTAATTCAGCCCCTATACCTATTCATCCATTTAAAGCCAAGTCTTCATTTGATCTTCAAAGTCACAATCCCTCGTTGAAAATATACATCAGGATGCTGGATCAAACAGTGTTATAGCAAGCCCCCATGATGAACAAACAACCGTCTAATCTGTCTAAAGAAGAATACCAAGCTCTCTGCAATCTGAGCAAAAATCGCCAATTGATTATCTGTCCCGCGGATAAAGGTGGGGCCATAGTGTTGCAGGATAGGGACCAATACATGCAATAAATTTACAGACAACTATCAGACCACAATGTTTACTGCAAAATCGCCCAGGATCCTACTAACATCTTTAAAAAAGACCTGGATCAATTGCTGACCTCAGCGGTACAGTCTGGAACCATTGATAAAATCATGAAAGAGACCTTGACAGTCCATTCCCCGGTAGACCCTATCCTACACTACCCAAGATACACAAAAACCTGAAGTGCCCCCTAGGTCGCCTAATTATTTAGGCGAGGGACTCTTTAATACAGTGGCAAAATATTTGGACTTTTTTCTTAAGCCTGTAGTTCAAAATAAATCAACATTTCTTAAAGACGCCACAAGCCTTTTGGTGAAATTGAATGAATTGGGTGAACTTCCCCCTATATGCTTACTTGCGTGCATTGATGTCGTATCTCTCTATACGAACATTCCCCACGACAAAGGGCTAATAGCTACAGGTAGGCTTCTTGAAGGCAATAGTAATTACAAAGGTCCGGCAATACCATTCTTTTTACAACTGCTAGAGAGAACCCCGACTAAAAACTACATTACTTCACCTTTAATGACAAGTTTTGCATCCAACAACTGGGATGCGATATGGGCTCCAATGTAGCGGTAAGCTTCGCGAACGCCTATATGTTCGCCATCGAACAACAGTTGTTTCTTCAAAACCCCACCTTTGCAAACCGTTTTTTTTTTTCACAAGGTATATAGACGACATCATGGTTGTCTGGGCCGGTTCCAAGACGATTTCAACACCCAGATGGGGTTAATTAACAAGATGGATGACAATACACTTTACTTACACTTGTAAACCATAATACCATCAATTATCTGGATGTGAAGATTACCCATGTATCAAACAAATTGGAGACGGACATCTTTTATAAAACTACGGACAGAAATACCATTCTACATGCCACAAGCCAACATCCGGTAGCCCTCAAAAAGGGTCTGCCTTATTCGCAATTTTTACGTATCAGAAGAATTTCCAGCAATGAGGAACAGGCACGAATACAGATGGTTAGCATGAAACAAAAATTCATCAACAGAGGGTACAAATAGGAAGATCTTATGATAGCCATGGAAAAAGCACTCAAATGCTCTCAGATAGAATGCTTATCTCCAAACATAAAGAAGACCTCAGAGGCGATACTACCATTGGTTTCCACATTTAACACTGCTAGTAGCTTAATGTCCAATACTTAAAAAAAAATCTGGCCTGTGATTAAAACAGATCAGAATTTGAAATGCCGGAAAGATACCTGCTTACTAAATTGTTTCAAGAGGGGTTAAAATCGAAAAGACTGGCTCATCAAAAAAGACATCTCGATGCCTCAGTCCCATGAGAGAAACATTTCTAAGTAGGAAACCTGGGACTTACAAATGCACTGGCTGCATCACCTGCAGGGACATGAAAACTGGAAATGATATTGTACATCCCCATTCTGGAAGACGTATAGCAATAAAACACATATTAACGTGCAGCAGCAAGTTTGTTGTCTACCTGATTTGTTGCCCATGCAGTCTCTTATACATTGGCAAGACCTCATGTACTTTTAAGGAACGAGCCAATCAACATCGCTCCGCCACTAGATTGGTATTCGAAGGAAAGGACTGCGACCAACCAGACGCCAGGCATTTCAAGTCCGCATATCACATACCCTGGCCACACTAAGATACCAACCCTTTGATTGCAACTAAAATGGTGCATGGCCTACATCACAAAACGTACCAGGAAAGACTAAAAGATCTTAATATGTATACTTTAGAGCAGAGAAGGGAAAGGGGGGACATGATAGAAACTTTCAAATATACCAAGGGCTTTAACAAGGTACAGGTGGGAGACATTCTTCACAGGAAGAGGAGCAACAGAACACGAGGACATGCACTGAAACTAGAGGGAGGAACATTCAGGGGAAATGTGAGGAAGAATTACTTCACAGAAAGAGTAGTAGATAAGTGGAATAGCCTCCCATCAGAGGTGGTAGACGCAAATACAGTAGTACAATTTAAACATGCTTGGGATAAGCATATTGATATCCTTACATAAAAATAAGGATCAAATATGGTTTGAGGTAACATGTTTAAAAAAAGGGGCAGACTAGATGGGCCAAGTGGTTCTTATCTGCCGTCAAATTCTATGTTTCTATGTTTCTATTGCGTTCCCCCCCTCAAAAGAGGTGGAGATCGCAATAAATTGCTGCTCCAACTAGAGGCCAGATGGATCCACCGTTTGAACACCGTTGCTCCATCTGGTCTCAATGAATCCCTATCGTTCAGTAGTTTTTTGTGATACAACATCTAAAGTCTTTATGATGCAATATCTCATGTTGTAATTGTAGCTCCCAATCATAGTCCTGATTATGGGAGATTGTCTATTGTTTTCTACTGTTTTTTGCTATCATCATCTCCATGCATCTGCCAATTTTCTATGCTCTTATACAGTATATGCTCCAGTTATCCATTGCTGTATTTTAAACATTTATGTGTGCTTTATTCTTATTTTTACATGTATGTACAGTGATGTGTAAATGTGATGGCGGACTAATCCGCACTACCCTGCGGCCCCCCGACCACTCAGGCATTTTGCCACTGTGTCATTTAATCTCTCATTCCTTTGCCAGCGGCCTGTGAGCTCTGACTTTCTATGTCAGCCGGGCAGCAGCTTCATTGTGCAACTTAACTTGTAACTTCAGCGGCGGACTTTGTAATAGTCCCGCCGGAGCTTTGTTTACATGTTGCCTAGCAACACACCCAGTCACAGCAGGATGACGCGCGCTGGCGTCATCCATTTGTGGCGCATGGCGGGCAGCGGTGTGCAGGCTGGTTCGTCCATGTCTCAGGCTGTAAGTATTTAACTTCTGTGTGTGTGTCTTGTGCTTTGTCCTGATGATAATTGCCATCTGGTAATTTAAACGTTGACTGAACGCTAAGGTCTCTGTGTCCTTATTTTGAAATCTGGGGAGTGCCACTGACTGCGTGCATATCTTTTTGGACTCCAGCCTCGCCGCTGCAGTTCCCAGGGGGGCACTCAGGTACTGTTTTTTGTCTATCTAATGGAGAGCCGGCTCAATCCAAGTGCCACTGACTCTCCGTCAGGAAGCAGCATGCGTGCTATAGACCAGGGATCCCCCGACGTCCGGTGAGGAAGTCAGACACTGCCCTGTCTGTGATGCGGCGCAGGGCATTGACTCATTTTATTTTGGAGCTTCTTTTGGGTATATAAACCCGGGACCCGGTGGTGAGCAGATAGGTCTTTGGCAGCTGTGGCAAGCAGACCTAAACCGGAGCAGTCCTCTTTTCTTTTGGTGACCTTATTGCTGTTGACGGATTCCTTGACAAAGATCCCGGTGGGAATCGAAACATTGGAACTCTTTATTTATGGTCCCACAGCAAACCCTCGATATGTTAAACTTTTTTTCTAAAAATAAAATACATTTTTTTTTCAATATTGGCGAGTGCTCTTTGTCCCACTCAGGGACTCCTGGATATATATTAGGCACACCCAGGTGTGACCTTAAGGGCACCCCTCCATCTACCTTGTTGTGTGCGAGTGCAGGTACATCGACTTCTAGACTTGGGGTTGAAAGTTTATTTTCAGTCCTTTTACCTGTCACCCACCATGTCTTTTTGCTACATTACCACATCCTACCCTGTATTCACCAACACGTTTGTTAGAGATCCCTTTCATATTTCAAATTATCTATTGTCTATCTTCTGATCTTTCTGACCTGGCCACTAGTGCCCTTGGCTTTCTAAATGATGAATTGTTGACACAAGCTGAACATGGTATAGTGTCACTGACAGACGGCGAAGCTGACAGTCTTATTTGACCAGGCAGATTTTGATATTTTACCCACCGAGTCCCCCATCGACTTGTACCAATGCCTTTATAGGTTACGCAAATGAGAAACAGACTTGACCCTACACAGGCACTTCTTGTCGGAATACCACCGCAAGAAGTACATACCCAGGGGTTTCCGTATCTCTAATATCCCATCAATCGGGCGTTACAATCCGGCTTTCTGTAGCCATTGGTGCAGGGTGCTAAACAAGTGCTCGCTCGACCTCATGGTACTAGTAGTGGAGGAGGAGGGAAACTACTAAAAAAGGTCAAACACGAGATTGACCAATTTGGTGTATCACACTATCAAATCTGACAGATCCACCAATTTGATTGAGAAATTGAGATCTGAGATTGACACCTACAAAAGAGATTTGGTATCCTTCAAGTGGAACAAACTTGCGGTTGTTACCGCGTACTACCAAAACCACACTGTCTATCGTTGGCTTTTATGTGTACCCACATCTGGAAGACCTCAGAGGTTCACTAAAACTAGATGCCAATTTTATAGGACCCCCCACCCAGGCACCGGTTCCTCTACCTCGGCCTCTGAAACTGAGCATTCAGACCCCATACCCAACTCTGGGGATTTTTTATAGGTTGGCACAACCCGTACCACCCGAAGACTAGAAGGAAAGGGGCGTAGACCCCACCCAAGGAAAGGGAGCCACAGGCCGCAGAGGGAGAGGACGGAGGAGGACCTAGTCTTTAATCTATCCAAAAAGCCATTGGAACCGGCCATGTTCCAACTTTTGTCCAGAGGGCTCTCCTACCGTTTCACATGACCCTTTTGACACCACTGTCGATTTATTCAAATTCAGCCGTAAAATTCGCCTTCGCGAACACTTTGGAGAATCCAAATATCCCATCACAATACCTAAACTAGAAAGGCCTTCCACTTTTGACCCATCCTCCTCCAATGCCAGCATAAGGACATTCACACGTCTGGTCGAGAGGGACTTGTGAGAGACTAGCACCATAAGCAAACATGACAATTTGACACATGAGGAATGGGCGGCTTTGAGATCCTTACAACAGGACAAGGAGCCTGTGATTAGGCCTGCCTACAAAGGCGGAGAAATAGTCGTAAAGGACTGGGCAGACTATCATTCAGAAATCATAAACCAACTCAGTGACACCAACACATACAGGTTGGTTGACAACAATCCCATCCCCTCCTTTAAAAGAAGGGTTGATGAAACACTCCTGATTGCACACACAATGGTTTGGATTGACAAAGACACACTTGAATATCTTAGTGTGGACCACCCTGTCTGTCCCAACCTTTTACTCTCTACCCAAGATCCACAACTCCTGCACTCGCCCACCCGGCCGACCGATTATATCGGCACGCAACTCCCTTCTACAACCACTTGCGATCTATGTGGATCAACATCTTCAACCTCTAGTCACTGCAAGTGACAGCTATATACGGGACACTACCGATTTCCTGGACAAACTTTTTAAGCTGGACATTTCTGGTGAAAAGGTCATATTGGCCACCATGAATGTACATTCCTTGTACACTGTAATTTATCATGATGATGGTCTTCGGGGACTTACCTCTGCCTTGGAGAAAAGACTCTCTCTCAGACCCCCCACATCGTTCCACATTGAATTGGCTGGATTGGTCCTGTCATGTAACCACTTCTTATATCACAACGCCTATTACATCCAAACTGCTGGCACCGCAATGGGGTCCAACTTGGCATCCGCTTATGCAGGAATATACATGATGGACTATGAGGTCAAACACATTATCCCAGATTTTCAACAGCACATTGTGATGTACAAACGATACATCGACGACGTTTTCCTTGTCTGGAGGGGCTCACAGAATGATTTTGCTAATATGGTCGAGGTCCTGAATGGTAAGGATCTCCTGATCAGATTTACATACCAAGTGGATGCTAGGTCCATAAACTTTTTGGATATAAACCTCAACATCTCCGAAGGAAAATTCAGAACAAGTCTATTCAATAAGGAAACCGACAGAAACACCTTATTGCTCAAAACCAGCCAACACCCACCAACCCTCAAGGAGAACCTCCCGGTTTCACAGTTCATGAGGGTGATACGTAATAATACTGACAAAAATCTGATGGAAGACCAACTGGCTAATATGGCTGAGAAATTACGACAAAGGGGCTACGCAGATGACACCATCACGAGATGTCTCCACAAGGCTAGACTGAATTTGACGATTGTCATAACCCCAAAACCCCCCAAGAAGGACCGCCTCATCTTCGTGAACACCTTTGACCACACATCTCATAAAACACAAAAGAGCATTAAAAAACATTGCCCGATTGTTGCATCAGACACATATCTGAAACTACAGAACTATGGTCCTCCCATGATGGCGTACAAAAGGGGCCCTAATCTAAAGCAGATTTTGATTCATCCCCTTGACAGTCCAACTGAAGCAACAAATATATCTTGGCTACACAGTAAAAAGCCAGGATGTTACCGATGCACTGGCTGCACTACATGTAACAGCATGGTTACAGGCCAATCGTTCCCACACCCACATAGGGCAAACAAATAAAGATCAATTACCGACTACATTGTCAACTTGACCATGTCATATACATGTTACATTGCCCTTGCGGATTGGCCTACGTGGGTATGACCACGAGGAACTTTAGGGAAAGGATGGCAAACCATCGATATGCACTAAGAAATGCCATACAAATGAAGAAGGCTGAACAACCAGTCCCACGACACTTCCTACAGGCAGGCCACAGATCTCATCCCTATGTCTGTCATCTCATAGAATGGATCCCTCCACCCATCAGGGGTGGTGACCGTTCCCTACAACTCAAGAAATGCGAAAGCCGTTGGATATACCAATTGGACACGCTTGCCCCTAGGGGGATGAACGAACACAACCCATTAACTATCATCTTGAAATTAAGACTACTTCTAATTAGGACGTATTCTACTGGACATTTGTATATATCTTTGCCTTTCAAATAGGCTTTTTTGTACATATGGTTTTTCACATTTTTTCAAAATTTTCACGTATTTACAATTTTTTCATGTGTCTATGTTTTATTGATATGGATTTTTCATGTCCATATTCTTAACTTTTTTAGTATCTATATGCGGATCTCGACTCTCGTGCTTACCTACGTCCCAGTATTACCCTAGGCCAATATGTAATTCAATTTAATTTATCTAAACCAAACATACCGTTCCCGCCTTGTATATAGCATACATCGTTTTCGCTCCTATGTTAATGATAAGTACACCACTCTAATGACTTATACACTATGCTGGCTGCCTCCTCTTGTCCCCGTGATCATCACGCCACCTATGGCAGCTTAAACTCCTTTATCTCTTTTCCATATTCATAGTGATAGTCAATATTCAGCGGTGCCTCTATCCCCTTCCTTTTCTCTGTTTACACAAGGCGGCGATGGCAGGTTGATATCCTCTCTTCCCCCCTAACAGCCCACAACAGTTGGCGGCTACTGACAGCCAGCTGCGTGTGTGGTTCCTTGGTTACTGCTTGCGCTCCACTGACTCTCCGTCAGGAAGCAGCATGTGTGCCATAGACCAGGGATCCCCTGACGTCCGGTGATGACGTCTTGTCTGTGATACGGCACGGGGCATTGACTCATTTGATTTTGGCGCTTCTTTTGGGTATATAAACCCGCAACCCGGCGGTGAGCAGATAGGTCTTTGGCAGCTGTGGCAAGCAGACCTAAACCGGAGCAGTCCTCTTTTCTTTTGGTGACCTTATCGCTGTTGATGGATTCCCAGTGGGGATCGAAACGTTGGAACTCTTTATTTATGGTCCCTCGGCAAATCCTTGATATGTTAAACTCTATTTTTTCTAAAAATAAAATACAAGTTTTTTTTTCAATATTGGCGAGTGCTCTTTGTCCCACTCAGGGACTCCTGGATATATATTAGGCACTCCCAGGTGTGACCTTAAGGGCAGCCCTCCATCTACCTTGTTGTGTGTGAGTGCAGGTACATCCACTTCTATTTTACCGATTAAGAAGTCTGAGGAGTGCTACTTTTCCAATTCATCTTGCATTTTGGGCTGTAGCTGCAGTCCTAAGGAGGCACCCTCAGCGAGCTAAAGGATTGGAGTGTGTGAGTGCCAGCTTTATCCCCTCTATACACACATTTGACTTATGGTCTATCTGTCTGGCAAGGCACAGTAAATCTCTCGGATTGAGGAAAACCTGTTTTGCAGCAACAAGCCGATATTCTTAAAGGGACAGCAACAAGTGTTTTTCATGATTTTTTCATGATTGATAAGATAGGTTAAACAACCTTTTGTCTCCAAAATATTTACAAATATGGCAGCTGAAGCAAACTTGGAGGAAGCTTTGGAGCTCATCCATCTTAATGCAAGGGGGAGGTTCAGCTTCTCGGATGTGGAGGCACAAGGCATCTTGATTAAACAACGCTTGGATGAAACTGCAGCTCCACCTTCTACAGAAATACTGTTCAAACAAGGCTAAATTAAAACAGAAAGAGTGTGACTTTAAATTCCATGGTATCAGTCTGTCAGTCTATTATAGAAGTAACCAGATACCACAGGGTTTTCGGATAAGAAATATGCCAACAATAGGCAGATATAATGTGTCATTCTGCCGTAAATGGGTGGCTATTTTGAACAAGTGTTCGATGGACTTAATTCTACTTGTTATAGAAGAGTCATCCAAAGAATTAACATCAACACAGGAACAAATTGAAAAATTTGAGTCAGAGTTCAAAACCACCTTAATTGCGGATACAACTACTAAATGGATGGGCAAGATAACCACACAAATGGAGCAATATCAACGGAACCTTATCTCCTTCAAAAAAGAGAAACTGAGAAAGGTACAACTAGATTATGAGCAGCGTGCAGTATACTCAGAGGTAACACCAGACAAAGATTTGATAACCCCCGAAGGTCACGCAAACTATGCCCATATCAGAACAGATATGATGATTCCAGTACATCATATAGTGAAGCAGAGTCATCTACCCAGGTTCCGGGGGACGGGGCAGGCCCTTTGGGGCTACAGACACGCTCAACACTCTATGCCCCACCCATAAGAGGACGAGGCGGTCGGGGCAGAACAAGAGGATACAGAAACAAAAGAACAGGGAGATAAATAAAAGCTCCATCATCAATTTGTCAAGTAAAGCTTTATCGGATATGGAAATGTGTGTCTTGTCAAAAGGTTTATCATTTGTACCCACTGTTAAGGAGGAAGCCATCCAGTGGAAACTGGACATATTCAAACTTAACAGGACTCTCCGCTATAAAGAATATTTTGGTAAGAATACAAGTTTAAATTTGCCAAAGAAAGATTCGATACCCCGACAACTAAAAAAGGTTTTGCCAGCCTTCACGTTTGACTCAACGACACAGAACTCCTCTATCAAAATATATACACGTTTGTTGGAAAACATAGATATGAGGAATGATAAAAACCTGAAGA
Source organism: Crinia signifera (assembly GCF_055691185.1). Taxonomy (NCBI): domain Eukaryota; kingdom Metazoa; phylum Chordata; class Amphibia; order Anura; family Myobatrachidae; genus Crinia; species Crinia signifera. The sequence continues at coordinate 288,469,933 of NC_139222.1, read as the reverse complement.
AATATGACAATCTTACGAAGGAGGAGTTTGTGGCACTTAATAATTTATCAAAACGCACTGACATCATAGTGCGTAGTGCCGATAAAGGCAGAGCAACAGTTGTCCAGGATCTAAAAGACTACCGGGAGGAGTGCGAGAGACAGTTGGGGGATAAGCACACTTACCGAAGATTGACCCATGATCCGACAGCATCTTATAAAAAAGAACTTGACAAAATACTGACATTGGCATATAATCAGGGACAGATTGATGAGGAACTTTGCAAGGCCTTGACAGTGGACTTTCCAAAGGTTCCACTATTCTATACACTGCCTAAGGTCCACAAAACCTTGATAAAGCCTCCGGGACATCCCATCGTGTCGGCTTGTGAGTCATTATTTTAGCCTATTGCGTTATATCTTGATGCATTTTTGAACCCGTGTGTCCGGAATATACCGTCTTATTTGAAGGACACTACTGCTTTACTACTAAAAGTTACAATCTTTGAATGATTTATCTGATGATTTAGTTTTATGTAGTGCTGACGTTACAAGCCTCTACACCTGTATCCCTCATGATGCAGGTGTGGAGGTTGTACGTCGCATGATAACGGATAACCCTGACTATAGAGGCCCCCCTGTAGATTTATTTCTAGAATTGTTGTCTATGATATTGACTAGAAATTATTTTGTATTTAATGGACAATTCTTTCTACAGGTGGCAGGATGCTCTGTGGGGTCTGCAGTAGCCCCGGCTTATGCCAATAGCTACATGTATGCTATTGAACAGGATTTGTTTTTTCAAAATGGTACTCTCAGGTCAAATATTAATTTATACTTACGCTACATAGATGACCTGCTCATATTCTGGTCAGGTAACAGGCATCAGCTAGAAGAGCTTCTGGTAACACATAACAGCTCAGAGTGTATTATAAAATTTACATTTGAGATAAATTCCTCAAGTATCCATTACTTAGATGGTGCCATCACTTATCATTCAGGACAAATACATACTTGCCTTTACACTAAGGATACAGATCGTAACACTTTGTTACAATCGAACAGCTTTCACCCCTTAAAAAGGGTCTACCTTACTCTCAACTTTTGAGAGTAAGGAGAATTTCATCTGATCCCATACAAACAGAAAAATCTATGGACGAGATGATAGATAAATTTGTGGAATGGGGATAGATACTGTAGAAAGACATTGGTGACCCTTAAGAACAAAGTCTTAAAAATACCAAGAGAACAGACTTTGCAGAATGTCTAAAAAACAGGACCAGAACAATAGGGTGATTCCTTGGGTAAACAAATATAATAGATTGAGTAATTGTACATCTAATAAGGAAAAGAAATGGTGGCCGATTGTCCAATCTGATAAAGATTTGGGGGTATTTAAAGAAACTCGGCTGATGCCTTGCTATAGTAGAGGGCGTAACATCAAAGACTATGTAGTAAAATTGGATATTGCCGGCATTGACAAGAAAGATAATCAACACTTTCTAAGATGAAAACCAGGCTGTTATAGATGCCTAGGGTGTGTAACATGTAATACATTGAATGTTGGCCCTACGTTTAATCATCCACACTCAGGAGCAAAAATTAAAATAAACCATATTCTCACATGTTCTTCCACCTACGTCATTTATATGCTGACCTGTCCGTGTGGGCTCTCATACATTGGGAAGACCCAACGCCAGTTCAAAGAACGGATGGCAATGCATAGAAGTTCAATAAAACAGGCATTGCTATCCCAAAAAGCAGATCAGCCAGTGGCGTGGCACTGTTTGTCAGCAAGACATAGTGTGGCCAGCATGCGTGCCATTATAATTGATCATGTACCCCCCACTGTTAGGGGTGGTAATAGAACACGTACCCTTTTACAACGTGAGAGTAGATGGATTTTTAATTATAAACTAGGTTCTCAGGGGTGGACGTCCCCTGCCCCTTCCCTTTCCTTTGGTGTTGGCCACCGCGCCTCGTCCGATGGCGCCGGTGCCTGTCCGGGTACGTGCACCTAAAGGGACAGAACCTGAGAATTGCCTGGGCCCCTCACTGGTATTATCCTACTGATAAATTTAAGTTGCATTTGGAAAATGTGTTGCAGGATGCAGTCAAAAATGAGATGATTAGTAGTGAGTTGGCTAAGGCACTGTGTCCACGAGCTCCAATGGTGCCTTTGATGTACACATTACCAAAAATTCATAAGGGGCTCCAACCCCCCCCCCCCCCCCAGGAAGACCAATCATAGCGGCAAGGGGCTCCCTATACCAGAATGTGTTGACATATATTGACTCCATCCTGCAACAATGCATTAAAGCTACAAAAGTTTTTTTGTTGGATACCACAGCATTTTTGAGACGATTGTCGGAAGTTGGTACCATTCCAGATGGCTGCCTATTGTGCAGTTTGGATGTTACCAGCCTCTATACAATCATCCCTAATGACCAGGGATTACTGGCAGTGAAAAGACTGATACATGATAACAGCTTGTACAAGGGACCTAACAGAGTTTTTCTTGAATTTAATTGAAATAGTGTTGACACACAATTACTTTCTATTTGATGGAAGGTATTGTATTCAGACATCGGGGTGTGCGATGGGGACGAATTTCGCTCCATCGTACGCTAATACCTTCATGCTGCAAGTTGAACATGATTTATTTTTTGCCAACATTGATGTGTCTGGCGATGTTTTGTTCTACGCCAGATACATCGATGATTTGTTTGTAATGTGGACAGGCGGCTCCGATGCTTTTGCTGAAATCATACACAAGCATAATCTAAGTGACAGTCCGGTTAAATTAACATACAGTATGGATTCAAGTACAGTCAGTTTTCTAGATGTACTTATTGAAGTCAGAGAGAATAGAATGTCCACTAAACTGTTTACTAAACCGACTGATCGTAATTCTGTGTTACACGCAGATAGTTTTCATCCCAAAAATCTTAAATTCGGATTACCATACTCCCAATTTATAAGATCCAGAAGAATATGTAGTAGTGACCAGTTAGCCGAAGATGCCATAGACACCATGTTAACTAAGTTTCAGGCAAGAGGTTATCAATTATGAAATATGGTGAAAAAACAGAAACCCCTAAAAAACTACCTTGGGTGACTCACTACAATACCTCTAGCTCGAAGATTAATGCTGTTAGCAAAATAATGTGGCCAATGATACATTGGGCCTTGCCGACACGAACATCATGAATTGTTATACAAGAGGAAAGAACATTCGTGACATTGTCATGAAAACTGACATAGCTGGTTTACAACAACAAACCAGTGAACAATTTTTAAGACCCCGAGTAGGTTGTTACAGATGTTTAGATTGCACAGCATGTCGATCGATGTCGACTGGTCCCTCGTTCGTTCACCCCAGGTCAGGTAAAAAGTATTTTATTCGACACAGAGTGTCGTGTACAACCAAATTCATCATATACATGTTAACCTGTCCATGCTCATTAAGCTATGTCGGTAAGACCGAAAGGACATTACGAGAGAGACTTGCAGGTCACCGATCCTCAATCAAAGCTGCTTTTGAGAAAGGGGGCAGTGATCAACCTTTGGCTAGGCACTTTTTTGAGGCCAAACACAGTGTAGCCTCTCTAAGATCTATGATAATTGATCACGTCCCTGTATCATTGAGGAGAGGTGACAGAGCGTTGAAACTGCTCAGAAGCGAAGCTTGCTGGATTCAGCGCCTGGGTACATTGTCTCCGGGCGGCTTGAATGAGGCACATGGGCTTCATTGTTTTATTTAATGATATGATGTTACATGTATCTTTTGTTCTAATAATGCCATCCTTGAAACATGATTGTATTTACATCTCATAGTTATGTGTATCAACTGGATCATATGTATCGAATCCACAATGCTTGTACGTTGTTTATATGGTATTGCCGACATGTACTCTATGGATGATCAGTAATATAAAGTTTAAAATCTAATAACATTAAGCTTTATTTGATGCTGCACTTGTATATTGCCATGTGTATATATTTTCTGTAGTATTTTGTTCTATTTTGGATCGTGTCACAAATTTGCGTGTATTTGTGTAAGATGTTTCCATGGAGACCCAGCGTGTGACGCGTCACCAGGACGTTGTGCATAGCGGTTGCTGTGACAACAGGTACTGGGTGATGACGTCAGAACGCCGAGCTGGGACCAGCTGAGCGTCTGGGACATCCTCGTGCACTGGGGGTTATGGTATGTATATAAACCATGTTGTAATGTCAATTTTTTATGTCCTGATGACGGAGTGAACAATAAAAGACTCCAAAACGTTGACTTATACTCCTGTATCTGAGTCTATTTGATCGAGTGAGTGCCGCCCCACAAGCTACATATATATATATATATATATATATATATATATATATATATACACACACCTTGTAGCGGACCGGCACTCTCCACAATAGGTTCAATGGTGCTGCGTGCCTTTGCCAGGATACAATAGAAAGCAGGAACCCCCCAAGAAGGGTAAAGCACGTCACTGCAGCAATACTTAGATGAAACCAAGCTGAAGTTTATTCGCCTCCATATATATATATATATATATATATATATATATATATATATACACACACATACATATACATATATATACACACACACACATACATATATATATATATATATACTGAAATCTTTGTATTGGTTAATTACACATGGGCGCTGTATAACACTACTGGGTTGTGTATTGGATTGTTGATCCCTCTAGTAGGGGATCGAGTGTTAGTAGTGACCACCCTTAGCGCAAATATCTAGTGATATTGTGTATGTGTATATATATATATATATATATATATATATATATATATATATATATATATATATATATATATATATATATAAAAATAACACAGTCCAGGTGGCGGCACTCTTCAATAATATGAATTAATCCCTCTATTAAAACTTTCCTCAGAAGACTGGAGCAGGAGTCCACACCTGATACCGCACGGAGGGAAGGGATTAATAGGAGCAACCTGACCAAAGATGAATGGGCAGCGTTACATCGGTTGGAAAGTAATAAAGATCTAATTTTTAGAGCAGCCGACAAAGGGGGAGCCCTTGTCATACTCAATATTCAGGACTATCTTAAAGAAATGTCTACACAACTCAGTGATGTCAAGACCTATTGCAAATTAACGGGCGATCCTACCACTGTATTTAAGAAAGATCTACAGGATTGTCTCGATGCGGCAGTGGCACAACAACTTATTTAAAAAAAAATTAAGGGATGCTTTAATACCCATGCACCCCAAAACGCCACTCATATACTTGATCCCAAAGATCCACAAGGACCCTATAAATCCCCCTGGCCGCCCTATCATAGCGGCCAGAGGGTCTTTATTTCAATTGGTCTCAACATATTTGGACGCATTATTCCAACTGTGTGTTCAGGAACATGCCAGATTTCTGCTAGATACCACCAGTTTATTGAACAATTTATTATTGTTACCCACAATCCCAGATGATGTTTGGTTGATAACCATCGATGTTAGCAGCCTGTACACCTCAATACCACATGGTGAGGGTGTACAGGCTGTTAATAAATTCTTGTCTAACAACTCTTCATTTACAGGTCCCAATGTATCTTTGATCCTACAGTTATTAGAAATGGTATTGAGTAGGAATTATTTCACACATGCCAATGGGTATTACTTACAGACAAGTGGGTGTACGATGGGGTCCCCAGTGGCCCCATTGTGAGCTAACATCTACATGTTTTTTATTGAGCAGATGGTGTTTTTTGACGACCCTGCGAGTGCAGCAAACATTTTTTTCTACACCCGCTTCATTGATGATGTCCTAATGTTTTGGACGGGTACCCAGGAGGCATTTGTGGCATTAATTGAAAAACATAATGCCAGTCAATGTCCTATAAAATTCACATATAGTATGAGCAAAAGTGATATTTCATTTCTTGATGTAAAAATAATTAAAAATAATGGATCGGTAGATATTACGTTATACACCAAAAGTACAGATCGCAATAATTTGTTACTCTTTAGCAGTTTTCATCCTGCACCTTTAAGGGCAGGATTACCTTATTCCCAATTTTTAAGGATTTTTAGAATCAACAATCAAACGGCAAAAGCGATTGATCAAATTAACATAATGTATGCAAAATTCATTGAGAGAGGATATCCACCAGCCCTCTTAGATGCAGCAAAAGAGAAGGTGTTAAAATTAACTAGAGGGTCCACATTAATGAAAAAAGTTGTTGATCAGAGCCAGGAGAAATTGTTACCTTGGCCAACTGTGTTTAACCCTGAAATTAAGAAAATCAACAAAATAGTGAAAAAACACTGGCCATTAGTGGCAACTGATGAGGCACTGGGGTTGGGTACCACAAGACTGCTCCCATGTTATAAGAGGAGCAAGAATTTGCGTGACTATCTTGTGAAAACCGACATGTCTGAAATCAATGTTGTTAAACCTAAACACTTTTTGCAGCCAAATAATGGATGTTATGGATGTGGATGTACCACATGTGGTTTTTTATTGAGAGGGAAAACGTTTCCTCATCCTCACTCTGGAAAGGAGTATGTAATAAGGTTTCATTTGACATGCAAAATGCGGTTTCTGGTGTATCAGATTGTCTGTCACTGTGGGCTGTCATACGTGGGTAAAACGGAGCGGACGTTCCGGGAGCGTATGGCAGCCCACAGATCAGCCATAAAGTCAGCCTTGGAAGATGGGGGTAGCGACTAACCGGTCGCTCGTCATTTTTTTGAGTTTAAACATAGTCTGACGTCCATCAGATATCGGATGATCGATTATATCCCCCCCTTAAGAGAGGTGGGGATAGGGGCAATTTATTGCTAAAACGAGAATGTGAGTGGATAGTAAGGCTGAACACCATTACACCCTATGGATTAAATGACCAATTAGCTTTGGGGTGTTTTTAACTGTCCTCTGGTAGCGCCATTTGATATTAAGTATATGAAGATATGGTCATTAGTTTATTGTTATAGGTAGACGATCAATGAATCTGTTTTGTTATTGTTGTTCATGCAAGATGTATATAGTGTGATTTGCGTACTGGTCTATTGGACCTTAGCATATATGCAGTGTCCTTAAGTATATTTAGCTAACTACCGTTAGATATCAGCTAAGATTCCTCTGTATGCTCAGTATGGTGCATTACTCTGTCTTCGACCAGTGTAAATAGTTTTATGTTTATTGTATTACATTATGGTGTTATTGTGACAGCGTCTCCGTCTCCCTGACTACAGGTAGTTGGAGATGACGTCAGTCTGGTGCGTCCCGGCCGGGTGCGTGGTCCCACGTCCGGAAGTCGCGCTGCTCACAGTGGTTGATATTTAAGGTATGTACCTTCACTGTATTTGTTGTATGAAGCCTGATGACAATGAAATAAATCATTGAAACGTTGCTGCATAAGAGCGTGTCAGCTGTGATTATGTTGATCAAGTCGCCCCAGAGTGCCAGCAATTACTGAGGTATATATCCACTGGCATGGTGGAGGACGGGCACCGGGCGCAGGACAATTGTTTAAGCAGGGAGTGCCGGTTCAGAGACTATATATATATATATATATATATATATATATCCATCCAGACAGGCGGCCGGCACATCCACGGCTCCAAGGCTTAAAGTAATGCACTGGGTGCCTTCACCATGGATAGTGTAGCATAGCAAGGAAGTGCGGCACTCGTAGTATAATGAAGTACACAGAAATGGAAGGTAAGTTTAGCAACGTTTCATCGTCCTTTTATTAGGACATTTTCATCAGGCTTGGAGCCTGATGAAAATGTCCTAATAAAAGGACGATGAAACGTTGCTAAACTTACCTTCCGTTTCTGTGTACTTCATTATACTGCGAGTGCCGCACTTCCTTGCTATGCTATATATATATATATATATATATATATATATATATATATATATATATATATATATATATATATATATATATATATATATATATATATAGTCCAAAGATCCAGTGTGCTTTAAACAGGCACAGACAGAGCAGAGAGCGGCACTCAACGGGTTTTAGCAAACGGAAAATTTATTCACAAGAAGGCATCATGCAGGCATCATCATCGACGTTTCAAGGCTTATCGCCTTTTCATCAGGATGCAGCCAAAGTGCATATAGTGCGGGTGTGTATAAAGTGAGACAGAGCTTACAGCTCTCTTACCTGTTTTAAGTAGCTGGACGCTGTGTAGCTAGGACGCGCTGCTCCGGCGTCTGCGGCTGTCACTTCCAGGTGCCGCGGTTCAGCCCACCTCCAGCGTGCGGCCGTCACCTAGGTTACCATAGGAAGCGCTTTCTCCGTGTCTGCCGGGAGCGCGTCCCTGCTGTAAACAAGAAGACCAACAAAAAAGATTTATGTTGGAAGGTGCAATATCAAGACAATGTAACACTCAAAAAAATGTGTGGCTACTATGAGTGATGTGTGTATAATAATAAATAATGATGCCTGCATGATGTCTCCTTGTGAATAAATTTTCCGTTTGCTAAAACCCGTTGAGTGCCGCTCTCTGCTCTGTCTGTGCCTGTTTAAAACACACTGGATCTTTGGACTATACTTCTATATTGAGGGCACCACGGTGGATGACCTACTCGTCTGGAGTGCCGAACAACACCAGCAACTACATTTTGGAGGGGACACAGAGCTGCCTCCCCCACGTGTTAAGGCACCAGAATCATTGATTTTTTCTGCAGATTTACAAAACTTTGGCCAAAAATAATCTGCGGTGTGCAGCTGTGAAGCACGAGCCCGCACCTCCCAGCACTACCTGTCGCACTTGCACTTTAGCACTCCCCCACTTTAGCACATTGCACTTGTGGGATACGTTGCATAAAATAAATATAAAAAAAATGGATAACCTGCACCAAGACGCTATCTCTTTTGTGGAAATTCAAAAGCATTTAAATGAAACTTTCTCGTTCACACAAGAACATGTCCAGTCCGTTCTGTTCAAAGAAGAGACATCTCCGCTACAAACATCCCAGTCTCCGGAGGATATTTACAACCTTCTGTTTAAATTGCATAAGAAAGAAATAGATTTCCAACTACACAGATCTACACTATCCGATTATTACAGAGCGCACAGAATCCCAAGGGGATTCAGAATCAGCAACATCCCCAAGATTGGGAGAAATAATCCCCAGTTCTGTTTAAAGTGGATATCTATACTAAATAAATGTAGCCAGGACCTCATGGTCCTGGTGATTGAGGAATCGGGACATACTTTACATACTACAAAGACAAAAACTGCATCCACCCGTGAAGAGAATAAATCCACGTTGCAGGACAAAAAACAGAGTCCCTTATGGGATAAATTTGAGGCTCAGCTCTTGCAATATAAAACAGATTTAGAAAAATTCAAAAAAAGGAAATGGGATGCTGTACAGATGGACTATGAGGACGGGAGAGTGTACAGATGGCTGAGCGGATTGGATCCGAATCGTGGCAGATCTAGAAACAATGCCAAAACATCTTGGAGAGACAGACAGCAGAAAGATCACAGCCGCTACACCAGCGATAGTGATTTTGCTGTGGATGACTCTGACGAAGGGACCTCAACATCAAGGATCCCTTTAGGCAGACAAACCCGGGCCAGAACCGGAGGCAGAGTGGCCGCCCCTCCGGGTATATCGGGTAATCGAGCAGGATCCAAAAAGCCTCCCATAACCAACAAAAAGAGAACCTAATCTTTAATCTTTCAGCGCACATTTTGACACCGGAGGAACAAACAGTATTAAATAAAGGATTATCTTTCGTGCCGTCTAACAAACACAATAATTTTGACTGGAGTGTAGATCTACACAGATTGGGCCAATCTTTGAGAGTCAAGGAATTCTTTCAGCATACAACTAACAAACAGAATGACATACATGAAGAATTCATCAGGAAACATGCCCATTCTTCCTTCGACCCACCGTCGACTAACGCGTCCATTAAAACGTTTGTTAAAATCATTGATGAGTCGGTCCAGAGATTTGATTCTAATGCACCAAAACACTGGTCTAATATGAATAAAAAGGAAACACAAGCCTTAAAAAGTTTGGCCCAAAATTCTAATATTACTATACGCCCCGCCGACAAAGGCGGGGCCATAGTATTACAAGATACAGAAACCTACATAAAACACCTGGATTCAATTTTGGCAGATTACGGCACCTATAGGAAATTACCGTCAGATCCTACCAATACTTTCAAGAAAGAACTTGATGAAGTGCTCATACAAGCACAACAACAGGGTCACATCAGCAAGAAAGTGTTTAAAACACTGACCCAGGATCACCCCATCAGTCCGGTAATCTATACCATTCCAAAAATCCATAAAGACCCAGTGCACCCCCCGGGCAGACCCATCATATCTGCCCGGGGATCTCTTTTTCAACCCATATCTCAATTTCTGGACTGTCTGATACAACCATTCATAATGACGCAAAAAACCTTCCTCAAGGACACCACCCAACTACTATTAAAAATTGATGAATTAAAAGATCTACCTCAGCAAATCACGTTATGCACTTTAGACGTAAAAAATCTTTACACGGTCATACCGCATGCACAAGCACTTTCTACTATGAGAGCATTTTTGCACAGAGTCAACTTTTCGGCGTTAGATATACCCCAATTCCTGGAACTTTTAAAATTGACACTAACAAGAAATTATTTTATCCACAATGGAGCTTATTACCTCCAACTGTCAGGCTGCTCTATGGGATCGAACGTTTCCCCTTCACTGGCGAATGTCTATATGTTTGAGCAAGAACGTGACTTCTTTTTTACAGATACAGCTATCAGCCAGAGGATCATCATGTACACACGGTACATAGATGATCTGCTATTGATATGGACCGGTACCAATGAAGAACTCACGGATATAATTAACAACATCAACTCATACGATCATCCCATCAAATTCACATACAGTATGGATAACCTGAAAGTGAACTATCTAGATGTCACGATTGAAAAGTTAACCAACAATTGGTAACATCTGTGTACCACAAGGACACAGACCGCAACACCTTTTTGATCAACAGCAGTAACCATCCTCCCGCTCTAAAACGGAGTCTGCCAAAATCGCAGATGTTAAGGGCAGTCCGCATTCACAGTGACCATACCAGTTTAAATCAAGAGTTGGACAACATGATTTCTAAGTTCACAGCCAGGGGGTATAAATACGCCGATTTGAAAAAACAGAAATGTCAAGTGCTCCAAATGACCCGCTCAGAACTGCTGACCAGTAAAACATCCAAGGCAACTTCAGATAAAATACCATTTGTGACCACATATGGACCAGCCACTAGAGTATTACCAAGAGCTCTAAAAGCAGTCTGGCCTTTGGTTACAGTCGACAAACAACTACCGGGCTTCAAGAAGAAATCCATCATGCCCAGTTACAAGAGGGGCAGGAACTTGCGGGATATGCTGGTTAGGGATGCAGTTAAAATCCCGGCGGTCGGGATCCCGACGCCGGAATCCCGACCGCCGAAATCCCGACACATTCTCCCTCCTGGGGTGTCCACAACACCCCTGGAGGGAGAATAAATTAGTGTGCCGAGCGTAGCGAGGCACCGGGCCTGCTGCGTGGCGAGCGCAGCGAGCCCGCAAGGGGGGGGCGATCCACGTCCCCCCCTTGTCGGGATTTTGGCTGTCGGGATTCCGGCGTCGGGATCCCGACCGCCGGGATTCAATACTGAATCCGCTGGTTAAGACCAATATAACACAAAATCCAGCACCCACATTATTCAACATTCAGACCAAGAAACCGGGTTGCTACAGATGCCCGTCCTGTACCACATGTAGCCACACGGAGGCAGGGTCGACTTTCCAACACCCTAACACGGGTCAAATATTTCAAATCAGACATGTGGTGCACTGCAAGACCCCATTTATCATATATATAATAGTATGCCCCTGTGGAAAATACTACGTGGGACAAACCATCGTCAACTTGAGGGTCCGCATGGCACTACATCGCTCAGCAATCACTTCATGCCTACAAGGCAAGAAAATTAACCAACCCGTGGCCAGACATTTCAAATCTAGTGGACATAAATTATCAGATCTGAAGTGCAAAATTATAGATCATGTACCCCCTCCTCCCAGAGGGGGTGACAGGCAAAAATTACTGTCACAACGAGAATCCCAATGGATTTTCAGGCTCAATTCATTGGCCCCTAGTGGATTAAATGAGATGATAGCCTGGAATGCCTTTATTTGAACAGCGGTCTGAGTATCTTTTTCTAATCCTTCGATACATACTGTAAATGTAACTATGTGTGAAATGTAATGTTAGCCTATATAAGGATTTTAACTGTACCTTATAGTGTTTACATGCACAAAATATGTATATGATGCTGATGAGTCCACATAGTGCATAGCCAGTAGATTGCATATCTGCCATCATTTTAAATTGAACAATATTACTCCAAAACATTTTTTCTAGCCCTCATTATTTATTATTATACACACATCACTCATAGTAGCAACACGTTTTTTTGAGTGTTACATTGTCTTGATATTGCACCTTCCAACATAAATCTTTTTTGTTGGTCTTCTTGTTTAAAGCAGGGACGCGCTCCCGGCAGACACGGAGAAAGCGCTTCCTATGGTAACCTAGGTGACGGCTGCACGCTGGAGGTGGGCTGAACCGAGGCACCCGGAAGTGACAGCCGCAGACGCCGGAGCAGCGCGTCCTAGCTACACAGCGTCCAGCTACTTAAACAGGTAAGAGAGCTGTAAGCTCTGTCTCACTTTATACACACCCGCACTATATGCACTTTGGCTGCATCCTGATGAAAAGGCGATAAGCCTTGAAACGTCGATGATGCCTGCATGATGTCTCCTTGTGAATAAATTTTCCGTTTGCTAAAACCCGTTGAGTACCGCTCTCTGCTCTGTCTGTGCCTGTTTAAAGCACACTGGATCTTTGGACTATACTTCTATATTGAGGGCACCACTGTGGATGACCTACTCGTCTGGAGTGCCGAACAACACCAGCAACTATATATATATATATATATATATATATATATATATATATATATATATATATATATATATATCACAGTCCAGGTGGCGGCACTCTTAAATAATATGAAAAAAAGTTCATGTAATACAGTACAAATACATATAGCAAAAATACTATAGCGTGGCTAAGGGGTTTTCCTACTCCCTTAGATGATTCCACGCTATAGTATTTTTGCTATATGTATTTGTACTGTATTACATGAACTTTTTTTCATATTATGCATCTTATATGTAAACACTGTTCTGTATATGCCGTTGATGAATTGTTTTTAAACCGCTTTTTGATACTGTTATTTTTGTGGTGTTATTGTATTTGTTGACTCTGGTAGCCGAGTAACGTCGTGAATGTTAGGGGAAGTGACTGGACCCGGCACGCGATCGCTGTGCAGTTAGATGCCAGTGATCCCTTGCTGTGTGGTTCCGGCTTCCCGGTTTCCATGATGACGCAGGCCTCCCTCAGCATGCACCGCGGTCAGGTGATGCAGCGTGCTGACGCGCACTGTGTGCGCCGGGCGCACTGACGTCACTGGGCTGGCGGCAGCGGCGGAAGAATCCGGAGCTGTTGATTTGCTGCACGGGGACTGGGGTATCTATAAATACTGTTTGTATTTTAAATGTATGTTATCTCCTGATGAAGAACGATTAAAGTTCGAAACGTAGAGTATTCCTGCTATCCTGTGTATTGATTGAAGAGTGCCGCCACCTGGACGGTGTTGTATATCCCTTAGGGGATTTGGAAGGCACCTACACTTGAGTATCTGCTGAGGAAGTGCTGCTCCACTATGCTGGTCTGTATTACCCCTACTGCTTGCAGGCTCTTTGGGGTTTTGGAGCAATAGCACCCCCTTTCTACTGTATTGGATACCTACATCAGGCTTTGTGCACTGCTTTCATCACCTGTTAACATGGTTGAGGGTGGTGTTTCAGGCAATACAGACTGTGTCGATAACATCAATTTGGCTCTACTGACCCAGGGGAATGTGTTGTCTTTCACCGAGTCAGAGGCTGAAGCCATAATTTCAGGTACAGCTGTGGATGATGAGGCAGAGGAGCCTCGACCCCTTGAGTATTTGTACAAGGATTGGCTTAAACTCAAGCAAAAGGAAATTGATTATATGTATCACGGAATCACCCTGAGTGATTATAAAACCAAACGTATCCCCAGGGGCTTTCATGTGCATAATGCCCCAACAATTGGACGTTTTAACGTCGCGTTCTGCAAGAAATGGATAGCAGTCCTCAACAAGTGCAGTCTGGATTTAATCCTGCTAGTGATTGAGGAGTCCGGACGTGAACTTGCACTGGTCCGTGACCGCTTAAAAAAGTTTGAGGACTCACACAAAACTTCCTTCTCTGCAGACACAGCGACTGATTGGCTTGACAGGCTCAACAAGCAAGTGGTCAATTACAAACGTGACCTGATTCAGTTCAAAAAACAAAAACTGAATAGGGTTAATTTGGACTACGAACAAAATTCTGTTTATTCGTGGATCCAGGGTGCCAATAATCCTGCTGGTCCCCGCTATCATGGCCGGCAGGGCAGACGCCAGGGGGGTTTTGACAGGACTGGCACCGACATGACCGGTACCGATTCCTCAATAGAGACTTATACAACTAGTGACTCTGATGGGGGTGCAAAACCCAAGCAACGACCCAAGAAGCCACTTCCCCCTTTAGGGGTTCGCACCAGGCAGATCATATCCCATGACGAAGGTACAGGACACGGAGAGGTGGCCAATGTCAGAGGGCGCAGGAGAAGAGGAAGACCCCCACTGAGGACATAGTGTTCAATCTCTCATCACATGTTCTGTCAGATGCAGAACATTGTGTCTTGAATAAAGGTCTCTCTTTTGTGCCGTCTGTAAAATTTGACCAGATGCAAAGGGACATTGAGAGGTACAAATTGAACCGTTTGTTGAAACTTAAGGAGCACTTTGGTAAGAACTCTGCCGCTTCTAAGATTGTACCAACTGTTGATGATACTACTGTACCTGACATACCCTTGCAATTAGCTAAATTACAGCCTAAATCCGTGTTTGAACTTATGTCTAACAACGCCACAATTAAAACTTTCATGCATGCATTAGAACATACGGTATCCAGTGATGTTTTGCCCCGTCATGCTAGTAATGTCATTTCTAATGCTAATTTGTCCAGGGAGGAGCTTGTGGCCTTACGTGATCTTGGGAATTACACTAATATTATCATCCGGCCCGCCGATAAGGGCGGAGCCGTGGTTATCCAAGACTTGTGTGACTATAAACAGGAGATTTCAAGACAATTGTCTGACTTAACTGTTTATAGGCCACTTGTTAAGGATCCCACTATTGAGTTCTCTATCCTCTTGAAGGATATCCTCAATACTGCTGTGGCTGATGGAACCATTATTGCTGAGGTGGCCTCGGCTCTTTTGGTTACCAATCCTGTTGTTCCCCTACTTTATACGTTACCCAAGATTCACAAAAGGCTACAGGCTCCTCCTGGGAGACCTATTATAGCAGCGTGCGGTTCCTTATTTCAAAACGTATCCACCTACATCGACGCGCTGCTACAACCATGTAGAAGGGCATCCCCTGGACATCTCTTGGATACTACTGCATTCTTAAATTTGATCAAAAATTTGGAGCGCATACCGATGTCACTAGCTTATATACGGTGATACCGAATGCTGCAGGTTTGGCATCTGTACGCAGATTGCTCTCTAATAATCCTTACTATGTGGGCCCCAACATCGATTTTGTTTTAATTTTGCTTGAATTTGTGCTCACACACAATTTTTTTCTTTATGACAATGCATTCCATCTACAGCTCGTTTGTTGTGCGATGGGGAGCAATTTTGCCCCATCGTACGCCAACGCGTTTTATGATGGATGTGGAGCGTGACATTTTTTTCATGAGGTCCGATGTATCGCAATGTATTTTTTTCTACACGCAATATATCGATGACCTATTCATGATTTGGACTGGGACCAAGTCTGATTTTGTCAACCTGATTGATGAACATAATGCTGCTCCTGGCCCAGTTAATCTGACATATACTGTCGACACCTTGTCGGTTAATTTTTTGGATGTTGCTTTGAATGTAATTGACGGTAAAGTGGTGACTTCAGTATTCACGAAGCCCACTGACCGCAACACTTTGTTGCATGCTACTAGTTGCCATCCGAGGTCGAGTAAGTTTAGCTTACCCTATTCTCAGTTTGTCCGTGCCAGACGTATATGCAGCACTGACACCCTGGCAAGCCAGCAGATTGATGTTATGGTAAATAAATTTCTTGCTAGAGGTTATGACATCAAGCTTCTTGAAACTGCTAAATTAAAAGCTATGTCTAAAGATCGTGAATCTCTGTTGTTATATCAGTCTAAACAGGGCAAGGCCCAAAATAGGATGCCATGGGTCAACCATTATAATGTCGTAAGTCCCAATATTAGCAGGGCTACCAAAAAGTTATGGCCACTTGTCCAGATGGACAGTGCCCTGCATCTTAGTGACAAAGCGATCATGTTACACTCGTGGCAGGAGTGTACGTGATATTGTCGTCAAGTCGGATGTTTCAAAACTTTGTGAATCAGGCAGTGTGCAATTCTTGGGCAAGCACCCTGGGTGTTTCAGGTGCCTCAATTGCACCACATGCAGGGCACTGATCACAGGCACTTCCTTTTGTCATCCTCATAGTGGGATCCGGTATCACATACGACATTGGGTTACTTGTACTACAAAAGTACATAGTTTACATGATATCGTGCCCATGTTCCCTTCATTATATTGGAAAGACCGACCGGACACTAAGGGAACGGATGGTTGGCCATCGCCATTCTATCAAACAGGCCTGGAAAAGGGTAGTAGTGACCAGCCAGTGGCCAGACACTTCCTTGAGGCACGTCACACTATCCCCATGCTCCATTACATGATCATTGATCATATACCTGCCTCTATACGAGGTGGGAATCGTTCCCTTGATTTATTGAAGTGTGAAACCAAATGGATACAGCGCTTGAATACTATTGCCCCTAGGGGCCTTAATGAGTTTAGGGGTTTACACTGCTTTCTTTAAAGACAGTACCCTTTATATCCGTTATGTACCATCTCTCTATATTCTGAAAAGTTTTTTCCTTGTATGCACTGCTCTGGGCTAAGGGGTTTTCCTACTCCCTTAGATGATTCCACGCTATAGTATTTTTGCTATATGTATTTGTACTGTATTACATGAACTTTTTTTCATATTATGCATCTTATATGTAAACACTGTTCTGTATATGCCGTTGATGAATTGTTTTTAAACCGCTTTTTGATACTGTTATTTTTGTGGTGTTATTGTATTTGTAGCCGAGTGACGTCATGAATGTTAGGGGAAGTGACTGGACCCGGCACGCGATCGCTGTGCAGTTAGATGCCGGTGATCCCTGGCTGTGTGGTTCCGGCTTCCATGACGACGCAGGCCTCCCTCAGCGTGCACCGCGGTCAGGTGATGCAGCGTGCTGACGCGCACTGTGTGCGCCGGGCGCACTGACGTCACTGGGCTGGCGGCAGCGGCGGGAGAATCCGGAGCTGTTGATTTGCTGCACGGGGACTGGGGTATGTATAAATACTGTTTGTATTTTAAATGTATGTTATCTCCTGATGAAGAACGATTAAAGTTCGAAACGTAGAGTATTCCTGCTATCCTGTGTATTGATTGAAGAGTGCCGCCACCTGGACGGTGTTGTATATCCCTTAGGGGATTTGGAAGGCACCTACACTTGAGTATCTGCTGAGGAAGTGCTGCTCCACTATGCTGATATATATATATATATATATATATATATATATATATATATATATATATATGATATCATGCAGTGGCACTCAGAGGACTTGTATTTAGTCAAAAAGAAGGCATTTATTAGAAATGCTGGTGTCCGACGTTTCGGGGTTCGCACGCCCCGTCTTCACTGTATCCTTGAAAACGGGGCGTGCGAGACCTGAAACGTTGGACACCAGCATTTTCTAATAAATGCAAGTCCTCTGAGTGCCACTGCATGATATCTTTCCAAGCGACATTTATGTTTCCAGGAGGCACCATGGCCACTGTTAATCTGGGAGAGTGCCAGGCCGATACAAAACTACTATATATATTATATATGCAAATAATTTAATCCTGGACATAGTCCTAGAATCATTTAGGTAAGGAGCCATTCTACGTATGTTTTGTCATCTTATTATCGCCTGGCCACCCTCTGACCCCAGAATATTGTGATCTGTTATGTTTTAGATTTTATATTATTGTGTGAAGACACCTACCCACACTTAATCTCGGTGTGAGGTTGACTACTGATTTGGTATGTACACTCCATACCATTTTTTTTATTATTATTTTTCATATGGTGTTTATGTACAGAACACTTATATTGCACTTTGTTTTATCTGTACCAACTTTAGCCATACCCCTGACAAAGTCCTTTGTGACGAAACGCGTTGGGTTTTATGAATAAAAAGGACCATTTGTCTGACTGGGAGTCATCTTCTTGTTTGAAAAAGTGGACAGAAGAATCTTGGGTACTTATGTATTATCTGGGCTCCCATGTTAAATGCACCCCATTTTTTCATACCCCTACTATCCAACTACGCATGGAGTTGATTTTATATAGTGTGGCGAGCGCAGCGAGCCACCGTGCCCGAAGCGTGGCGTGCGCAGCGAGCCCCGCGAGGGAACGCGGTCTCATAAGAAAAACGGGAGCCCAGATATTACATAAGTACCGAATCTTGTGTGTTTTTTAAAATTACTGATAAACATATCAGTGTAATGGACTAAATGTGGAAACTGTCTAGGTGATACCCCAATTAGCGCACTCCGATAACCCCAGTTTTTGCATTTTGTACACCCCTGGTTTTCACTAACAGGAGAACCATATCGGAGGAGCAGCTGTTGAACTAGGAAAAGCGCATGTCGGAGGTTAACCCTTGTATTGTTATCTGTGTTACTAGCTGTTAGTAACCTCTGTGTCAATTAAGCGAAATACAATTTTTAATAGCCAGGTGTTATACCTAAATAGAAAAATGTGCCTATATTTAAAGATCGCAACATTCGTATGCAAAGAGTGAAGAACATCTTTTCAGAGGAGGAGCAGGCGATACAATTTGACGAGGAGGACTATTATTGCTATCTAAATGTACTGGAGAAGTTGGCAGTGAAAGAAACACGAGGATGGTACGACATTATGACCCTGGAAAAATATTTAGAGGTAGGGCGCATACCCAGAGATCTGAGAATACAAAAAACACCCACACTAGGAGGGGGAAGTGAACCGTTTATGGCAAACTGGAATACCATACTTGATGAATGTTCCAGAAATCTGATCTCCTTAATAATCGCAGAAAGGAAAAGAGAAATCTCTAGAATAGAAGAAGAAATTAATAAAATAGAGACGTCCCTTGAAAAATTTGGAGACAGTGAACAGTTTAAAAGAGACATCATAGACCCACAACAGAAAATTGAAAGTCTGGAAAACGAAGTAATCTCTATGAAACAAAAGAAAATCCTATGAGATCGGAACGATTGCATTTGAGGACAATGTCCATAATTGGGGAGGGGGCGTAGAAAAACGCTTAAAACCCACAAACTCCAAACATTATTATGAGTGAAGACAACTACAGTATTTATAAACAAAGATGGAATGAGGATCGTGGACCCTACCATAATGATCATCCAAGGCAAAGGATGGAATATAGATGGAATAGGGATTATTCACCGAAACCACAATATGAAAAACGACAATATGGATCCAGAATAGATAATAGGAGTAGACGGGGAAGAATTCCTTCATATCAAAATGGGTATAGAAATAGATGTCCATCACTCAGAATTAAATACGAAGCACTAAGATCCCCAACGCCTGAAAACAAAAGAGAAAATCCCTCTCATCATTTTTTAGACATGTAGCGAGATACGGCCAGGTCATTTATTCACAGAAGAGAAGAACTCCATACCAGACTGGTTTCACCTCAAGGAAGGAAACACAGTTTATGTATAGACGACGAGGTACAGTAGGAGAGGAGGAAGAGACAAGTCCAAAAAGAAGCCGAGGATTGATGTTGACACAAGGAATACCGAGAGAGGGGTTGTTAACCTCAGTGAGAGGAAATTACAACCAGCACAAGTCACACTATTAGAGAAAGGCTTGAAATTCGCCCCGGACTCACATGTCAATAAATTTGACTTGTACATCGATCTTAACAAGTATATTAGAAACCTTACACTACAGAGGCACTTCCTCAAAAATCCCATTCTAACAAACAACCTGGAATTAAGCACTCTAACTGTTTAGGTCAAATCTAAATTCTACCCAGTCGAATCAAGAGGGGGTTTCATTGATGTCTTCTATGCAGATGATTGTACCCTCTGTCCTAGATTGATTTGATATTGTCAGAGGTAACAAACATTCTACATACTTGGTCTGGCTGGGCTGCAGATTATTCCACCTCAGGTGCTGGATGTATTTAAATGCTTTGGTAATCGGTCATTCTGCACACTGCTTTATATATCAGAAATGTGTTTTGACAAACTTAATTTTGCAAGTTAAAAAGCAAATCTCTGTTGCCTATGTGAAGGGAGGAATATCTTATAACACTTAATTTATGCAAGCATCTTTTATTACCATTCATTGTAGTCAGGGATTGGGTGGGAAGGGTCCAATTAATGAGTGCAGATGCATTTAAAGATCAGTACATAGGCTGTGGCCGAATAGGCTGTGTGCATGGTTTAGCTGTGTGCATAATAGTTTTGAAGTGCATCATTTTTAAAGTGCGGCATAATTTAAATATAACTGTAGCGTTATACTGGCGTTACACTGAAGTGAAACAGAAGGACAGAAGGACAGAAGCAACAACTGAGAAAAACAAAGTCTGCTTTGAGTGAGTTCAATTCATTCTCACAACATACTACCTGTGGCTACTTAATCTGGCTATTCAACCATAATATCATCATTTTTACATCTGCAAACAACTTTTACTGTCACTGTTAATGCTTGTATTTGCACTGTCAGTTTTGAAAATGCCCAGCTGTACCTCTAATGACTTCACCTCTCCTGCTCTTCCATTGATAGTAGGTGTACCCCAAAATTTTATTCCTGGCCCTCTTCTTCTCTATCTCTATACGTCCTGTCTGGGTGAGGTTATGTGCTCACTCGACTTCCACTATCACATCTATGCTGATAACACTGAAATCTACCTCTCCTTTCCTGATCTCTCTCCCTCTATCCTCACTCATATCTCCAACTGTATCTCTGCTGTCTACTCTTGGATGACCCAGCGCTTTTTTAGACTTAAAATATCAAGGACTAAGCTGACCTCTTCCCACCCTCCTGCATAAAACTTGACCATCTCTCATCCTAACCTACTGTTTATGCTCACCTCTTTCCCTTCGATGTCACCCCTGTCTGTCTAACCCTCCCCTTTAGAATGTAAGCTCTCATGAGCAGGGCCCTCTCTCCTCATGTGCCTTTCTTAGAATATATAAACCACTGCCACCCTGATGCTTGCTTCAGTGTCCTGTCCCCTGATGCAACTATCCGTATTAACCATATACTTGTCCTAAACTGTCTTGTGCTGTAATTCGTTATGTGTTTTTTGCTCATAACTATGCTTTGTAAAGCGCTGCGTAATATGTATGCGCTATATAAGAAACCGTTAATAAATAAATAAATGAATCCGTAAACGACGATTTCAAAAGAATTAAGACACAAAACATGCGCTACAATGGGAATCTTAGCTCTCAGGAGATACAAGCTTTGAAAAACCTAAAAAAAGAGGACAACCTGATTATAAAAAGTGCAGATAAAGGAGGAGCGGTCGTCCTACAATCCAAAGAAGGATACTTAAGTGAAGCAAATAAAATCCTACACGATGGAATAACATACAAAGAACTCTCGGAAGACCCCACAAAAAAGTTCCAAGAAGAGTTATTTGAACTTCTCAATACTGCACAGGTGGAGAAGACAAATCAATAAAAAAGAATTTGAATATCTTTTTATGAAGTTCCCTATAACACCTCTTTTTTACCATCTGCCAAAGATACATAAATGTAAGACTGCACCACCAGGCAGGCCGATAGTGGCGGGTATTCGATCAATATCATGAAATCTCTCCCAGTATATAGATCTCAAACTTCAACCCTATGTAGTACTGAATAGATCACACCTTAAATACTCAACTTGTGTTCTAACAAAACTAAGAGATAAAATCTGGACAGAAGATATGTCCTGACTAACCATCGACGTAGAAGCACTTTATCCATTCATACCCCATGAAGAAGGTATAGAAGCAACTAGGAAAATCCTGCTAAAAGTCCCAATGCTCTCAGAGAAGATGTTGAACTACATTCTAAAAAGTATCAAGTATATACTAACTCACAACTATTTTGAATTTAATGGGAAATATTATTTACAGACCCATGGAACAGCCACGGGCACTAAATTTGCACCTTCGTATGCGAACCTGGTTATGGCTGTTTGGGAGGAACAACACATGTAAAACTATTTTTTCCATGGATCCATCTCTACCAAAGGTACATTGATGACTTACTGCTAATTTGGACAGGAACATCAGTTGAAACTGAAGAATTTATGGCCGCTCTACATCAAAACCAGTTTGGATTTAAATTTACGTATAAAAAAGGGAGGAAAAAGAAATCGACTTCCTGGACCTAAAATTAACTGGAATAACCGGACAAGAAATTCAAACAAAAACATTCTTCAAAGAGGTAGACGCTAATAGCTTTATCCCTCAGTCAAGTTGTCACCTCCCTAAATGGAAAAATGGGGTTCCATATGCCCAAATTTCTAAGGTTGTGACGCAACTGCAGCAAAAATGAAGATTTCTGGACCCAGTCTATCGTTCTGGAGAAAAGGTTCATCGAGAGGGGTTACAACCCTAGGGACATAAAAGAAGCACAAATGGAGGTGTGTGAGAAGAACAGAAATTAACTTTTATCCGGGAAGAAAAAAGATGAGAAAAACGAGGAAAGGAAGAAAATAAGACCTTTTATTACACAATTCAATAGAGAAAATCACATAGTCAGAAAAACATTGGAGAAGCATTGGAACATCCTGCTGAAAGATCCTATACTAGGACCTAACCTGCCAGACAGACCCACCATCGTCTTTCGAAGATCCAATAATCTTAAGATCATATTGGCCCCAAGTAAACTTAGGACTCCAAATCAAGAACACCTGAAAAAATATGTATTTTTGAGTACATCTAATAGATGCCTACCCTGCAACAGATGCATATGCTGCAAATTTATGGACAAAGCTTCATTTGTACATACAACATCAGAACATCGGACATGGAGATTAAATACTGGATGCACCTGTATGACAACTTTTGTTGTCTAGAGAATAAGATGCAGTTGCGGACTCACGGATGTGGGTGAAACAAAAAGATTACTCAAAATCTGAATCCAGGAACACATGCGCAACATAAAAAAAAAATGATCTTACACAGCCTTTCAAGACATTACTCAGAAAAGCACGATGCCAAAGTAGAAAAATTGAACTTCTCGTTTACGGTAATCGAGCATATCAAACAGGATCCCAGAGGAGGGGACAGAGAGCTCAGACTAACACACAGAGAGAGCTACTGGATCTATACACTAAATAGCCTGATCCCAAAAGGCCTTAATGAAAATATAGACATCGTATCTTTTCTTTGACCACATTCTTTACATTAGTGATGGCGACTTGATCTGAACCTAAATGCATATAAGAGGTATCCTATCATCAACGTAGCTTCACTAAAGCCCTATAGGGACCACATTATTCAATTATGCTTATTTTTCTCTGAATTGATTTAAATTTACCATATGGGTATGAGTGTACTCTTTTCACGTTTACACTCTGGTACTGTGGACCTAAAATGGGGGCCCTTCCTCTTCATTTCTGGTGATTATTCACTAAGTACCATTCATTACAGTGTAGTAGTGATATCCTCTATAGTAATTATGAAATTTTCTAACGATTGGTATGTACCAATCTTTCAATTGATTGAGTCATGTACATGTGTACAGGGGGCATATGTATGCAAACTTTGGTCACTTAAGAGATCTTTCATCTTATGCACAATTATTAAAGTTTTTGTTTAAACATCGACCATGAATTATGTATGTACTCACTGAATAGCTTAATCATGTAATTATCACCACTAATGTTATTAATTATGTGTCTAACTCAATCAATTATGTTTATGATGGTAAATCTACATTGCACATTAATCATGCAATCATCATGTAATTGTCACTACTGATGTTATGAATTGTATGATTGTAAATATACACCGCATTTTTGTCATGAATTATGTAGAGATATTTATGTATATATACAATTCTTAAATATCACTGTAAAGTGTCTGTACACACACCCACCATGAATTATGTAGATATGCATGTATGTATGTTTTTACTCACTGCATAGCTTAATTATCATTTTTGATGTAACTAATTATGTGTCTGTTACACAATTACATTTGTAAATATATGCCTCACACATGAATAACTAAGCCAAAGTTTTATTAATCCATAGTTATATTTACTGGGTTGGTACCCCTTTAAATACTCATTAAGTAGATAAAATAAAATAAAAATTAGATTAAATATCCAGTGCCTTATAAATTATATATTTATTTCCCCTTTATTTTAATTTAATATATATATATATTTGTTAATTACAATTTTTTTCCCATTACACTTAAACATCCCATTTAATTCCCACAAAATACTTATATTTTTCATTTTATAATACTATAATGTCCCTTGATCACTTTGATATAATATACATTAAAAGTAAATGCCCATCGGAATTCCACCTATTTAAACAGTTAAACTGACATTAGCAGGGTTAATAGGGCGGAAGTTATAATGAAGTGGAACGCAATGCGTTCCAGACACATTGATAATGTTAAAGGATACAATGGAGTGCAGGTGTGCTGCGATATTACAGTCACGCAATCTAACCCACTAGAAGGGGAACTGATGATGAGGTGCCTAGCACTACCTCCGTGCGCGGGGGACGCTCAATGCAAGCCGTACCTGGAAGTAGTCAGTGGAACGCATGAATCGCTCATCATGCGTTCCACTGCCAATCAGGAGCCCGAAGGAAAGTTTATCGGCTTAATATAGGAGATAGTGCCCGCATATGGACCCTTCATTATAGCGGTTACCCGCCCACGCGCCCCCAGAACATATACCACAGTATTGGATATATTAAAACACTTTACAGTGAAAAAGTAAAAATGGAAGGGACGTCCACCACTCCATCCTATTTAAACCCCAGTTGTAAGCCCAGTCCATTCTGTCTGCCAACAGAAGCGATTGGATGCTTATACTGGGGTGAGTACTATTTAATCATTAAATCATTGAAATATCAGGTATCATTAGATTTCTTGTAACCCCATACCCATCTTGTTTAAAAAGGCTGTTCTCCAGCATTTCTATCTGCTAGCAGCACTCTCAAGATAACACAGATTGTTTTTGGGGAGTATCACCCCTATTTTTTCAAAGGGTTCACCTGTGAGGTCTATATATATATGACTGAGTTCATCTGTAAAAAGGTGCACCTGTAATATGTACTGGCATTAAGGAGGAGAAAAGTGTGTAAATCCCTGTATTCTGTATATTAAAGTATGTCAATAAAATCAGAACTACATGATCCGGTTAAGGCCCCCCATGATTTGACCTTAAGAGTAAGGATAAATTCGACTGTGTTTTGTTGAGTGTAGTAACCACATAAAACATTTGAGATAAATGTCCGGTTAATTGTGGTTATTATATTGATGTCCAGCCGAAAATTTGAACAGTTATGTCCACATTGGACCTACAAATAAAATCGGCTATTAAGTTGTTAACTTTGAATAAGTAGCTAACATAAGAATATCTGGTCGCCCTATTATTTCAGGTATTCACTCCCTCACTTCTAATTTATCAGCATATGTTGATTCTTTCTTACAATCACGGGTGCAATCACTGAGGTCACACATTAAGGATACTCAACATTTCCTTAATCTGATAAAAGACGTCGAGTGGAGGGAGGATTATGCTTTCCTGACACTCGACGTCTCAAGTTTATATACAAATATTCCACATACTTTAGGTATAAAAGCAATTTCTGATAAATTTTACGAATGGATGGTGACCTCAGTGATTCTCACATCACTTTTCTTCTAGACTCCATTCACTATATTTTACACCATAATTATTTTCTTTTTAACACTAACTATTTACAGGTGATGGGGACAGCCATGGGGACCAGGTTTGCCCCGAGTTACGCCAACCTCTACATGGGCATGGTCGAAGACCAGCTAGTGTTGGGTGGCAGACACGGGGCGTCCCTGGTCCTCTATGGCCGTTATATAGATGATCTATTTTTCATTTGGCACGGGGATGCACAGTCAGCACTTTCCTTTGTCACATTTTTGAATAATAACCCCTTTAATTTACAGTTCACCCACACTTATCATCCCTCACAAATTAATTACCTAGACATTACACTTACAGTTAAGGATAATCGTATACATACTTCAAATTTTAATAAGGAGGTGAATACCAATTCATATCTTCATTTCCAGAGTGCCCATTATCCACCCTGGAAATGTAATATCCCAAAAGGGCAGTTCCTGCGATTACGCAGGAACTGTTCGGATTTTAACTCATATCAAACCCAGAGTAAAGATATGGCAGAATCTTTTTTGGAGAGAGGTTACCCTGAACAAATTATACAGAGGGCTCAGATGGAGGGCTGGGAAGTTAGATAGGGCGGAATTACTGATCCCAAAAAGGAGTAAACAGGGTGATGGAAGATTCCATTATGACAATGAGATTTCCTTCATATCTATGTTTAATAGTGAACACATACAAATTAAAAAAAATCATTAATAAAAATTATAACCTCTTAAGGTGTGATCCGGTTCTCAAGGAACAGATCCCAGAAAAACCTGTTTTTATCTTTCGCAAAAATAAAACCGTTAAGAACCTGTTGGCTCCCAGTTTTTTTGATATAAAAGAAAATAAAGATCAAAATTGGTTACAATCAATATTGAATAATCTTTCTGGTTGTTTTAGATGTAATAAAACCAGATGTATCACTTGTCAATACATACAAAATAATAAAAAGGAAATAACAACAAGTGACAATAAGGTTTATAAAATCAAAACTTTTATTAATTGTGAAAGTACTGATATTATTTACATGTTGACCTGTTCTTGCGGCCTGATATATATAGGACGCACCACACGATCTTTGAAAAAAAGGTTCTTAGAACACAGGAGGAATATTTTAAATAAATTTATGAAACAGTGTATCTAAGCACTTATTCTCCCATCACAATAGCGATCCACTTTGTCTGAGAGTTGTGGGATTAGAACACATTAAAAATCCAAAAAGAGGAGATCGTTTCAAAACCCTGTGTCAGCAAGAGATATATTGGATGCACCGAATGAACTCAATCTTTCCCGAAGGATTGAATGATCAAGTTGAGCTCAATATGGGCTTATAAAGAGAAATAACTAATCTTTTTAGTAAATTATGAAATATATCACTTGTAAAATATATATCTCCCTCCTTTCATTTTTACTATATAGTCATATTAATTAATTTTTCTTGATTATTAATTTTTTCTACTGTCAAAAGTCTATTATCGTTACAATCTTTTTTAATAATAATAATTTTTTCCTATCCCCATATATATTTATATTCATCATTTCTATATATACAAAAAAATGTTTGTTCTAATTAATCTCTCTCAGGTTATATATATTCCCAATTTTTATTATTATTTCTATTTCTAATTTTCATTTTTATTTATTCTAATTTAATTGTATTTTTTATACTTTCTATATTCATTTTTATTTATTATTTATATTTATTTTTTATTTATATATTCATTTCAGCAATTTATTTTATGCTTATGGACTCCACATACTGTTTAAATGATCTTATTTATAAGCACATTTAAACATTAGGACCTATATCTCTTGCTTATAATCATATTCTAATACTAATTGGTATTCCCTGTTTTCTCCACCCTTGTTAGCCAATGAGTATGCATCCCTTTATAATTTGTTATCCCTGCGTTCCAAACTCTATGCATGACGCCAGGAACACAATCACTTCCGCGTTCCATATACCAGGAAGCGGTTTTCCTGCGTTCCAAACTCTATGCATGACGCTAGTGATACAATCACTTCCGCGTTCCACAAGACCAGGAAGCGGCTTTCTGAGACCCAGCACCCGGAAGTAGACGCGGTGCCAATACGCGTCCATAGAGGAGACTATGATACGTCCTGCATTATGCGGACCTAATGTAGAGCGGCCACAGGACCAGGGGACATAATTATTATGCACGCATCTCCACCTAACAGGAAACTACATAGACTTATTCCCGCCAAAATGATGCGGTTCATGGACCGGAATTTGGAACACAGAATGCGTTCCAAATACCGGAAACGCAATATAATATCGTTTTAAATGGTTTCTTGCTGCATAACATTTACTTTTAAAGTATATGAATCTGTTATCTTAATATATATATATATATGTACTTGATAGGTCTGCCTCCTACTAAGACCCATTATAAGGAATTATAGGTCAATTGGGTAATTATTCTGTGTTGCACTTTGCACTTCCTGTATTTAGGTATAAATAGCCTGATCAGACACCAAGAAGTATCCCTTTGAAAAAGTTACCAGTGAGAGTAACGAAACGCTTCAGGATACCCACTAATATCTTGGACTCTTGAGCTATATTGCGGGACACTCCCTATACCATCATTTGCCTGGTATCAACCTCCAATTTTTAATCCTATCTGATTTCTACACTGGAAGAAAAAACTTTTGGGACACCACCACCATCTCAATATTGGGAAAGCCTACCACCAGCCTGTGGATACCTGTCATTCCATCTACAGAGACAGCAATTCCTAAAAACACAGTGGCAACAATATCCCAGCATGGTTCATGGACACCCATACTAATAACTTCCAGCAAATAAGGAGGACAGATCGATCCAGCTATTTGGCATAAGGGAGAACGCTATAAGTATATGGCTCAGTCCTATTTCTTTTATAAATTTATCACCATATTTGTGTTGTTTTTAATTATTATATGTGATTAAGTGTATCATTATCACTTATTCATTTTTTATTAGTGTCTTAATAAATGTACATGAATTGTGATACCCAATTGACCTTTTAGTTATTTTGAATTATAATTCATAACTTCAACCCACCAATAACTACCTCCAAGCGCTCCACAACCCCCTTTTTTCTCTTCTACATATATTTCCAGGAATTGACATTCCTGGTGTGAGCTGCTGGAATCACACACACCCCATTTTTGGCGCCCACTTCTTGCCTTCTGGTAAGAAACCCCCCCTTTTTCTCTCTAGTCTTGTCGTAGTGGGCAGACAGAGATGGGTTGTTTTGTGAATTATAACGATAGGATAAATAGGAGGCAGACCTATTTTTCCAAATGGGAAAAACCCTCTGAAAAATTGTCCAATATGGATAATGATCTTAGGGGAGATTTCGACAGTCTGGAGGATCTAGAAATTGTGTTTAGGTCCACAGAGGTGGCGCAAAAAGCAATACAGCTGATATGAAGAATCTGGACCCGTGAAGGGATTAATTGACCAGAAAATTTTTATTGTACATATACACAAATTTTAAAAAGTGCAAGTGCAATAAAGTGCATTTGCATAAAATTCATATGAACACGGTATGACAATAAATACCACAACATACAAAAAGCAAAATACCATATAGGCGACGGGAGTGGGTAACCCAATAATTGATCTCACCGTTGTTCGTGGGTGCGGTGGGCTTGGTGCTTGTATACAGATGGTATGTCCCGGGGAAGCAACGGGTTTGCACCACCGCACAGGCTTAATCAAAAAGAGGGGTCCCAAACGAGTATTCTCCCATCAGTGTATTGGCATCCAGCGTGACATGTTTCGGAGGTAACTCCTTCTTCAGACGTGGATGATTTTTTGTATGTTGTGGTATTTATTGTCATACCGTGTTCATTGCTTTTTGCGCCACCTCTGTGGACCTAAACACAATTTCTTGGTCCTTTAAAAGAGTCAGTTTTGCTCTTTTTTTGGTCAACAGAGGGCAGCAGAGCATTATACAGCTTAAATAGTGCGCAGAAACAGTCACCTTGACCCCTTTATTTCCAATAATCTGGAGGATCTGATTAGATTAGAAACAAGACATTGGCTTGATGGGACAAACCTCCAGATGTATATCGACCAAAAAATCATTCCCAGAGGTTTAAGACTTAGCAAACCATCGATCTTCCAGACTGACGAAGAATTCTAAAATAAATGGAATGTTCTGTTGGACAAGTGTTTAATTGCCCTGATGGAACTTGTGGTAGATTTTAGATTTAAAAAAGCTAAAGCAGCGGAGACAGAGATAGAAAACTTAAAGAAAAAAATAGAGAAATTTAACAATACAAAGGAATATAAAGAAAGAGATGACATACTAACCAATAAAATACTAAACTTTGAAAATTCTCTCATGGAAATAAAATGCAAGAAATTCCAGAGAGCTATAGAGGATTATAAGGGGGGTGATATCAGATTATACAGGAGAAAGAGACAAATGCTACAATCAGAAAAGATTCAGCATCAGTCTGTATACCCTCCCCATAGAGACTATAATACAAATAGGGTCCCTTTCAATAGAAGAAACAGTGAAAGATCCCCTAGATTTTGGCGTAAGAGAGATAACCACAACTCGCCAAATAGGAGACCACGTTACCCAGCCCCCTCAGAAGGAACACCTAAACAAGATTACCATATTGGAGCCAGACCCAAAACCAAAATAAGGGATATACAGAAAGAAAACTCCCCTGAAGTTTTTTTAGGACAGACATCACGGAAAACCATTCAGAGGGAGGCACATTGGGACAGAGAACCCTATCTAAGGAACCCAAACAAAAAAAGAAGAAATTCAGACAGAGAAGAAAGAGAGGAGGCAAGAGATTAACATCCAAACGTAGGAATTTGAGAGGTCACCCAATTAATAAAACTAGAAAGAAAAAAGTATTCAATCTATCTTCTAGGGTTTTAAACAGAGTTGAAATACAAATATTAGAGAAGGGTCTCAAATTTTCCCCCACCACCCCCCCCCCCCCCAAAATTTTTCTGTTGTTCATGGAACTGAATAGATTCGTATGCACTCTGTGCAGAAAAAAATTCTTTGCTAACCCAAAAAAAAAAAAAATAGATGTAGTAGCATCACCAATCCTTCTTGACCAAAAAGATGCACAAGCAATTTCAGAGTTGGAATCTTTGTTACAAGAGAACAGTCAAAGTAACTCGGAAACATTCATTTTTGACTTAAATAGAGACAGGATGCGATTTAAACAAAAATCCGATTTCTACCCAATTAGGTCCAAAGGCTCAGTCATAGATGCCTTTTATAAGACCACCATGGAGGAATTCAAAACATTATGTTTGAAAGCAGATAATAAACAACAAAAAATGAGAGATAATTTAAATAAATGGGAAAGACGAGCCCTAAAAAATTTACAAAAAGATTCTGCGATAATTATAAAAGAAGCAGATAAGGGATGGCGGGGGGTTGTAGTTCAAAATGTACAAGACTACTTAAAAGAAGCCAATAGACAATTAACAAACACTATTCATTACACTAAATTAATTAAAGACCCTACCCCTGAATATATTATAACCTTAAAACAACTCTTGGACACGGCCATTGAAGATAATGTTATCTCCAAAGAAGAATTCCAATTCATTTTCTCTAAACACCACCGCAATTCCCACTTATTATCACCTACCAAAAATTCACAAGTCCCTCACCTCACCACCTGGTCGCCCTATTATTTCAGGTATTCACTCCCTCACTTCTAATTTATCAGCATATGTTGATTCTTTCTTACAATCACGGGTGCAATCACTGAGGTCACACATTAAGGATACTCAACATTTCCTTAATCTGATAAAAGACGTCGAGTGGAGGGAGGATTATGCTTTCCTGACACTCGACGTCTCAAGTTTATATACAAATATTTCACATACTTTAGGCATAAAAGCAATTTCTGATAAATTAGGAATGGATGGTGACCTCAGTGATTCTCACATCACTTTTCTTCTAGACTCCATTCACTATATTTTACACCATAATTATTTTCTTTTTAACAACACTCACTATTTACAGGTGATGGGGACGGCCATGGGGACCAGGTTCGCCCCGAGTTACGCCAACCTCTACATGGGCATGGTCGAAGACCAGCTAGTGTGGGGTGGCGGACACGGGACGTCCCTGGTCCTCTATGGCTGTTATATAGATGATATATTTTTCATTTGGCACGGGGATGCACAGTCAGCACTTTCCTTTGTCACATTTTTGAATAATAACTCTTTAATTTACAGTTCACCCACACTTATCATCCCTCACAAATTAATTACCTAGACATTACACTTACAGTTAAGGATAATCGTATACATACTTCAAATTTTAATAAGGAGGTGAATACCAATTCATATCTTCATTTCCAGACTGCCCATTATCCACCCTGGAAACGTAATATCCCAAAAGGGCAGTTCCTGCGATTACGCAGGAACTGTTCGGATTTTAACTCATATCAAACCCAGAGTAAAGATATGGCAGAATCTTTTTTGGAGAGAGGTTACCCTGAACAAATTATACAGAGGGCTCAGATGGAGGCTGGGAAGTTAGATAGGGTGGAATTACTGATCCCAAAAAGGAGTAAACAGGGTGATGGAAGATTCCATTATGACAATGAGATTTCCTTAATATCTACGTTTAATAGTGAACACATACAAATTAAAAAAATCATTAATAAAAATTATAACCTCTGTGATCCGGTTCTCAAGGAACAGATCCCAGAAAAACCTGTTTATATCTTTCGCAAAAATAAAACCGTTAAGAACCTGTTGGCTCCCAGTTTTTTTGATATAAAAGAAAATAAAGATCACAATTGGTTACAATCAATATCGAATAATCTTTTTGGTTGTTTTAGATGTAATAAAACCAGATGTATCACTTGTCAATACATACAAAATAATAAAATGGAAATAACAACAAGTGACAATAAGGTTTATAAAATCAAAACTTTTATTAATTGTGAAAGTACTGATATTATTTACATGTTGACCTGTTCTTGCGGCCTGATAAATATAGGACGCACCACACGATCTTTGAAAAAACGGTTCTTAGAACACAGGAGGAATATTTTAAATAAATTTATGAAACAGTGTATCTAAGCACTAATTCTCCCATCACAATAGCGATCCACTGTCTGAGATTTGTGGGATTGGAACACATTAAAAATACAAAAAGAGGAGGAGATTGTTTCAAAACCCTGTGTCAGCAAGAGATATATTGGATGCACCGAATGAACTCAATCTTTCCCGAAGGATTGAATGATCAAGTTGAGCTCAATATGTGCTTATAAAGAGAAACAACTAATCTTTTTAGTAAATTATGAAATATATCACTTGTAAAATATATATCTCCCTCCTTTCATTTTTACTAGTCATATTAATTAATTTTTCTTGATTAATTTTTTCTACTGTCAAAAGTCTATTATTGTTACAAACTTTTTTAATAATAATAATTTTTTCCTATCCCCATATATATTTATATTCATCATTTCTATATATACAAAAAAAGTTTGTTCTAATTAATCTCTCTCAGGTTATATATAATCCCAATTTTTATTATTATTTCTATTTCTAATTTTCATTTTTATTTATTCTAATTTAATTGTATTTTTTATACTTTCTATATTCATTTTTATTTATTATTTATTCATATTTATTTTTTATTTATATATTCATTTTAGCAATTTATTTTATGCTTATGGACTCCACATACTGTTTATATGATCTTATTTATAAGCACATTTAAACATTAGGACCTATATCTCTTGCTTATAATCATATTCTAATACTAATTGGTATTCCCTGTTTTCTCCACCCTTGTTAGCCAATGAGTATGCATCCCTTTATAATTTGTTATCCCTGCGTTCCAAACTCTATGCATGACGCCAGGAACACAATCACTTCAACGTTCCATATACCAGGAAGCGGTTTTCCTGCGTTCCAAACTCTATGCATGACGCTAGTCATACAATCACTTCCACGTTCCACAAGACCAGGAAGCGGCTTTCAGAGACCCAGCACCCGGAAGTAGACGCGGTGCCAATACGTGTCCATAGAGGAGACTATGATACGTCCTGCATTATGCGGACCTAATGTAGAGCGGCCACGGGACCGGGGGACATAATTATTAGACAGAACTTACCCAAGCCTCCGAGAAGGAAAGGAATGGACCAGCACTCACAGTTTGATGAAAAAAAGTTAGTTTGTAATAACAGTTACAGCATGGTGTACAAGCAGGCCTGCTTGTACACCATGCTGTAACTGCTAATACAAACTAACTTTTTTTCATCAAACTGTGAGTGCTGGTCCATTCCTTTCCTTCTCGGAGGCTTGGGTAAGTTCTGTCTGAAATTAACCTTAAGGACCCTGCACCCCTGATATTATACTTTCTTGAGTGCCATCCTGCATATATCTATGGACATAATTATTATGCACGCATCTCCACCTAACAGGAAACTACATAGACTTAATCCCGCCAAAATGATGCGGTTCATAGACCGGAATTTGGAACGCAGAGTTGATATTTTAAATGGATCAATAAAAGTTTGAAGTTTTATCTCAAGTCTGGTGAGTGCGCTCCTTATCTGTTTGGATATATTTGGCCCCATGGATTGTGGTCTGAGTTGTATGGACACCCCAGCTGTTGCCCAGGAAAATTGAGAGTGCTGTTTTCTCCTATCAATATGTATGGTGGACAAGCAATTGCTGTGTTCCCCTAAAACTGGCACCTATTTGAAGAAAGGAAACTTGTGGAGTCAACTGTTGCTTTAAATTGGCATACGTGTATACTTTTAAAAAAATTGTTGTTTATGCTAATGCTCCTGCTCTCTGTAGCAGTTTTTTGTCTTTAATGAAATTTTTCCATGCGGAATTTTTTCTAATTGAATTTTTTCTATGTGATTTTTTCAGTAGAAGTGTTTTTAAATATCAGACGCACATCAGTTGTAGTATTTTTTCCTGCTACTTGATAATTGACTTGTCTTTCTAAACAATGGCTGCGGGCTATAGGATGTTGGATGAAGTAATGCTGAGTGATGCAGAAAATGCTCAGATCAGCTTGACCGATGATGAGTTTGATAAAATATTGTTTAATGAGCTTGAGTTCAATAAACTTCCAACACAAACCCCGGCTGACAGGTTTTATAAACTTAGTCAATTAAAAAAACGGGAGGTGGACCTAGTGCTCCACGGACAGTTTCTCTCCGATTATTTTCGGAGGAAGCGTATTCCGCGGGGCTTTCGCATTGCAAATACCCCCACCATCGGACGTAGGAATCCGGCGTTCTGTGTCCGTTGGTGTGGGGTATTAAATAAATGCTCGCTTGATTTACTTGCTCTGGTGGTAGAAGAAGTGGGTGATAATTTGAAGAAATTAAAAATAGAGATAAAAGATCTAGAAAAAGAATCATTAAGTGTTCTCAAAAGTGATAAGAGTGAGGACTGGATTGGCCGACTTCAAGAACAGGTGGATAAATATAAAATAGATCTTGTTGCCTTTAAAAGGAAAAAAACTGGAACAGGTGGATAATGACTATGAACAGCATGTTGTATACCGATGGCTTGCTGGTAACGATGGACAGCAGGGAACCAATAAAAATAGGTTCAATAGAACAAGGGGTACAACATATAGAGGTTATAACCGTGAATTTAACCAATTCCAGTCAAATTCCTCATCTGAGATGGAGTCCTTTGATACCTTACCTCCAACAGGCCCATCCCCATCCTCGTCGTCTGCTTTTTTAGGCCAAAATTTGGGCCTTTATCGGGAGGGCACAAGGCCAAGAGGCGGCGGCAAACGAGGCGGGGGGGCTGGAAGAGGAAGAGGACGCCCAAGGGGCAGGAAGAACGCCAGGAGCTAATCTTTAACTTATCCTCTCATAAATTGACCCCAGCTGAGGAATCCCTCCTAACCAAGGGGTTATCGTTTATACCCACAACAAAGCATGATGCTTTTAGATGGTCTGTCGACCATTATAAGAATGGACGTAAACTAAGATTACGCGAATTCTTTGATAACAAGTCTACACCAACAATTCGGAGTGATACTGCCAGACCATTTAAACAGCCTAGCACTTTCGACCCCACATCCACCAACCCCAGTTTGAAAACTTATCTGAGAGTGGTGGAATATGAAAGTAAAATCCAACCCCAAGTGATGAATACACACTTTGACAATTTAAGCCCTGCAGAAAGACAGGCGTTAAAAAATTTAAAAAACAACAATGATTTAGTGATCCGTAACGCCGACAAAGGCGGAGCGGTGGTTTTGCAGGATTTTAACATGTACAATAAAGAAATTATGCGACAGCTGGCAGACAGTAAAACTTACAAAAAGGTTGACACAAACCCTATGGTGTCGACTAAAAAGAAGATTGACACCTTGATTAATATGGCTTACAGCCAAGGTTGGTTGGATGATGATGAGAAAAGTTTTTTAACAGTGGACTACCCGGTGTGCCCAGTGTTGTATACATTACCAAAAATACACAAGACACTAGTGGAGCCACCGGGACGTCCCATCATATCTGCAAGGGGATCAGAGCTACAACCTTTAGCTCGATTCCTGGACCATCACCTCCAACCTTTGGTACAAAAAACCTCCACGTATTTGAAAGATACTGGTCACCTGCTCAAAGATCTGGACCAACTTGGTCCCTTGATGGAGGATGATCTTTTGGGCACTCTTGACGTGTGCTCATTATACACGATCATCCCCCATACTGAAGGTATCCAGGTAATCAATGAAGTGCTTCAAACACGCACAGAAAGAGGTCCACCGACAGAGTTCCTGATCTCACTATTACAACTAGTATTAGGTGACAACCATTTTATGTATGAGGGGGAACATTATGTACAGGTGGCAGGCACTGCTATGGGGTCCAATGTGGCCCCTAGCTATGCCAACCTGTACATGGACCACTATGAGCGAAATGATATCTTCCCTAAGTTTGGTGATTGTTTGATTTATTTTAAGCGTTACATTGATGATATTATTATTATTTGGCGTGGGGGTTTAGCCTTATTTAATGAAATGGTTTTGTGTCTCAATGTCTTACCGTTGCCAGTGAGGTTCACAGCAACAGTTGACTCCAAACAAATTGATTTTTTAGACGTCACAATCTATCGTACAGGGGGACGTCTACAGTATACCCTCTTTAGGAAAACAACGGACAGAAACACGTTGCTATGGGCGAGCAGCCATCACCCGTGTCATTTGAAATCCAACTTGCCCGTATCACAATTTTTACGTGTTTTAAGGAATAACTCGGACCCAATCCAAGCCAATAAACAACTAGAGGAGTGTGCTGAACGCTTTCTATCCAGAGGATATAAGCCACAAGACATCTCAAAATGCCTAGTTAAGGCAAGGGCCACTCACCAGACCATTCCACCGTGCACCAAAAGCAAGGCTGAAAACCGTATGGTACTCACCACCCACTGTGACACACAACTTACAGCAACACAAAAGTCGCTAAAGAAAAACTGGCATCTAATTACGACGGATCCGGCCTTCAGACGACTCGAGAAAAAACCACCGTTGATCAGTGTCACACGTGGACGGAATTTGAAAGATGAGCTATACCGTACATCAGTGAAACATACAGAACAGACAGAAATGCAGTGGATACCAAAGAAAAAGGGCTGTATTCGCTGTATTGGATGTACAACGTGCCGTGGCCTCATCACTGGTCCATATTTTTGTCATCCACATAGTGGAAAAAAGATCTTCCTACGCTACAAATTGCACTGCCAACTCGACCACATTGTCTATTATTTGACCTGCCCATGTGGCTTAATGTACGTCGGAAAGACGATTTGTACTTTGCGTATTAGAATGGGCCAGCATAGGTCCTCAATTAAATTGGCTCTTGAGACAGGCAAAACTGACAAGCCAGTAGCAGCCCACTTTCTGGCAGCTAAGCATCAAGTGTCTTGCCTGCGTTATATGATTATAGACTGGATAATGCCATCACCCAGAGGTGGTGACAGAGGACTGGCTTTATTACGCAAGGAGGCCTTTTGGATCAACCACCTGGATACTGTGGCCCCCAGGGGCCTTAATGAGAAGAATTCTTTTGCCATGTTTCTTTATTATCTCACAATACAGATGAAGCTCTATGCATTGGACTTTAATCCAAATTGGACATTGTAAACTTGTCCCCAAGGTCCACTATGCAGAAGATTTCCCTATATCTCTTTATGACCAAAGGGTATAATTTACTAATCTGGACTTTTTTCTTTTTCAAAATTTTTTTATAAGATAAGGAGTTTTTTATAAAACAAGGAATCCTTTTTTTCAAAAAAAATTTCAGTCCAATTTTTTTCTTATTTAGAAACTACTAATTTTGTACCTGTATTTTTCTGTAAACCACTGCTCGGTCCATGGGATCGTTGAGTGGTTTTAGACAACTACAGTGGATTGCAGCAGTTATAGGATGTTATACTGGTGTGCGTCTGAGGTGAGTCAGCGCCCACTGATCCTCTGGTTGGTATACTGCGCCTAGTGTGCGGTCGGCCGGTGGTCAGTTGGACTCTGCCTCTCCTTTTTATCTTTATTTCTATTTTTATTTTATTTGTAAATGTATGTAAATGATGTGGTAAAAGCTGTGATGACACTGATCCTCAGACCAGTCTGTGCCCCGTGAGAATTCAACATACCATCTAGCCATAAGTTATAGATGCCCAACAATAAATAATTGTATAGCCTGCATGAAACTTATATAAAAGTACAGAAAATGATCCAGATATGTTTAAAGTGAAGCGCTATAGCACTCTTTGTGTTTAATTCCCACTAGCGCTGACTGACCAATAGCGCTTGATTAGGATGGCGCTCACGTGATCCCACTAGCGCCAATGAGGACTAGTGGGACAGCCGTTGCCTAGCGCTGTGTGATACACAAGCAGGCAGGCTGTAGTGCGCATGTCTGAATACTTCCTGATACGTTCTTTTCGGCTGTGGCCAATTACAATATTGAAACGCACACGCAGACAGCGTGATGCGCTCCACTGATGTCACCGGAAGGTAGCTTATATAGCTACTT
Source organism: Crinia signifera (assembly GCF_055691185.1). Taxonomy (NCBI): domain Eukaryota; kingdom Metazoa; phylum Chordata; class Amphibia; order Anura; family Myobatrachidae; genus Crinia; species Crinia signifera. The sequence goes on along the minus strand of NC_139222.1, from coordinate 288,430,702 downwards.
CCGTATATTTGAAACGCAAGCTGCAGTGAGCCAGCAGGTAATTTGCGTGGACACCTGATTATAAACCTAACACAGGTGAGTGTTTATTGCTTTTGAGTGATGATTGGCTAGATGGGACTATGGAGGTGGAGAGTCATGGGATATTAGCTGGTAGGGGGATCAGTGTTTGTCATACTGCCTCAGGGATCCAGGCTTATGCAGTCTTGAAAAAGGGTCATGCGGTGACCCGAAACGTCGACCTTGCTTTGGATATTTTAAATGGATCAATAAAAGTTTGAAGTTTTATCTCAAGTCTGGTGAGTGCGCTCCTTATCTGTTTGGATATATTTGGCCCCATGGATTGTGGTCTGAGTTGTATGGACACCCCAGCTGTTGCCCAGGAAAATTGAGAGTGCTGTTTTCTCCTATCAATATATATATATATATATATATATATATATATATATATATATATATATATATATATATATGTACTTGATAGGTCTGCCTCCTATTAAGACCCATTATAAGGAATTATAGATCAATTGGGTAATTATTCTGTGTTGCACTTTGCACTTCCTGTATTTAGGTATAAATAGCCTGATCAGACACCAAGAAGTATCCCTTTGAAAAAGTTACCAGTGAGAGTAACGAAACGCGTCAGGATACCCACTAATATCTTGGACTCTTGAGCTATATTGCGGGACACTCCCTATACCATCATTTGCCTGATTTCTACACTGGAAGAAAAAACTTTTGGGACACCACCACCATCTCAATATTGGGAAAGCCTACCACCAGCCTGTGGATACCTGTCATTCCATCTACAGAGACAGCAATTCCTAAAAACACAGTGACAACAATATCCCAGCATGGTTCATGGACACCCATACTAATAACTTCCAGCAAATAAGGAGGACAGATCGATCCAGCTATTTGGCATAAGGGAGAACGCTATAAGTATATGGCTCAGTCCTATTTCTTTTATAATTTATCACCATATTTGTGTTGTTTTTAATTATTATATGTGATTTAGTGTATCATTATCACTTATTCATTTTTTATTAGTGTCTTAATAAATGTACATGAATTGTGATACCCAATTGACCTTTTAGTTATTTTGAATTATAATTCATAACTTCAACCCACCAATAACTACCTCCAAGCGTTCCACAACCCCCTTTTTTCTCTTCTACATATATTTCCAGGAATTGACATTCCTGGTGTGAGCTGCTGGAATCACACACACCGCATTTTTGGCGCCCACTTCTTGCCTTCTGGTAAGAAACCCCCCCTTTTTCAACATAAGAATATCAACTATCATAGATGACCTGAACCCGCCATCACTAAATGAATTGCTCTGTGAATATTTGAGCAGGGCGTTTATTAGACGGCACTAATGAGAGGAAGACACCACCTCTAATATCGTGGTAGGTGGATATCTTACCTTAAACTACCGTAAGTCACATACCACTATGTGATAGTAATTATAACTTCCCCATAGGCTTTATAAGAGCTTCAGAAAGTATCCGGACCAACTGCAAATTATTTAATCCTGGACGTAGTCCTAGAATCATTTAGGTAAGGAGCCATTCTACATACTCATGTGTATGTTTTGTCATCTTATTATCACCTGCCCACCCTCTGACCCCAGAATATTGTGATCTGTTATGTTTTAGATTTTATATTATTGTGTGAAGACACCTACCCACACTTAATCTCGGTGTGAGGTTGACTACTGATTTGGTGTGTACACTCCATACCATTTTTTTATTATTTTTCATATGGTGTTTATGTACAGAACACTTATATTGCACTTTGTTTTATCTGTACCAACTGTAGCCATACCCCTGACGAAGTCCTTTGTGACGAAACGCGTTGGGTTTTATGAATAAAAGGACCATTTGTCTGACTGGGAGTTATCTTCTTCTTTGAAAAAGTGGATGGAAGAACCGTGTGTGTTTTTTAAAATTACTGATAAACATATCAGTGTAATGGACTAAAATGTGGAAACAGGCTAGGTGGTACCCCAATTAGCGCACTCCGATAACCCCCCCTTTTGCATATATATACACACACACACACACACACACACATACACACACACATACATATATATTTATATATATATATATATATATATATATATATATATATATACACACACAAATCATTGACTGATGACGACGCTGATCAAATTTACTTTGATCAATGTGAATTCAAGGATCTACCAGCTGAGACATTATATTATAGATATCTGAAGCTCAGAAAGAGGGAAACCGACCTCCTTCTACATGGTCAGTTCTTAAGTGACTACCATAGAAATAAAAAAAATACCCCGGGGCTTCCGGGTGGCCAATGTGCCAACAATAGGGCGCACCAATCCAGCCTTTTGCACCAAATGGTGCGGTGTTTTAAATAAGTGTTTGGCCGATCTGTTACTGTTAGTGATAGCTGAAGTAGGTGTTGAACTCAAACAGGTGAGAGATGATATTGAGACCTTTAAAACCAAATACCTAAAAACTCACTTCAGATAAAACCGAACCATGGCTTGACAAACTTAAAGGCCAGGTCGAGACATACCATCAAGAATTAGTCTAGTTTAAACGTAAAAAGCTTGAGACGGTAAACAGTGACTATAAGAATCACCAAGTGTACCGGTGGTTGACTGGAAACACCGTAGACCGACGCCCCTTTAGGGGTAGACCAAACCGACCATCGACATATACTGACAGATCATCATTTGCATCATCCTCAGAGGGCGAAAACTCTGACTATAGATCAGGTAGGGGTCATTTTTTAGACCAAGGCCTACCACCCTCACAAAGAGGAAGAGGTTCAGGACCCATCAGAGGAGGGGTGGGTGGAAAAAAAGTGCGCAGACCCCGGAAATACCAAATCTGCTCTTTAATGTGTCCTCCCATACCCTCACTGACGCTGAAAGATCTGTGCTTACATTAGGTATGTCTTTCGTACCGACATCTAGACATGATAAATTTGATCTTACGGTAGACAATTATAAATTTTGTAGAAAGCTGAGGTTAAGGGAACACTTCCCCAGGACTAAAAGGTATACTAAGGTCCCGAATAAATGCATCAAACCCAGTACCTTTGATCCCATGTAACGGAATGATAGCATCAAGACATTCTCTTGCATGTTTATGGTGCAGATGAATGACCCATTTTTGGATAAACCACAATTTTACAATTTAACATACGAGCAGAGAATGGCTTTGAATGCTCTAAAGACTAATTACAATATAGTGATTCGCCCTGCAGATAAAGGCGGGGCCATAGTGGTCCAGGATTGGACTGACTATGACTCCGAAATACGCAGACAACTTGCCGACATTGGGACCTGCAGCAGGTTAAGCTGTAATCCTGGAGTACAAAGAAGAAAAGAGTGTCCTTTTGTGGGTGCACCTCAGAGAGAAAAATCATACAGTAAAAATTAACTTTTATTAATATACCTTAAAAGGCTGCGAAAATTAGTTTAAAAAACATATATAACGTACAAGGGTAGGAAAACACACTTTTATTAAAACAAAGGTGGCAGGCAGGTGTGGCTGTTCACTTGTAATGAGTAATGTGTAGTGATTCACAATGTGTGGATGCCTCTGTTCAAACCGTGGGTCTAGAATGTCCACGGCGAACAGTAGTTAGAGATTGCCAAGGGAGCTGGGTCAGCTGACCTCTGATAACTCCACTCTTATAAATTAAATAAATTCACATGTGTGCCGTCTCTGACTGTGATTATACTGGTGTTGTCTCTATAATATATCTTAGAGTCCAACTAGCTGTACGTAACCAAAGACAGCTACTGGGGTGTTCCGTCTGTCATAATCAGCAGAGAGAACTCAAACCCCAGGTGCCTGATATGGGTCGCCTATGATAAACGTAAGTGGGGGTATTGGGGAGGGATGTGCCCCTAAGAATCCGGGGGAGACAGATTCGCCCCTTATTGTCCACTCTCGTGCCTTGTGGGACCTAGATGTCTAGATAGGTCACCTGGCATATATATCAACCACCTCTTCCCTAGGGTCTCAGATGGGGTGTCGCATCTGTACCAATGACAGAGAGACCTCAACCCCAGATGACCCTATGGTATGAGGGGAAGGAGGATAGGCTGTGGGTACAGCTGGAGAGGTATACTGTGTCCCTGTCCTGAGACCAGGGAACAACAGACTCACCTCTGATAGCTCTCAGAAATGGAGAGAAGTCAGAGAGGAAGTGAGAACTCCCAAGGTGGGGTGTATCTCACTGCGGCACAGGTGTGAGTTGTGGCCCTTATAAGGGCTTACAAGGCAACACACTGTGGTACATAAATCAAAATGCAATTTATAATGAAAATAACAAAAGTGACAGCACACCACTGCCTGCGCACCGCTAGCCGGCACGCGCTTCGCAGTGTAGCTTCTTCAGGGCCTGGCCCTGAAGAAGCTACACTGCGAAGCGCGTGCCGGCTAGCGGTGCGCAGGCAGTGGTGTGCTGTCACTTTTGTTATTTTCATTATAAATTGCATTTTGATTTATGTACCACAGTGTGTTGCCTTGTAAGCCCTTATAAGGGCCACAACTCACACCTGTGCCGCAGTGAGATACACCCCACCTTGGGAGTTCTCACTTCCTCTCTGACTTCTCTCCATTTCTGAGAGCTATCAGAGGTGAGTCTGTTGTTCCCTGGTCTCAGGACAGGGACACAGTATACCTCTCCAGCTGTACCCACAGCCTATCCTCCTTCCCCTCATACCATAGGGTCATCTGGGGTTGAGGTCTCTCTGTCATTGGTACAGATGCGACACCCCATCTGAGACCCTAGGGAAGAGGTGGTTGATATATATGCCAGGTGACCTATCTAGACATCTAGGTCCCACAAGGCACGAGAGTGGACAATAAGGGGCGAATCTGTCTCCCCCGGATTCTTAGGGGCACATCCCTCCCCAATACCCCCACTTACGTTTATCATAGGCGACCCATATCAGGCACCTGGGGTTTGAGTTCTCTCTGCTGATTATGACAGACGGAACACCCCAGTAGCTGTCTTTGGTTACGTACAGCTAGTTGGACTCTAAGATATATTATAGAGACAACACCAGTATAATCACAGTCAGAGACGGCACACATGTGAATTTATTTAATTTATAAGAGTGGAGTTATCAGAGGTCAGCTGACCCAGCTCCCTTGGCAATCTCTAACTACTGTTCGCCGTGGACATTCTAGACCCACGGTTTGAACAGAGGCATCCACACATTGTGAATCACTACACATTACTCATTACAAGTGAACAGCCACACCTGCCTGCCACCTTTGTTTTAATAAAAGTGTGTTTTCCTACCCTTGTACGTTATATATGTTTTTTAAACTAATTTTCGCAGCCTTTTAAGGTATATTAATAAAAGTTAATTTTTACTGTATGATTTTTCTCTCTGAGGTGCACCCACAAAAGGACACTCTTTTCTTCTTTGTACTCCATGCTCCCTACCTAGTGTCCAGAGGTAGCACACCCCTGCTTATATAGGTCTAACCTGATACATACCTATTGAGGGGTCCAAACATATTTAGTCTTGTGCGACTGACCAAAACCCCTTACCTCCCTCTAAGCTGTAATCCTACAGTAGCCATCAAGAAGACCATTGATGAGGTACTAGCCAGAGCATTTAATAATGGGGTAATTGATGATAAAACACTTGCTTATCTTAAGGTGGACCACCCCATCACACCCAACCTGTACACCTTACCAAAGGTACATAAACAACTTGAACACCCTCCAGGCCGACCCATTATATCGGCAAGGGGTTCATTGCTGCAGCCCCTTGCGATATATGTGGACCAATACCTCCAACCATTGGTCCTACAGATCCCCAGTTATGTGAGAGATACTGGGGACAACTGGTTGGCCACATTGGATGTACAGTCACAGTATACCACAATTCCACATATAAAAGGTATACAGGAAGTAGGTGACCGCTTGCAAGCCAGTGGACATATTACACCACCCACTGATTTTCTGATCAACTTTATTGAGCTCATCCTTACTAAAAATAATTTTTTGTATGACTCTAAATATTATGCGCAGAACAATGGAACTGCAATGGGCAGTAACCTGGCGCCGGCATATGCCAATATCTTTATGGCCGCATTTGAGAAAAAGAATATTTACACGCAGTGCCAAAATTGTCAAATACTTTAGATTCATTGGTGACATTTTCATATTGTGGTCTGGTACTAAGGATGATTTTGTCTTGATGGTCAGTACATTGAATGCATTGGATGAACCAGTGAAGTTTACTTTTGACATTAATCATGATAGAATGAACTTCTTAGATGTGACGTTGTTTCGAGATGGTGACAAAATGGGGGCAACCCTGTATAAAAAGGAGACCGATCACAATACCTCGTTGCAAGCTACCAGCCAACACCTGCCAAACCTTAAAGAAAGCTTGCCGGTGTCACAATTTCTAAGGGTGCTCAGGATTAACACATGTCCAGAGAGAACCTCAATACAACTTAATGAAATGCGACAACGGTTCATCGAGAGAGGGTACTCCACCAATTGCATTGACAGATGCCTAGTAAAAGCTTGGGCAAGACTCATCAACACCACCACCGGGACCAACAGGGTAAAAGATCAGACCCACAACATGACTTTTGTGAGCACATTTGACCACATGTCAAAGAAATCCAATCAGACCATCAAGAAATATTGGCCCATTTTAAGCTCCGATAGATCATTAAAATTGGAACGCACACCACCACCTATGTGTGCCTATAGGAGGAGCCCCAACATCAAGCTACTTTTAATGCGACCATTGGCACAACCTTCACCCACCACAGAACCATGGCTGAGAAGCACAAAGGTTGGTTGCTTCAAATGCACATCATGCACCACCTGCAGCAGTATGCTTACTGGATCCTCGTTCCCACATCCACACTCAGGGAAGAAGATAAAGATCCAACATAAGCTCAAGTGTACAATGGATCATGTTATATACCTACTCACCTGCCCGTGTGGGTTATATTATATTGGCTTAACTACAAGAAATTTTCGTGAAAGGATGGCCAACCATAGGCTCTCAATAAGAACTGCATTTTCCTCGGGTAAAACCGACAAACCAGTGGCCAGACATTTTCTAAATCAGAAACACCAGGTTTCTACATTACGATGTATGTTAATCGATTACGTCCCCAAACCGCCTTGCGGTGGCAACAGAGAACTAACATTGAAGAAAAAAGAAGCAAGATGGATATAATTGGAATACGATCCATCCATTTGGATTAAACGAGAATAATCCGTTAAATATATTCTTACAATGATTTCTACATGATATATGTTTTTGTTTAGGTGTCTGCACCATGGGATGTGATGCGTGAATGTGGTGATGTGACGGGACCTAATGTGTATTCACATGGGTCTGGACATGTCATCACATCTTATGTATTTTTAGATTTGTTCATTCATCTTTATTGACCCAAGTCATCCCAGAGCCCATATATATTGGTATAATAGTTATATAGATAATTGATATAATTTTCCCCCTTTTTTCTGTTTTTATCAAAAAATTAATTATGTCCATGACTAATATTTTATTTTTATGGTCATCAAGTCAGCATTGTTACAGATACCTTCCTTTGTTCATAATAATAATAGTAATGCACGTCCACATACTGTTGATAATTCCAATAGAGACCGCAAGACACTGTATATGGCTGCCAGGGGTGGATATCACCTGTGCTCCCAGGTACCGCTAGGTACAATGGTATGGACCCGGTTATGAGCTAGGTGGACCCTGAATAGCATCAGCCTAAGTGGTCAGTCCGGGTCGTCCAATTGGATTAGTGACATATGGTTTGTACGGCGCTGCGAAACACTTGTGGCGCCTTATAAATAAAATTATAATAATAATAATAATGGTTACATGGATACCCCACTATGGGTGCAGCGGCTTAACACTGCTAGCCTCAGGGATTATGGACTGGTGGTCCAATAAACAGTAACCACTAGACATACTGTCCGCTTCATATTATGGCTTGATCACCTTCTATCCTGCCTGTATGTTGACAGCGCATCTGGTACAGGCGCCGGAACGCAGATGACCCGCATACTTCCGGGTCTAGAGATTGAGGCTGCTGGTGGAGCGCAAATGACATGCAGACTTCCGACTTCCTGTAATCACAGCCGGCGGGAGTGAGCGTGGTCTCTGCACTGTGATGAACGGTGTGCACGCGCTGATACTCTATTACAAGGTAAACACACAGCAGCGTTCTAATGATATTGTTTCTAACGCATGTTAGCTTATGTATCTGTAGTAAAACATTGCTGATTGACCATCACTTGTTATAAAAGGTATAGGGGAGGGACTTCCCTCTGAACCCATTGGTTAATTGTTGGTTTGATTTTGATTGGCCATGGTATATATGAGCCTCTGGGACTGATCAGTGTACTCCTGGCTTCTCTTGGTGACACATTGCATTTGCTAAACATTGTCTTGAAAAAGGCCCTCCGGGGTCGAATCGTCAATATACCATGCTGACTTCTGTCAATTAAAAAGGATTTTTATCTGCTACTGGTGGTGAGTGCCCTCTCTGGTGGGTTACACTGGAACTATTCGTCTATATTTGGAATCATATTCTTTAGTGGTGCACCCCCTTCTTTATGGATTTTGTCTGGATGTGTATATATATATATTCCCTTTATGTACCAGGCACCGGAGTATTGCTATTATATTTGTGTGGAGTGCCGACCTGCTGCCCCTTGTATATTTTGCCTCTAAAGCATCTATCAGGACAGAGCACCCACTACTAACCCTAAAGTTCTACCAAAGAACGTTTGTTTCCTTTAAGGAACACCTTATTATACCTTGGAACGTAGTGCAGTGATTTACCTCACTGTAAGTTCCAGCTATAAGAAAAATTTCAGTTACACTGGTACGGGACCCAATGTCTCAGAGCACACACAGGGAGACCGCTACCACCCTTTCCGTATTTTCGGTTTCCGTATACATAATCAACCCACGCTGGGCAGACATAATAATGAAATCTGCATCAAATGGTGCAGTATTCTCATTAAGTGTTCTCAGGACCTGATGCTGTTGGTTGTGGAACAGACAGGAGCCGATCTGGCAATTATCAAAACTGAGATTGCAGAACTTGAAGACACTGAGCCATTTAAGAAGATCGAAGACCCATCAAAAGGCCTGCTGACAAAACTTAATAAAGAAAGAGAGAGATTCAAGGAAAATCTCCTTAAGTTTAAGAAAAATAAGTACAAGCAGGTGCGCTTGGATTATAAGGACAACCGCGTCTACCCCTGGTTCTCAAGGGTTGAGACAAGGAGATCTAGACCTCAATTCCGACGTGGCCCAGGCAGACGGCAACCTGTACATTTTACAGATCTGGACAGCCATACCTCAACGAGCGATTCAGACGCACCGACCACAAGCACAGGGGATACGGGGTATCTGGCACGCTCGGATCGTATCAGAAGGCCACCAAAAAAAACCTTATACCCACCCGTAGAGGTGGGAGAAAAAACAAAACGAAAGCCCCAAAAACCAACTTAGGGACTGTTGTTTTCAACCTCTCCAAACACCCCCTTACAGCGGCTGAAAGCTCCCTACTCAACCGAGGACTGTCCTTTGTCCCCACCTTGAAACAAAACCCATTCAAGTGGCAAGTGGACATGTTCAAACTTGGACGCCAGCTCCGCCTGAGAGACTACTTCATAAAAAACCCACAACCACCTGTGATGACACCTGTCACCAGTGGACGACTACAAGCACCCAAACGTAGAAGCACATTCGATCCCCCCACACTGAACCCATCAATAAATACTTTCCTGAGGGTACTCAAGAGGGATACTAATCCTTTTATACAGGATCAGAAAATCGCACACCACAATATCACTAGAGAAGAAAAAGAGGCGATCAAGACCTTATCCAATGACAATGAATTGATCATCAGGGCGGTGGATAAAGGAGTAGGTATTGTGCTCCTTGACCGTGAATACTACACTGCAGAGGCTCTAACACAACTCTCTGATGCTATCTGCTACGAGCAATTGGACTTCGACCCTACCTGGCAATACAAAAAGGCCATTGATCAAATAATTGTACTAGGAAGAAACAATAACTACATCTTGAAAGAAACAGCTGACTTCCTCACCCAGCAGCATCCCAAAATTCCAATACCGTACACTCTCCCGAAGGTACACAAATCCCTGATTGCCCCACCAGGAAGACCAATCATATCGGCAAGAGACTCGCTAGGTCAGCCCCTCTCACAGTATGTCGACCTTTACTTACAGCCGGTGGTCAAGAAAATAGTAAGTTTTATTGCGGACACCCCAGCTTTTCTACGGAAGATCGAGGCGATTGGACTGGTGCAACCAGAGACACTAATGGTCACATTAGATGTCTCAAGCCTATATACTAATATACCCCATGAACAAGGTATCCAGGCTTGTCGTAAGAGACTGTCCAACTGTGATGACTACACGGGACCACCTATCGAGTACCTCCTACTTCTAATTGAAACAATTCTTACTAAAAACTACTTTCTGTTCGAAAACAGATTCTATCTGCAGAGGCAAGGAACGGCAATGGGGTCCAACATGGCCCCATCCTACGCTAACATCTTTATGGCCGACTACGAAGATAGATACATCACAGGGAATGAAACATATGGCAGAGATATACGTATGTATGTACGTTATATAGATGACCTGTTCTTCCTCTGGACAGGGGGTGAAAACAGACTCTTGGCCTTTGTGATCATCTGAACAAGATACCAGGGACAATCCGGTTTACGATCACGTTCAGTGACAAAGCGATAAACTTTTTGGATACAACCCTTACCCTCGATGGAACCAAGATTACTACCAAAATTTATACCAAGGCTTCAGATAAAAATACATTGCTACATGCGGACAGTTACCATCCAGAACTCCTCAAAAAGGGCTTACCATACTCCCAGTTATTGAGAGTGATACGAACCACCTCAGACCCAGATGAGATTCCAGCGGCACTCGAAAAGATGAAACTGAAAGAGAGGTTACTGTAAAAGGGACGTAAGAGCAGCATTAGAGAAAGTGTCAGCTCTCGAACGCAGCACACTGCTCCAGCATCAAGTCAAGACAGCTAGCGCTGAGGATACTAGACTTAACCTATGCAGTACGTACACTGTTGCCTCAAATTGCATTAGACAGAAAGTAAAAGAACACTGGCACCTACTCGCTACGGACCCAATCCTATCTACAGAACTCAAACACCCACCGAGGTTTGCCTATAGGCGAGGCCCCAATCTCAAGGATTTACTGGTGGATACAGGTTCCACACTAAAGAAGTCAGTAACACCAAGCTAGCTACACTGCAAAAAAGGCACCTAAAAATGTGCAGGATGCTCAAATTGTCCATTTCTACTGACAGGCACAAGCTTCACAGACCCACGGAGTGATATCAAGTATACTAGCAAATTCCACCTTGATTGCAACAGTAAATTCGTTGTATATGTGCTTCAATGCCCTTGTATATTGCTTTATGTAGGCAAGACTTCAAGAATGCTGAAAGAAAGACTATGCCAACACAGGTTATCTATCAAGAAAGGCAATCTATGTCTCAGCACCGAAAGTGAACTGAAAAACCTTCCTGTGGCCAAACACTTTTTGGAGAAATCACATAACGTAAACCAACTCAAATGTGCCATTGTGGATCATATCCCACCCCTGAGAAGAGGTGGTGATAGGGACAAATTGCTCCTACAGAGAGAGCTACAATGGATTTTTAGACTAAACACACTGACACCAGGAGGTCTGAATGAAGACTTCAAAATGAGTTGCTTTTTGTGATATTTAACTTAATCTTTTCCCTCTCACGAACTTCCATGATTCATGCTGTCCATTGTTCTGGACGTTTAATGTTGTTTTTTTGGGTGTCTTACATGACACTAAATATGCTGGGTGTCATGTGAACTGGGGTGCCATTACCACTATGGGCCAAATGCCGCCGAGCGTTCATGTGCACCATCCACGTTGTCAGAGTATACGCTTGTTTGATAGCTTGCCCTGATGGGTTACTATGGGCACCGCCGTGTGCTATTTATAATATTTATATTAGTTTTGGGGACAGTGTTCCCAGACTGCAATGAAGCCGCCGAGCTTTACATCAGTTGTCCTGACTGCATTTTTGGTCTTCATATTATTGTCCATACCTCCCAAGAGGGACAGGACTGACACTGCCGTGTGCAACTTGCCATGTTTGGCAATGCCGTGTGCATAGATCTTATTCTAGACCTGCTACCAGTGTTTATGCAACTGACTGCTCCGGCCACTGACAAGCATGCTCCTTCTGATTATGCCCTCTGACACTGATATGCCAGGGCTCCCGTGACCCGCTGCACCCCATAGGACCACCTTGGATGCCCGCAACATACGTAGCTAATAATTCCAGCACGCATGGTTTGTTCTGCCTCTCACCTGCTTAACACGCACTGCCCCACAGGTTGCCACCTTCTAGCTGCCATACAGTGCAGCACGCACTTACACACTAGCGGAGTTCAGTAGCGCTAATCGAAAAACCGGCGGCTTTTCCGAGTGACGCGCACATTCCCGTCCCGGGACTCCCCGTGACGCGCCTAACACCCGCCCACCTGTCAGACGGCCAGAAGGAGGCTGCTGTCAGCTGGTCAGTTTTGAATAATGTTGGCGCAACTCGTGCATTTAAATAGTGCACAAGTGGCTGTGTACATTCACCCCTGAGGAAAACTGTCTGAGTCCGGTTGAAACGGCTGTCGGGTGCAGCTGCTGTATGTATTTACTGCACATTATGGAATAAAATCCTCTTTCTTCAACCTTTACCGAATGCCGGTCTGGATTCTTCACCAAGTGTGGGGGGGGGGGTAAGTGCTTATACGTTCCCTTTATGGACCAGGCACCGGAGTATTGCTATTATATTTGTGTGGAGTGCCGACCTGCTGCCCCTTGTGTGTGTGTGTATATATATATATATATATATATATATATATATATATATATATATATATATAGGGTGATACGTTCCGGCACTCACTCCAGTTGGTCAGCTGCCCCGGTGCCCATACAAACAATGGGATAAAGGAAGAAAGAGACTGGCACTCAAGGGTCTTCGTAAAAAACAGTGTATTCACAGGAAAAACATCCAACGTTTCGGGGCTGCGCCCCTTTGTCAAGGTGTTGACAAAGGGGCGCAGCCCCGAAACGTTGGATGTTTTTCCTGTGAATACACTGTTTTTTACGAAGACCCTTGAGTGCCAGTCTCTTTCTTCCTTTATATATATATATATATATATATATATATATATATACGTTAAAAATATCTTCACGGAGGATGAACAGGTTTTCGAGATGGAGGAGGATGAGAATGATTATAATGGATATCTGAACTCCTTGGAAAAATTAGCCACCAAGGAACTCAAGGGGTGGTACGACATCGTGACACTTGAAAAGTATTTGGAAGTGGGGAGAATCCCCCGAGGCCTCCGCCTACAAAAACCCCCACATATGGCGGCGACAACGCCAATTTTCTAAAGCTGTGGAATTCCATTCTGGATAAGTGTTCGAACAAACTCATGAGCCTAATTATAAGTGAGAGGAAAAATGACTAAGTAAAAGTTGAGAATGAAATGGGGAAGATAGAATCATCATTCAGCAAATTTGATGGGAGCGAGGAATTTAAGAGAGATATTGGAGACCTCCAAACTAAAATTGATAATCTTGAGAAAGAAATTATACAGCGGAAACAAAAAAGTTTTCCCGTGACAAAAGGGATTATATAAGTGGTCAAATCCATACTTGGCCCAATGAATTAAGGACCTGAGCACAACCTTATAATAAATCCAATCAAGAACTTTATGGAAACACATATAGGGAGAGTTTCCGCCCTCAAGAGAACAACTATCCAAGAAATAACACCTACCGTCCATACAATGAATCAAGACGCCCTTATAGTTATCAGGACAACCATAGAAGATACGAGTACAGAGGACATAGAGATGGTTATCAATACCAAACTCAAGAATGGCGTAACCATAGAAACAGAATTCCCTCATATCGGGAAGACCATCGGAGAAACCGCTTCGATTCTTATCGATCACCATCTCCCCACAGGAAACAACAGCGCCATTTTTTTGATGAGCGACAGTATCCAGATCCACCCCATCGATCCACAAGGGAAGAACTCTATCCCCGTCTGGATTCTCCACACGGCCTAAAACGAAGGTTCAATGGCGAGGTAGAGGATCAAGGGGGGGCAAGCAAATCACCCAAAAAAATAAAACTACCCCTACCATCCCCTCTGGAACCGGCATCATCAACATTTCTGAGAAAGAATTATCTCCAGCCGAGGTCGCGTTACTAAACAAAGGGCTCAAATTCGCCCCTGATAACCATAGAAACTCCTTTGACCTTTTCATTGACCTCAATAAATATATACGTAATCTCACTTTCCAACGCCATTTCCTAAAAAATTCTTCAAATTCTAAAAGCGAGATGGAGGAGAAACCCCTCGTCTCCTTACCTTCACATTTCTACCCGGTTGAATCAAGGGGGAGTCATTTGGATGTCTTCTTTGAAGCAGTAAGAGAGGATTTTAGGAAGATAAAACCAAGGAAACACACTGTTAATAATTTAAGTTCCCAAGAAAATAAAGCATTAAAATCTTTGAGCAAAGACAGCAATACCGTTATAAGAACAGCGGACAAAGGCGGAGCAGTGGTTCTACAGGACCGAACCAACTACCTTTCTGAAGTAAACAAAATTTTGAATGACGAGACCACATACATCAAGCTGCCCAGCAACCCTACAAATGAATTCCAATTAGAACTAGAGAATCACTTATCCATTGGCCTTCGAAAAGGTGTCATCTGCAAAGAAGAATTTGACTATATGATGGTAAAATTTCCAACAATACCTATTTTTTATCATATTCCGAAGGTACACAAAGATTCCATGCTTCCCCCAGGACGCCCTATAATTGCTGGGGTAAACTCTCTAACGGCTAATCTCTCGCATTACTTAGATTTGTGTTTGCAACCATATGTCCTACAGAACCGTTCTCACCTTAAAGACAGTACAGCTGTCTTACAGCTACTAAAAGGCAAGATTTGGTCATCTAACTACAGCTGGTTGACGGCTGATGTTCAAGGACTGTATTCTTCCATCCCCCACTCAAAGGGCCTCGAATCAATTCATAACATCCTGCTGAATGATCCCAATATGAGTCCATCTGAGATTTCTTTTTTGACTACAAGCATTCAATTTACATTGAATCATAATTTTTTTGAATTTGGAGGCAACTTCTATCTCCAGCAACAAGGTACGGCAATGGGGACTAAATTTGCCCCTGACTATGCAAATTTACATATGAGAGCTTGGGAGGATCAGCACATATATGGTACACAGTTTGAAGATAATATTGTCTTGTATGGAAGATACATCGACGATCTTCTGTTCATCTGGCAAGGGGATGAAGCCAGCATTACTGAGTTCATGGCCCAGATCCAAGTAAACGATTACAATCTCAAGTTTACGTATAAGTCTGATCGGAAGAAAATCAAATTTTTAGACCTAGAACTTGAAGGCATCCCTGATGTAGAGATCTTTACCAGGACACACTTTAAAACTGTTGATGCCAACAGCTACATTCCTGCGGAAAGCTGCCACCATCCCACATGGAAAAATAGCGTACCTTATGCTCAGTTTTTAAGAATTAGGCTGAACTGCAGCAGTATTGAAGATTATTGGTCACAGTCGGAATTATTACATGCAAGATTCCTGGAAAGGGGTTATAAAGAGGATTTCATCAATACAGCAAGAAATAATGCCTCAATCAAAGAAAGAGATGTGCTCCTTACACAGGTGCAGAAACCTAAGAAAATCATGAACTGCAAGCCTTTCATCACACAATTCAACTGTGAAAACAGAACCATCAAAAGAATCCTCGAACAACATTGGGGCACTCTTTTGAGAGACCCCGTCCTTGGTCAACACCTACCCCCTAAGCCAAATGTTGTCTTCAGACGGGCGACAAACTTGAAATCCCTGCTAGCACCAAGTAAATTGAAGTCCACTGATTCTAGTAAACCTTGTGTCCAAAATAACTTTTTGAGTAAAAAACCAGGAGTGATGGCCTGTAACAAATGTATTTGTTGTAAATTTCTTGATAGATCAGCGTTCAGTCACACCCTCGATAATGGAAGGACCTATTCCATTAAAGAGGCTGTGACTTGCAACTCCGACCACATTGTATATATGGTCACCTGCGGCTGCGGATTAAAATACATTGGAAAAACCATCAGACAAGCCAAGATTCGCATACAAGAACATATGCGCAATATCAAAAATAAAGTTAAAATACACAGCCTTCCTAGGCATTACCTGGAAAAACATGGGTCGACTGTAACTAAGGAAAATTTCTCATTCACCATCTTAGAGAAAGTGTCACCAAACCCTAGGGGTGGCAACAGAGGTTCAGAACTCATCAATAGAGAAAGTTTCTGGATATACACCCTTAATTCCCTAACACCAAATGGCCTAAATGAGGGAATCGATGTCGTAGCATTTCTATAAATTCATTTCTAATCCTCTTTGTTCCAATTCATTTCCCACTTATCCTTCCTTACCAATTCATTTCCCACTTATCCTTCCTCATCAAGTTTATTTTTTCTATACACAATTTGCGATAATGTATAGAGGCAGTATAAATGCATATATTCTCTTTATTTGTGAATGTAAGTTCAGTAAAATTGTTACGCTCACAATCATAGTATGCACTAAATATATCACATAGCACATCCAATTAGTATGTAATAGTTAGTCCACGAGAAATAAATATACACTAAATAATATACTCACAAATTTTTAAATAATATATGGTTAGGTCTAATCAGTATATACAGAGCGATTTAATGGCTCTACATAAGGAATTTAACACCATTTTCACTATAGTTTCACTTAAATAGAATTTCACTTAAATTAAGATTATTTTCATGACTGCTATAAAAAAAAAAAAAATTAAATAAAGTTGTAAGGAGAAAAAAAAAAACATTCGTGATTACAGGAAGTGATGT
This sequence comes from Crinia signifera, assembly GCF_055691185.1. Classification (NCBI taxonomy): domain Eukaryota; kingdom Metazoa; phylum Chordata; class Amphibia; order Anura; family Myobatrachidae; genus Crinia; species Crinia signifera. The sequence goes on along the minus strand of NC_139222.1, from coordinate 288,413,627 downwards.
CATCACTTAGTGCTATATGGCTTATATAGCACCAACAGAGACTTAATCATTCACTCTGGTGGATTCATGCGGTGTACATCTCTTCACAGAACTCCAATGTAAGTAATGCATTTATGGGATTGTGATCCATTCCTTTTTTACTGAGCTTACATATTATACAAGCAGGGACCATTTGCCCCTGGACTTCTGTTTAATTGATATTATATATACCTTGTTGTTTATACCAGTTACTATGTAATGGATGCACCTTTATAATTATGGTGTTAATCATGCTAGATTTATAAATCCTGGTTAGACTGATTACATTTAGAGTCGATTAACAGTTAGAGTGTATGGAAATTATTATTATTTTTTTTTCGGGAATGCTATTTATTGATATCCATATATTTTGCAATAAGCTAAAACCCAATTATTGATCCTACCATTAGATTGTACAGGCTATTTTCTCATTTGAGCCCAGCATCGTTTATTGCTGGAGAAAATCAAAACCCATCGGGTATGTAAAAGGATCTCAATTTTGAATATGTTTTATTCATGTTTGAAATGGCCATATACTTATGTACTGTTAAATTTGCATATAGCTCTTATTGAATAATCGTGCCATCATTCTGGCTAATTGCTGAGAAATTCACTCTGGATACTTGATACTTATTTCTGAATATTATAGGTATGTGTTTTTATTATAATTTTTTTCACATAATTTCACCCTCCCTTGAATTGGTGATTCCATCCATTTTGGGTTTCAATGGTGACATCTTCACGTTTAGACCATTTTTGTCCTTTTTCCTCCTCCTCCTCCTCTGAAACCTGTTTTTTGCCTTCTGAAGTATCTTGTTTAAAAAAATTCTTATTGAATGGTATTTACATATGTATTTATTGTTTGTATTATGATTTGCAGTCGTTTCAATTGTTTCACTGCCCCTGATGAAGTCATGAATATGACGAAACGCGTTGGGCCTTCCATTCTGAATTGACTATACCAACAGTGTCATCGTTCCAATTGCGACTCATAATGTCTCACCAGAGTTTTATTTTCATTGTTTATGTGTAAACATTACACACTAAGAGGTGTTTTTTATGACAATTTTTACTGAGGTTGTAAAAATTACCATTTTTTATCAAAATTGTTGTGATATATTAGCGCCCTCTGAAACCCCACTTTCTTTTTTCATTTCTATTCCCTGGATCTTACCTAACAGAAGATCCCTCAGAGGTGCTGCTCCATAGTTCTAGAGCGCAGAAAGGGGACCCCCCATATCTTGTTATATGCCTTTTTTTCCTCAGAATGCTGAAAAAACAGCAATTGTCACTACGAATTTTGGTTAATTTCTATCGTTGTGCAGTGGAGAGCATTCTGACCAGTTGTATCTCCGTCTGGTATGGGAATTGTACTGTTGCAGAACGGAAGTCAATCCAGAGGGTAATTAAACTGGCCCAACGGATAATGGGAACTACTCTCCCCTCTGCTGATGACATTCAGCGGAAGCGGTGTCTGCGTAGGGCGCATAATATTTTAAAAGATGGTACCCACCCGGCTAATGGGTTGTTTGTATTACTGCCTTCGGGTAGACGGTTTAGCTGCCTAAGGAGTAGGACCAGTAGGATGAAGAATAGTTTTTTCCCCAGGGCCATTTTAGAATTAAATGCTAGTTTGGGTCAGGGGGAGGGTAATTGGGATTTAAGTTTTATGGTAATTACCTTTGGATCATTTTGTATTTTATTATATGTATGTATTTGGATGGATGCTAAACTGAATTTTGTCACCCTAATTGGGGTGATGACAATAAAGACGTATCTAATATATATATATATATATATATATATATATATATATATAGATGAAGGATGACGGTCTGGCAACAGACCGAAACGTAGAATGTAACCTAAAATAAAGCAACATCTTTATTTCACTAAGACCTGGAGTGCCGCTTCATTCTTCCTTCATCTACAAATTTGCAGCAGAAGGCACCGGGCAAGTTCACCATTATTGGCGGGAGTGCCGCATCCACAAACAAGGATATATAAATATATATATATATATATATATATATATATATATATATATATCCACCTACACTTCACAAAACCTTCACAATTAATGTCCATGCCCGGACATTACTTGTGAAGGTGTTGTGCAGTGTAGTTGGATCCCTACATATCGTCATTTTCTGATGAAATATACACCGTACCCCTAGTTTAACATATTCCATATTAATTTATGTGATTCTTTTTTGTTTATTATATGTTTGTTGTCTGTTCTGTACTGTACTTATTCTAACTATGGAGTTTGATGCCAGTGACATATCTGAGATTTCTTGAGAAAGATGTGCATAAAATACTGTTTTCTGGAACTGAAGCATTAGTTTTTGATGTTGACAGCCCCAGTGAAATCAATAGTGATTTGCTAAGATTGAGAAAAAGACTTGTGGAGCTCGAACTGCACGGTTTGACATTATCTCAGTACCATAAAGAGGGTTTAAACCCTTGTGGGTTCCGTATAAAAAAATCAACCCACACTGGGACAAGTAAAAGAGTTTTGCAAGCAATGGTGCTTAATTTTAAACCAGTGCAGTTTCGACCTGATGATTTCAGTTATCAGCAAGTTAATTTGGACGTTGAACTAGTTAGAAAGGAGATTGCACACTGTGAAGCGAATGGTCTGGATATACTGAAAAATGATTCTAGCAATGATTGGGTGTCCAAGCTAGAGGATATCATCAGTAATTTTCGTGCTGAATTGTTGGTGTTCAAAAAGAAACCAAATATAGAAAGATGAAGGAGGATTACAGGGAGATGATAGTATACCCCTGGTTATTGGGTCAATCCAATCACCGTACCTGGCGAGAATATTTCAGTACTAACCACAGAAGTAAGGAGGCAGTATTTACTGACCTTGACTAAAACTTCCCAAAGTGATTCTGATCAACCTCAGCAAGGTGGTCCTAAAACGGCTTTTTTTAGGGGTCAGAACTCAGAGAAGAAATCCTGCAAGGGAAGTAAGAAATGCTGGAGGGGGGGGGGGGGGGGGAGATCAGGCATAAACGCAAAGGGGATGCATCTGACAGGGGGCAATACTTGTGTTTAACCTGTCTAATTATATACCAAAGTCTTATCATTTGTGTAAACGTATAAACAATGCAATTTCGACTGAGGTAGAGCTTTATAAATTCCACCGCCAGCTCTATTTAAAAGATTTTTTTCTAAAATACCCTAGTGATGAGCAACAAACCACTAGTCGTTCCTTTAAGCCTAAGAGCTATTTTGATCCCCCGTCCACTAGTGCGTCCATAGATACGTTTATGAGACTCATTAGAAGAGACATTATGCCTGTCCTCAATTCAAAGAAAAAGAGGTTCTCTAACCTGACCCCTGAAGAAATTAGGGCCATTGAATCATTGACGGACAATTCATCTATCATTATACCCCCCGCCGACAAAGGCGGGGGTATAGTGATAATGAATCGGGAGTCATGCGCCAACTGCTGGACACTGAGTGATATGAAAGACTAAAAACTCAGACCCAACTGAACAATCTAAACGTCAGATTGATAGCCTACTTCGTTTTGGATTGGAGCAAGGCTGGTTGGATGAGCAAACTTTTGTTTTTTTGACTCAGGATTTTCCAAGGATACCCTTGATATATATCCTCCGAAAGGTTAATAAGACTTTAAATTGTCCACCAGGCCAGCCTATTATATCCTCTATTGGATCTTTGGGACAACAGTTGTCTCATTTTGTAAACTATTTACTACAGCCGGTGGTAACAAACAGTCCCTATTTCCTCAGACACACAACAGATTTTTTGAACAGAATCAATGAACTTTGTCACCCAAGCTAGCCGGAGAAGGAGACCATTGCCACTGGGGAAGCCAGTGGAGATGTATCGCAGGGACGAAAACCTCCAAAAAACAAGAAGTAATATTTAACCTATCATCTATACCGTTAACCAAAATAGAACAAGATGTCCTTCAAAAGGGGACTGACTTTTGTTCCAACTACCCGTTTTAATCCATTTTTGGATCTCGTGATATGGCAATAGGAGAAGATTGTTTGCCACCTGATCTGCTAAAATTAGCTCCCCGGTCAAAATTTGACCCTCCTCAACAAACGCCTCTATTAAATCATTTGTCTAAAGCAGGGCCGGCTCTCCAGATGTTAATGAACTACACATCCCAGGATGCTTTGCATTAGTTTTGCTATGTGGCCATGCTGAAACTGATGCAAGGCATGCTGGGATGTGTAGTTCATCAACATTTGGAGGGCCGGTGTTGCCCAGCCCTGGTCTAAAGGGTCAATAGAAGCTTCTATCAATCTAACAAAGTTCTTACCTCACGCCGACCTAATCTTAATAAAGAAGAATTCACTGCATTACAATCCTTAAGTGCCAGACGTGATATTGTCATTTGGGCCGCCGATAAAGGCGTTTCGATTGTAATCCAAGACCTTGATGTTTATAAATCGGAAATACAGGGGCAGCTTATGGATGTTGCCACTTACAAATCTTTAAGTGCAGACCCTACACAGATCTTTAAACGTGAATTAGACATTTGTCTTCAGCAGTTAATTCTGGCATCATTACTAACAAAATGAAATCCACATTAACTTGTGAGTTTCAGCAAAAGCCATTATTATATACTCTTTCCAAAATTCACAAGGGGTTGGAGAAACCCCCTGGTCGGCCTCTCATCACCGCCAGGGGGTCTATCTTTCAACCTGTATCTTCTTATCTGGACATATATTTTCAGCCTGTGGTTCAGGGTTCACAGTTTTCGCTACAAGACACCACTGCATTATTGGTAGCTCTAAAATCTTTACCCACCATTGCTTCCAATTGTCTTTTGTGTAGTATAGATGTCAATTCTCTATATACTAGCATACCACATGCTGAAGGTATAGCCGCTACACATTACCTTTGGAGTCTACACAGCGCTTGTGCATGATAAGTAAAAAGTAAAGGTACACGTCACTTTCCTTTTTGTAGTCTAGGATCTGAAGGTGCAAAATGATCCTAGGGAATCTCAGTAGTGTCCCATGGAAATGTTCATATGGAGGGGCATGAAAACAATGAAGACAATGTACTTTGTATCAGAATACATGTGACTTTATATGCAACACAAAAACCCCAGGTGAATCACTCTCAAGAAGAAAAGTGTTTTGATAGGTGTCCTTCCACCATCAGATGCGTGAATGAATGTCGTACCGAAACACTCACTTCAGTGAGGTGCAGAACCCACATATAAAGGTATCTTTAAGGATATTGAAGGTCGTACCCCACTCACAGTAAAGAAAAGCAGATATTTCCTATAAAGGTATCTTTAAAGGGGAATTTCCATGGGGAGCGTACCCCAACTCACTGGGTGTGGATGAATCTGGATAGTCCACACAGATGGTAAAGTCCAGGGTGCATCAGTCCCAACAGGCAAGGGGTCAAGGTACCTTCACAGCTTTCCAACGCGTTTCAATCCACAAGGACCTTTGTCAAGGGATCCCTTGACAAAGGTCCTTGTGGATTGAACCGCGTTGGAAATTGATGATATGATTTTGATCTGGAGTGGTACTGAGGAAGCGCTCCTGAGTGTCATCAATGGTCAAAATAACAGTGATATCCCCATAAAACTCACTTGTAATTACTCCACTAGTCACATCGATTTTTTTAGATGTGCGTTTCTCTTTAAATAATGGTTGCCTATCAACTTCTTTATTTGTTAAATCCACCGATAGGAACATGTTATGATCTCCGGACAGTTTTCACACTTCATCAGTTGTGAAGGTATTACCGTACTCGCAAATGCTGAGGGTCAGTAGGATCTGCAGCAATGATGAGGACCTATTGCAACAACTTGACTTAAGTAGTAGTAGTAGTAGTACGTTTATTTATAAGGCGCCACAAAGTGTCCGCAGCGCCGTACATAGCAAACAAAAAAAAATAAAAAAATTACAAGGTAACGTACAGGGTGTGTAGAAAGATACAGTATAAATAGGGGTATAGCTGGTAGAACTAAAATCAGCATCAGTTCAGAAGTAGGTGTCAAAATAGTCAAGGAGACCGAAGATGAAGTAGAGGAAGGGAAGAACAAGACAGGAGCACAGGTGAGGTAATGAGGTAGGGTGAGTACGTGAGGAAGGAGGGCCCTGCTCATAAGAGTTAACATACTAAAAATAGGTGGGTGGACGAACGAAATACAATAGGATAAGTAGGAACGGAGGGGAACGGAGGATGGATAGGAGGATCAAAAGAGGTTAGGAGGAGGGATAGGCTAGTCGAAAAAAGTGGGTTTTGAGGGAGCGCTTGAAGGAGGTAAGGGAATCAGATAGCCTGATGGGTGGCGGGAGGTTGTTCCAGTGCAGGGGGGCAGCGCGAGAGAAATCTTGGACACGGGAGTGGGAGGAGGTGATTAGGTGAGAGGTCAGTCGGCGGTCAGCGATGGAGCGAAGAGGACGGGAGGGAGTGTGGATAGAGATCAGTGAAGAGAGGTAGGGAGCTGTGGAGGAGGAGAGAGCCTTGTAGGTGGTGGTGAGGAGTTTAAAGAGAACTCGGAAAGGAATGGGGAGCCAGTGAAGAGATAAACAGAGGGGGGAGGCGGAGGTAGAGCGGCGGGAGAGGAAGATGAGCCTAGCAGCAGCGTTAAGAATGGATTGGAGAGGTGCGAGGCGGGTGAGAGGTAGCCCAGAGAGAAGGATGTTGCAGTAGTCAAGGCGGGAGATGACAAGAGAGTGAATGAGAATTTTGGTCGCGTCAGTGGAGAGGAATGGTCTGATGCGTGAGATGTTGCGTAGGTGAAAGCGGCAAGACTGTGAGAGAGCACGAATGTGGGGGGTGAAAGAGAGGGAGGAGTCAATGATGACACCGAGGCAGCACGTTTGGTCGGTGGACGTGATCTCGGTTTCACCAATGCTGATGGAGATAGTGGGAGAAGAGGGGATGTTCGGGGGATGGAAGATTAGAAGTTCAGTTTTAGCCATGTTTAGTTTCAGGAAGCGTTGGGTCATCCAGGCTGAGATGGCCGTGAGGCATTCGGAGACCTTGGACAGAAGTGATGGGGATAAGTCGGGGGAGGAGAGATAGATTAGGGTATCATCAGCATAAAGGTGGTAATGAAAACCATAGGAGCTGATGAGGGTGCCCAGAGAGGTGGTGTAGAGGGAGAAGAGGAGAGGGCCAAGGACTGACCCTTGGGGAACACGGACTGGCTGGGGGGTAGTAGGAGAGGAGGAGCTCGGAGTGGAGACGGAGAAGGAGCGATCGGAGAGGTATGAGGTGAACCAGGAGAAGACCGTGCCAGTGATGCCAAAGGAGCGGAGGGTGTTGAGCAGGAGAGGGTGGTCAACAGTGTCAAAGGCAGCCGACAGATCAAGCTGGATGAGGATAGAGAAGAGGCCTTTGGATTTAGCCGATAGTAGATCGTTAGTGACTTTGGTCAGGGCAGTTTCAGTGGAATGTAAAGGGCGGAACCCGGATTGGAGGGGGTCTAGAATGGAGTTAGCAGTAAGGTGGCTTAGGAGACGATTATAGGTAGAGGTATATTATAAGTAGAGGGTACGACCACCAGCATCTTATTGACACCAAGAACAGGGTGTTAGCTATCCCTAGATCTAAAACACTTAAAAACAAAAGCAAAAGAAACAGTAATTGCCCATACAGCTGTAAAATCATATTGGCCAATTATATCTTCAGATAAGGATCTGGTGGGATTGACCAATAAAAAACAACTGGTCACTAGTTATTCTCGGGGATGCAATCTCTGTGATTTTCAGGTGCACAGTGACATCACTAATTTTGACAAACATTCCAATAAATCCTTTTTTGGTTCACCAAAGCCAGGGTGTGTAAAATGTACAGGATGTGTAACCTGTAGTTACATGTGGACGGGGGACACGATTCAACACCCTTATAACAACAAAACTTTTCCCATCAGACACAGATTAACATGTTCGTTGTCTACGTGATAGTCTGTCCATGTGGCAGGTATTACGTTGGCAAAATGGACTGCCAGTTTGAGGTACGGATAGCACAACATAGATTGGCCATCCGTGCTTCAGTGCTCAAAGGGAATAGTGAGCAACCTGTAGCTCACCACTATGTAGTGGCGGGTCATTCTCCCACTGCGCTTAAACATAAGATTATTCCCCCACTAACTAGAGGGGGTGATAGATCTAGAGCATTGCTGCAGAGGGAAGCACAATAGACATTTAATTACTGTAGATGCGCTCAGTCCAAAACGATTGAATGAGACGCTTGGTCTCAATTGTTTTCTTTAAAATATTGTTATAGTGCAAACCATTATCCTTAGATGTTTTTTCTTCAACTCTGTTTAGTTATTATATGCATATGCTTATATACTTGATTTTTGACAATTTTTACATTTTTTTAAGCTGGTGACTGGCACATGGTGACGTCATCTATGAGGGACGGGTCCGGCGGGCGGCTGCACGGCCCTGAGAGGTAACGTGGTGATGGGTGCACATAAATGGTGAGTAATGTAATGTATCTTTTGCCCTTATGAAAATGAGTAAATCTCATTGAAACGTTGGTGTAATCAGCGGTTCATATTGTTGTTTTTTTGGAGCTGAGTGCTGCCGTATGCTGCTGCTGTTTAGGGTGCAATACTCTGTTCTCACGGAAGGCAACAGACAAAGTACCTCCCATGTAGTGAGTGCCAGGACTTATTTGCACATATCGCCATCAAGGTAATTGTTCTAATACAGAGGATGATACTAACAGTGAATCACTCTTTTCAGCCAACGAATCCAGCGAACGCCCAACAGTGTCAAAAAACTCCAAGTACCCCCCCCGACAGGTGTAAAAACAAGAGCTATTCTCAGAAAAGATTCCGCCCTGCCAGACGAGGGGGCCAAGGCAGGAGAAATGAAAGGTCGTGCCTGCGGCAGAAGGACCTAATATTTAACATCTCCAAAAGAAAACTTTCTGATTCAGAACTGGCAGTTCTAAACCATGGACTGTCTTTTGTACCGACCAATCGGTTTGATGACTTAATTTGGAAAATTGAAACAACACGACAACAGAAACCTAAAATTGCGTGAATACTTTAACCATGAAGATCGGATCAGCATACCTAAAGCTTCATCAGTATATGACAAATTCATGCAAATCTGCTTTTGATCCGCAATCCCACAATCTGTCTAGTCACAGTTTTATGAAAACACTAGAGGCACGAGTAAACAGCACCACCAAACAAAAAGCTACCTCGGCCCACTCCAACTTCACCAGGAGCGAATGGAAAGCCTTGAAAGACTTGAGTACATACAATGATATCATGATCCTCCCCGCCGACAAGGGGGGAGGGATCGTGGTATGGGATGTAAATGACTATAAAAAAGAAGTCTACTCTCAACTGGCAGACACTTAGGTCTATCATCTCCTAGACCAGAACCAGACTCGCATGTACAAAGAAGAGCTTGACCAGATCATCAATGATGCGGCCAGTCAAGGGATCATACCCGATAATGTCAAACAATACCTTACCTCTGATTACCCAAAAACATCGATTCTGTATTGCTTACCGAAGGTTCACAAGAATCTATCACGCCCTCCGGGACGCCTGATAATTTCGGCCCGGGACTCCCTCTACAGCCCTGTGTCCAGCTTTCTGGACTTCTTCCTACAGCCATGCATCAGAAACACGTACACCTATCTACAGGATACCACTGACCTACTGAAGTCACTTGCCACATTAGGCAATTTACCTCCTGAAACGTGGCTGATTACTATGGACATTTGCAGCCTCTACACCAGCATCCCCCATGATGGGGGGCTGGCTGCGGTACGAAAACTTTTGGAAGGCAATCCCCATTACCTGGTTCCACCAGTAGACCTCTTTATTCAATTGTTAGCATTGCCGCTCAACCGCAATTTCTTTATATTCAACAAAAATTTCTATCAACAGTGTTCTGGCTGTGCGATGGGGTCCCCAGTGGCCCCATCGTACGCCAATGCATATATGGCCGATCTTGAACAATCATTATTCTTTAATGTTGATGTCACACCAGCAATATATTATTACAAGAGGTATATAGATGACGTCTTGGTCCTATGGACTGGCTCCAAGGACTTCTTTGTAGCTACCATCGACAACATTAATGCTAAAGACTGTCCCATTAAGTTTAACTACAACTTGAGCCAGTCGGCTGTTAATTACTTGGACGTCTCCATACAAGTCACTGATAGAGCCATTGAGACATCTATCTTCTCCAAAATCACTGATCGCAACACCCTCCTTGAAGCACAGAGCCAGCATCCAACAGCGTTGAAATGGGGACTAAAGTTTTCTCAACTACTCCGGGTCAAAAGAATTACCAGCTCCCCGGCAGCCCTAGAAAGAGATCTGGACACAATGTCGGCTAAATTCAAAGAATGGGGTTATTCACCCCAAACGCTGTCTAATGACAAAAACAGAATTGATGTGTTCTCCAGAGCTGAAGCATTAGCCAGGACGAGGAAGGACGAACCCAAACCTGACAGACTAGGTTGGTAAGATATTATAATACCGCTGATCAGGAGATTACCTCTACCTCTAAACTCTTGTGGCCACTGATTCAGAACGACAAGGATCTGAATAAACTGAAAAACATCCATCTCATGCCAATCTACACTAGAGGTCGCAACCTCAGGGACAGGATTGTCAGAACTGATCTGTCTACCAGATTTCCACCGGGCACACAAAAGAAACCTGGAGGCTGTTACAGGTGCACGGGGTGTTCTACGTGTAATGCTATGCTAAACACCAAATTCTTCACACATCCACACTCTGGAGTGAAATTCAAGATACGACATGCATTATCTTGCACCAGCACGTATGTTGTATACCTTTTGAAGTGCCCCTGCGGGCTTTGTTATGTCGGTAAGACTATCAGGACATTTCGGGAGAGAATAGCGCAGCACCGGTCAGCGATCCGAGCGGCGCTCAATAACAAACCCAATGAACAACCAGTCGCAAAACACTTTGCATTACTCAAACATAACCTTGCCAGTTTGAGATATACCCTTATTGACCATGTGCCAGAAAACATGCGAGGCGGCGATAGCAACAGACAACTGCTCCAATTGGAGTCCCGCTGGATATATAGACTGCAGACTGTATCCCCCTAAAGGACTGATTGAACAAATTTCCTTCAATATTTTTCTCTAATGCTTAACTGTATATTGCTTCCTCTGCTACACTGCTTGCACATACATATATCCTCCTTGTGTCACTGTATATATTTTGTGTGTCACTCGATGTGTGTGTTCATGTCTTGTCTCTTCTTTAAAGACTCCTGCACGTCATGGTTGCCCAGCAACTGTGACGCCTGCTCAGGGTTCCGGATGTGAGAGCGAGTGACGTCTCCATCAGGTGATTGGCTGGGGCAGACGCTGCAGTGAGACTGACAAGATAGGTCTGGTGAGAGCCTATTTAGGTGAATGTTTTTTGCATTTTCAATTGTTCTTTCCTTGAAGACAAAGTAAAATCTGAAACATCGGAAACCTGCTGTGCTTTTGTGCCTCATTTCTAAAGTCCCCTGGAGTGCCAGCATACATGTCTGTATCTTACCCTCCTGAGTAGCGCACCCAGGAAGCTGATGTTTTGTTTCTTGGAGTGCCGGTATACACACACACACACACACACACACACACACACACACACACACACACTCACAGTCCACACTGTGAGCAGCACACCATAACCATACCCTCCGGGGTACTCCTGGGATGGAGTCCAAAATACTTCAAACACAATGTTTAGTAATCGCAGCTTTAATGGCTGACCGATGCCCAGCCATTCTTTCACGTAGCGTACGATCGGTTTTACCGACGTAGTGTAACCACACGGACATACGATCTTATAAACAATAAATCTGGTAGTACATGTCACACGGTGTTTAATGGTATATTTCACTCCGCTACGGGGATGGCAGAAATAGGAGCCAGTTGTTAATGAGCGACATGTAATGCAATTTAAACATCTGAAACATCCAGTTTTCGTGCTCAAATTGGACACTGCTCTGTTGCTGAAAATGGTACTTGTGTATTTTGGCGGCACCCGATTTCAGCATCGTACGATGAACGTATCGCATCGCATGCCATGTACCCGATGGCATGCGATGCGATACGATTTTGACCCCCCTATGCGATGAAAAATCGTATAAGCACCCTAAAGGGTGCTTTTGAGCACCCTAATGGGTGCTTACAATGTTAAATGCACCCCCACGCCACCCCCCCACTATAAACGTGAACCTAAAGCGTGGCGAGCGCTGCGAGCCCGCTAGGGGCGGCGGTACGCGTCCTACGACCTTTTCAGACCTATCCACGTCGGCGTGGAGTTGAGAATAGAAAGTGTGGCGAGCACAGCGAGCCCGAAGCTTGACGAGCCCCGCGAGGGGACGCAGATACCTTCACAGGTATACACGTCCCCTGGCGGGCTTCACAGGTGTCCGCGTCCCCTCGTGTGGCTCGCCACGCGGACACCTGTGAAGCCCGCCAGGGGACGCGGATACCTGTGAAGGTATCCGCGTCCCCTCGCCACGCTTCGGGCTCGGTGGCTCGCTGCGCTCGCCACACTTTCTATTCTCAACTACATGCCAACGTGGATAGTGGGGGTATGAAAAGGTCGTAGGACGCGTACCGCTGCACTCGCCACGCTTCGGGTTCACGTTTATAGTGTGTGTGGGGGGTGGCGTGGGGGTGCTATACCAACAGCATCCCATGAAGGTTAAAAAATTACCATGGGTCAACCATTTTAATACTGCTAGTACAGCTGTCAGTTCTATCACTAAAAGGTTGTGGCCCCTTATCCAAATGGATGCAACTTTGGGATGGTCAGATACTAGGATAATGCCGTGCTACACGAGAGGGAGGAGTGTGCGCGACATTGTCATGATGACTGACGTCTCAAAGAATAAAGCAGTGAACAGTTTTTGACTGCAAAACCAGGATGCTTTAAGTGTTTGGGTTGCGCTACTTGTAGGGCTCTCATGACTGGCGATGCCTTTTGCCATCCGTTGAGTGGCAAGTGCTATTGCATTAGACATCGTGTTACTTGCACGACTAAGTATATAGTGTATATGATCAAGTGTCCTTGTTCATTGCACTATATAGGTAAAACACAGTGCACACTGCGAGAGCGCATGGCGGGGCATCGCTCCTCTATCAAGCTAGCCCTGGAAAAAGGCTTTAGTGATCAGCCAGTGGCTCGCTACTTTTTAGAAGCCCACCATACAATTCCTATGCTCAAGTATATGATCGTTGATCATATCCCTGCATTACCATGTGGGGGTAACCGGGCTAAATTATTACTAAAGTGTGAGGCCCAATGGATCCATCGCCTTAATACCCTCTCTCCAAGAGGTTTAAATGATAGTAAGGGCCTGCACTGTTTTTTGTAGTATGCAGAAATGTTAGGTTGAGAAATTCCGGTGTTTAGGATATTCAGAAGGATTCTTGTTATTCATGTGTTTATGCTACTGACCAGAAGATTTGATATTGTTTAAATAGGGTGTATACCTTAGTGCAAGAGTAGTTTTACTTTGAAGTCGGTTTCAAATATTTAGAATCTTATACTTTTTTTAATGTATTCTTTATTTCACTGCGGTGAGTAGGTTTCTTAATTTTTCTTCATTAGTCTTATGTTTGTTTATTTTCCATTCATTAGGCTTTATGTAACACTGGTGTTTCTTTTTATTTATATTCATTATTCTTTTGATGTATAATTTCTATAAGAGTTAGATTTCCCCCCCCAGTACTGAGTAACATGATGTGGATCTGTTCCTGTAATATTTACATTGCACTATAGAATCGTCGGCGTTGTATGCCGCATTGTTGATCGGTTACCATAGTAACGGGTGCTGGGTCCGGCAGTCAGGAAGCACCGTGACGCTGATGCAATGACGTGCAGTGAGTGCGCGGATGCGTCTGATGTCAGAGCGCAACCGTGGTGAGCCGGTAACGGCGGGAATCTCTGCAAGGGGTGGTACTTTGTGGTATGTATAAATGTGTGTTTTGTATGTCATGTCATTTGTATCCTGAAGAAGAACCCAATAAAGGAGGTTCAAAACGTTGATTTCAACTGCTGGTATCCTGTCTTTACTTGTGTCGAGTGCTGCCGCCTGTCTGATAGATATATATAAAGGGAGCAGGAGTCCGGCACACACGACTGAGCGCTTCTCAATACAGTACTTCACCCGGTGCCTTCACTGTGGTAGTAGATAACTTCATTTTGGAGGGTTAACAAGTACAATGTTAATTCTCCGTACATCACGTCCTCAGTTAAGAAACACTGGCTGATTATCAAAAGTGATGCCAGTTTTCCATTTTCTAATAAAACTATTATGCCATGCTATTCTAGAGGTTGCAATCTTCGAGACCTGCTAGTAAAAACCGAAATACATACCCCCAAAACTCAGCCTATGCCTACATTCCTCGGAGCACCTAAATTGGGTTGTATCAAATGTTCTTGTGTCACTTGTCAGTTTCTATTACCGGGTCATTCTTTCTTCCACCCACATACTGGGGAAAAATTCAGCATACGGCATCGTCTCACATGTGATTCGATGTACTTAGTTTATCAAATTATCTGCCCCTGTAGTTTAAATTACATCGGTAAAACCGATAGAAAATTTAAAGAACGTATGGGGGGCCACCGCAGTGCCATTAAACAAGCTTTGACTTGTGGCTATAGTGAACAACCGGTGGCACGTCATTTTGCTGAAAATCGCCACCCGCTTAATAGCCTGAGATACAGAATGATTGATTGTGTGCCCCCTTCTATTAGAGGTGGGGATCAATAAAAAAAAATACTCATGCTGGAAGCGCGCTGGATTTATAAACTTAATGTTATAGCACCTTTTGGTTTGAATGAGAATCCCTCACGCTCAGCACTTAATTGAATCCAGTAATTTTGTATATATGTCTAACTTGATGCCGTTTGAGGTTTCTGACATTTGCTTGTTTGGTTTTTGATATCATGTGTCTATATGTATATGAGTTTCTAAGTGTTGTCATGGTGATTGTTTTTTGTTGTCAGGTTGCGCCGTAGGGCTGTGGGCGCTTCATGATGACGTCACTCCGTTCCAGCGCGTGGACGGGTGCGTGGTCCCGCTCCTGCACGCTGACTTCAATTATGGTGTATACTATAAAGGTATGTCTTATTTTTTGTATGTTTATCCTGAAGACAAATTTAAATATTTGAAACGTTGAGATTATACACTGCATTCTTGCGTGTTTTTTGCTACTTCTCAAAACAAGGTTGGAGTGCCGCACCCTTGGCTCCTATGTACCCCCTTTGTGAGGGCACCCGCCGTGGATATATTTGTTGTTGGGAGTGCCTATCCCTCCATGTGTATATGGGACTTTCTACGGATCTTTCCTGATACGGCACCCATCATTCACTCATTGTCTACCCATTCCTGGATGTCTGCTCTGGCTGGAGTTTGATTTTAACCACTTCTTCGCTGCACCTTATTTTTCACATTGGTGTTTGGAACTCTATTACCTACGATATGGGGGAAGGTGGTATTGATGCCACTACTGATCCCTTTAATTTTCCTATGAGTGATATGCACAGTTTTTCTGAGGCAGAAATTGAAAAAATCCTTTCGCAAAAAAGGGATTGTGGATGAAATCGATGCCAGCACACCTGATATTATTTTCCGTGACCTGTTGCGCCTGAAGAAAAAAAGAGGTAGATTTTTACCTGCATACACTTTCCCTCAGTGATTACTACAAAGCCAAAAAAATACCACGGGGATTCCGTGTGCGGAATTGCCCCACAATTGGCCATTTTGACCCTCTATTTTGCAAGCACTGGGTTGGCATTTTAAACAAATGCTCCTTTGATCTTATGATTTTAGTCATTGAGCAGTCATCAAAGGAACTTGCATCAATTAAAGCCAAAATTGCTGCATTTGAACATACCAACCTCCCTGTACTTGTGGCAGATGAAGAACCAGATTGGCTCAACCGCCTTAGCACTCAAATAGCGACATATAAAAAAGAACTTTTGGCCTTTAAAAAGGAAAAACTTGCAAAAGTAGAGGGTGATTATGAAAGACATAATGTCTACCGCTGGCTGTCGGGTGCCAATCCTGAGACCCAAAAGAGGGTCCCTTTCTTTCGCAGGAACAAATGCCAGAATACACGGCCTAAACATCGCTTTGACATAGATTCCTCTCAGGACATGGCTAGTTCCAATAGCGATATTGATAAAAATGCTGCTAGAGGCCCTTTAGGGGTTCGCACCCGCAGAGCAAGAGTGATCGCAGGAGACATTTTAGTAGACGAGGAGGTCAGTGTAGGAGAAAAAGACAAAAACAAAAACAAGAACAAGCCGAAAGTGGGACGGCCGCCCACTCAGAAGCAAACCTGATCTTCAATTTATCCTCTGATGACCTTTCAGAAAGTGAGGTGAGCTTATTGAGTAGAGGACTCTCGTTTGTGCCTTCTGTGCAATTTGACAAACTACAGTGGCAGATCGACAAGACCGATTTGGTCCGTAATCTCAAGCTCAAAGAATTTTTTCATAACAAGCCTCCTTAAACTAATACTACTGAGAAAGATGTAATTCCCTCTGCACTCAAAAATGTTTGTCCGCCTTCATCGTTTGACCCCCCAAACACATAATGCCAGTATCAAAACGTTCTCACGGCTGGTGGATCGTGATGTGGCAGTCCTTATGTCTGATCCTCCTGTGTGTCACCCTAATCTGTCAGTTCAGGAACGGCAGGCTATTAAGCGATTGGCAGACAATAAAAATCTTATCATCCGTCCCGCCGACAAGGGCGGGGCAATTGTGCTGCAAGACTTCAATGCATACCATACCGAGGTTATGCGTCAGTTGGCAGATACGGACACGTACCGCAAATTGCGTTCCAATCCTACCTTGGAATTCACTAAGATATTGAAAGAAGTCCTGTTATTTGGCACTGATTCGGGTGTCATTTCAGAATCTACTGCTACTATTCTTCTACCTTCTCATCCGATAGTACCTGCTCTATATACAATCCTGAAAATTCATAAAAACTTGGACCCTCCTCCCGGCCGTCCGATTGTGTTGGCTACAGGCTCTCTATTACAACCTGCTGCAACTTTCCTGGACTCACTTTTTCAACCTCTTATCCGTTGTGAACCCTCATTTTTGCTGGACTCTACTTCCCTGTTATGTGAATTTGAGAAGATGACTACATTGCCGGATGATTGTTACCTGGCAACCATCGATGTGGTTAACCTTTATACCACCATTCCACACGATATGGGACTGAGAGCAGTTAAAAGGTTCCTGGAGTCCAAAAGTGCATTTAATACTGATAAAATCCAATTTATTTTATGTTTACTGGAGTTAATTCTTACTAACAATTTTTTTGTTTACAATAATGAATTTTATTTACAGGTTCGTGGCTGTGCCATGGGATCTTCGGTGGCACCAGCCTATGCTAATATTTACATGTTTTCTATTGAGTTTGATTTGTTTTTCTCTAATCTGTTACTCTCATCCCACATTTTTTTTTTTAAAGATATATAGATGACCTCCTGGTCATCTGGTGTGGCAACAGTGAGATCTTGTCAGAAGCGATCAAGGCTTACAATGCCCAAGAGAATCCTACTAAATTCACCTTTGAAATAAATAAACAACAAGTGCACTTTTTGGGTGTAAACATTCAATTAAGTGGTAACAGACTCAATACATCTGTGTATACAAAAATCACAGATAGGAATACACTCCTGAAACCCCAAAGTGCAACCCCAAAAGTCTGACTAATGGTTTACCATATTCTCAGATGATTCGAATATTCCGTATTAATAACAATATGGATATTTGTTTGCAGCAGTTGGAAGAGCTTGTAAATAAATTCATCATTAGAAGATATTCTCTACAGGTACTGGAAGACTGCAAAAAACGGGTTCTGGCATTAGACCATACTCAACTGCTTGATGAGTCTAAATTAGCATTGGTCAATAAAAATACTAAAGCTAAAAATACTTCAGACACCCGCATTGCATGGGTTAACAAGTACAATATTAATTCTCCGTACATCACGTCCTCAGTTAAGAAACACTGGCCGATTATCAAAAATGATGCCAGTTTAACATTTTCTAATAAAACTATTATGCCATGCTATTCTAGAGGTCGCAATCTTCGCGACCTGCTAGTAAAAACCGAAATACATACCCCCAAAACTCAGCCTATGCCTACATTCCTCGGAGCACCTAAATTGGGTTGTATCAAATGTTCTTGTGTCACTTGTCAGCTTCTATTACCGGGTGATTCTTTCTTCCACCCACATACTGGGGAAAAATTCAGCATACGGCATCGTCTCACATGTGATTCGATGTACGTAGTTTATTAAATTATCTG
This sequence comes from Crinia signifera, assembly GCF_055691185.1. Taxonomy (NCBI): domain Eukaryota; kingdom Metazoa; phylum Chordata; class Amphibia; order Anura; family Myobatrachidae; genus Crinia; species Crinia signifera. Next base: position 288,395,284 of record NC_139222.1, on the reverse strand, counting down.
CCCCTGTAGTTTAAATTACATCGGTAAAACCGATAGAAAATTTAAAGAACGTATGGGGGGCCACCGCAGTGCCATTAAACAAGCTTTGACTTGTGGCTATAGTGAACAACTGGTGGCACGTCATTTTGCTGAAAATCGCCACCCGCTTAATAGCCTGAGATACAGAATGATTGATTGTGTGCCCCCTTCTATTAGAGGTGGGGATCGATCAAAAAAATAACTCATGCTGGAAGCGCGCTGGATTTATAAACTTAATGTTATAGCACCTTATGGTTTGAATGAGAATCCCTCATTCTCAGCACTTAATTGAATCCAGTCATTTTGTATATATGTCTAACTTGATGCCGTTTGAGGTTTCTGACATTTGTTTGTTTGGTTTTTGATATCATGTGTCTATATGTATATGAGTTTCTAAGTGTTGTCATGGTGATTGTTTTTTGTTGTCAGGTTGCGCCGTAGGGCTGTGGGCGCTTCATGATGACGTCACTCCGTTCCAGCGCGTGGACGGGTGCGTGGTCCCGCTCCTGCACGCTGACTTCAATTATGGTGTATACTATAAAGGTATGTCTTATTTTTTGTATGTTTATCCTGAAGACAAATTTAAATATTTGAAACGTTGAGATTATACACTGCATTCTTGTGTGTTTTTTGCTACTTCTCAAAACAAGGTTGGAGTGCCGCACCCTTGGCTCCTATGTACCCCCTTTGTGAGGGCACCTGCCGTGGATATATTTGTTGTTGGGAGTGCCTATCCCTCCATGTGTGTGTGTGTGTGTATATATATATATATATATATATAGAGATATATATAGAGATATATATAGAGATCTCCTGCGCCTTAAAAAGAAGGAAATTGATTATCATCTTCATGCTCTGTCGCTCAGCGACTACTATAAATCCAAAATGATCCCTCGTGGATTCCGCGTTAGGAACTGCCCGACGATCGGGCGCTACGACCCCCAGTTCTGTAAACGCTGGATTGGAACGCTTAATAAATGCTCCTTCGACTTAATGGTACTAGTCGTGGAGCAATCATCGAAGGAGTTAGCATCAATTAAAGAAAAAATTTCTAACTTTGAAACTGTCCACCTAGCTACATTGGTAGCTGAAAAGGAAACTGACTGGTTGGAGAGGCTGAAAAGCCAATTGGCATCTTATAAAAGGGAACTTATCCTTTTCAAAAAAGAAAAGTTGGTTAAAGTTCAAATGGACTATGACAGACATACTGTCTATAGGTGGTTGGCAGGCAATTCTGGCGAAGATTCTTCTAAAAAACCTTTCTTTCGTCGCAATAAACGACGCCCGCAGAGGAATATTGATCAATTTGATTCCGGGACATCAGCGGATGATATCAGCTCCAACAGTGAGGTTGATCAGCGCAAAACTAAAGGTGCCAAAGCCGGCCCTTTAGGGAGGCATCCCCAGAAGGGTCGAGGTGGCCCCAACCCAGACGCAAGAGGCGCCATACCCGAAGGGGGCAGCAGTGGAAGAGGAGGCGGACGCCCGGGTCGCCCACCAACAAATCCGAGAACATAATATTCAATCTCTCGTCCCATGAATTATCTACAACTGAGATTAAACTCCTCAATCATGGACTTTCTTTCGTACCCTCTGTCCCCTTCAATGATTTCCAGTGGTAAATTGAGAAACATGAACTGGTCAGAAAAATAAAATTACAAGAATTTTTCTCTTCTCAACCCAGCTCTAATTTACCAGCTAAACTACCTTTGCCACCGACTCTAAAAAAAGTTTGCACCCGCGTCATCATTTGAGCCACATTCCAACAACGCCAGCATTAAATCTTTTTCAAGAATGCTGGATGCAGGTTTACCTGATATAATAGAACGCTCCTCCAATGTCCACCCTAATCTCATGCCATCTGAACGGCTGGCATTACAAAATCTAAGCAACAACAAAAACCTCATTATTCGACAGGCGGACAAGGGTGGGGCTGTGGTCCTCCAGGATCTGTCCGATTATCATTCAGAAATAATGAGGCAACTGGCTGATGTCGACACTTATCGTCAGTTGACAGTTAATCCCTCTCTACAACGTTGTAACCTGATTCAGTGTACCGCATGTTCTTTCTTTATGCCGTGAGTGCCGCACCTCCAAACTGAAGTTATCTACTACCACAGTGAAGGCACCGGGTGAAGTACTGTATTGAGAAGCGCTCCGCGCCGTCGTGTGTGCCGGACTCCTGCTCCCCTTACAAATTGGGATTACAGCCTTATCACCTGGATCCCTGTCAGGGCACCCGACTACTAAAATGGATTTTTCTTCTATCCGTGTGAAAAACCACTAAAGTTTTTCTGCTTGTTGGCAGCGACCATTCAACGCATTTGTACACTGAATATCCAAGTCGTTTATTACCACAAAGAGTGTTTCTGCTTATCCAAACAACTACCATGGAGGCTGAACTGGATAACTCCGCCAGCGGCTATGCCCATCAAGCATACCCCGTGGGTAATATTAATAGCTTCTCTGAAACCAAGGCACAAGCTATACTCTACAACCCTGAGATGGCCAATCTATTTGAACCACCTTCTACAGAAACATTGTTCCGTGACCTTTTAAAACATAAGAAAAAGGAAATCGATTTGATGTTTCACGGACTGACCCTGAGCGATTTCTATCGGGCACGCAAGATCCCCAGGGGCCTTAGAGTCAAAAATGCTTCAACCCTTGGGAAGAAAGATCCAACCTTTTGTAGGAGATGGGTTGCCACGTTAAACAAATGCTCCTTCGATCTTATGCTCCTAATAATAGAATTTACGATGAAGGAGTGTACAGTGCTGAAAGGCAAAATTGATCAATTTGAATCCTTGCATAAACCGACATTAATTGAGGACACCACCAATAACTGGTATGAAAAACTATCTAGTCAACTGGTTAATTACAAACGTGAACTCACCAGGTTTAAAAAAGAGAAGAGAGAAAGTAGACGCCGACTATGAGGCTAACACTGTCTACCAGTGGACGTCCTCTAATAAGAATGAACGCCGGCCGTTCTTTCGCCAAAATAGATACCGAGGTTATGTAACATCAGATCATTCCACTGATAACCAGTCGTCTAATAGTGAATCCGAGTTGCGGCCCAAACGGGGTATGGGAAGAGGCAGAAGGCAACCAATGGGCCCTTTAGGGGTGACGACGCGCCTTCGCGAAGGCGCCGCCGGCATAACCGACGAGGGCACCAATGGCAGAGGCAGGCAAGTTGGAAAAAGTCTGCCACCAACAGGGAGAACCTAGTTGTGAACCTTTCTTCACATGCTCTCACATAGGCTGAATTAAACATTCTCTCAAAGGGCCTTTCATTCGTGCCGACCACAAAAATGGACACTTTGGCATGGAAGGCTGAAAAACATTCCCTACACCGCCAACTCAAGCTAAAAGAGTTTTTTGCAAAATCACCATCCCTGCCTCCTTCAGAGTCACAGCTCACAGCCATTCCCTTGCAATTGAAAAACTACAACCACGCTCTAACTTCGAGCCACAGTCGACAAATCCATCTATCAAGACCTACATGAGACTCCTTGATCTGCAAGTCGACCATGAGTTGACACAGACACCTATTGTCTATTCGAACATGTCTGCTGCTGAAAGAGAAACTCTAAAGACACTCTCCAATAATCGCCAGCTAATCTTTAGACCAGCAGATAAGGGCGGGGCCCTTGTTGTGATGGACTTTACTAAGTATAAAACAGAGTTGGATTCACAACTTGCTGACACAGTCACGTATCAGAAGCTATCACGTGACCAGACAATGGAATACAAATCTTTCTTAACCCAACTACTAAAAAATGCTGTTCGCGATGGCTTAATTCAACAAAATTTGATGGACGCTCTCATCCCAAAATTTCCAGTGGTCCCAGTCATCTATAGTATCCCGAAGATACAAAAGTGTTTGGACAATCCCCCCGGGCTGCCAATAATTGCCGCAAGGCAATCACTGTCCCAATGTACCTCTATATACATTGATGCTGTGTTACAGCCCTACATTATAAGGCATCCTCGGTATCTTTTGGATACGACTACCCTCCTGCAAATACTGCAAGCTCTTCCCATCATGACGGATGAGGTATGGCTAGTGACATTAGATGTAAAGAGCCCTATACCGTTATTCCGCACATTGCTGGTATGGAGGCCATTGCAAGCTCAGGTTGGTCCTGATATTAATTTTTTTACTGTCTTTAATACAATTCATATTGACCAAAAATTATTTTATACATGACGGGGGATTCTGGCTGCAGTTCTATGGTATCAAATGCAGCACCTGCATATGCAAATATTTACAAGTTCCTCATAGAACAACAAATTTTATTCGATGACCCAGCCATTGCAGCCAGAATCCTCTTGTATAATCGATTTATCAATGACCTGCTGATCTTTTGGGCAGGACCAATCAGTGAATTATTTGTGCTCATCGATAAACACAATCTGGGAGCCAGTCCAGTTAAATTTACCATGTCTTATGATCAGAATTGTATCCACTTTCTTGATGTAGCTATCCATCTTAAAGAGGGCTGCATCTCAACTACATTGTTCCAAAAAATGACCGATAGGAACAATTTATTACACGGTAACAGTGCCCACCCGAGGAGTTTGATCAAAGTCTGAGACAAAAAACTGGCTAGATAGTACTAATCTCCAAAAGTATTTGGAAAAGAAAATTATTCCCAGAGGTCTCAGACTTTCCAAACCCTCAGTATTTAATGGTGATAAAGAATTCCAAGAGAAATGGGACTTGGCCTTAGATAAATGTTCAGTGGCTTTGGTGGAATTAGTTGTAGAGTTCCGCATACAAAAAAACAAACAAATTGAGGTTCAAATAGAGAAACTGAGAAAAAACTAGAACCTTTCAACAAAACAAAGGAGTTCAAAGAGAGAGACCTAATCATCATGGAGAAAGTGAGAAAGTTTGAACAGAATCTGATCGAAAACAAATGTAAAAAATTCCAGAGACATACATGATTACCAGTCTGGGAATATCAGAACCTTTAATACTAAAAATAGAAATAATAGATATCAAAATCATGTACCATATGTCAAACAATAGGTAAGAATTAGAGATATGAAGGTCTATGATAGCCCAAAAGAGTACTCTGACCGAAGAGGACACAACAGGAACCAATATATGAGGAAACACACACCTAGAAATCAAGAATTTAGAGATAGGGATAGAGATGATCATCAGAAAGATAGAAATGAACGCCCGCATAGAAGAGATCTGGGTGCTAGATCCAAAATTATAGACACTGATAGAGTTAAAATAGATTATAATAGAAGGGATACTGGACCCTCATTAGCTCCTTTTTTAGAGATGAATGTAAGGAGGAATCCCCCCCTAGACAGAGAACAGGGGTGCATAACCCCAAAAAGACGCAGATATTCAAGCGTAGAGGAAGAAGGGCAGGGAAGAAGGTTCAACTAAAACTTTCCAGAATTAAAAGTAACATCGACTTAGAAAAATCCATTTTTAATCTATCTTCGAAGAAACTTATTTTAGAAGAAACCAAACTGTTAACTAAGGGCTTGAAGTTCGCCCCTACTGCCCCACCCAACATATTCAGCTTATTTGTTGAGTTAAACAGGTTCGTCCGCACACTTTGCAGACAGAAATATTTTGCGAACAAAAATAATAAAGATGTGGGAGAAGAGGAGATACAGATTTTTCTGGACTCTGATGATGATCTAGCCCTGACCACACTTAATGACTTATTGAACGAAACCCCCCCCATAACCACCCCTAAGAAAGTTTTTTGCATCAATAAATCATCCATCAAAACGAAATCGGAGTTTTTTCCCATTAAGAATAAGGGGACCCACATAGAAAGTTTTTACAGGACTACTCTAGAAGATTTTAAGGCTCTATGTAGAGAACAACATAAGAACAACCTAACTAAAAAAGAAAAAGAGGCTTTGGACACCCTTATGAAAGATCATTCAATAGTCTGCCGCCAGGCTGATAAGGGTGGCGGCTTAGTTTTACAAGATAGAAGTGAATATGTAAAAGAAGCGGACAGACAATTAGAAAATTTAAATGTCTATAAACCCCTACTGTCTGATCCTACGCCCACTAACATTAAATCACTTAAACAATTGCTTCTAGCTGGCTATGACAATAAAATTATTTCAAAGGACGAATTACGCTTCCTGTTTGTAGAACATCCGATTACTCCTGTATACTATCGCCTCCCCAAGATCCACAAAACACTCACTGCACCCCCTGGACGTCCTATTATTTCTGGTGTGGGCTCACTTTCTTCTAATTTATCCCATTATGTTGACACATAATTACAACCACGGTGACCTCACTGAGATCTCATATTAAAGATACGACACAATTTTTAAATTTGATCAGTAACATCCAATGGAAAGACTCTTATGCTTTCCTAACTATGGATGTGGAAAGTCTTTATTCAAATATCCCGCACGATTTGGGCATAAAAACAATAGAAAACAGATTAAGAGATGATGGTGATCTCAGTAAGATACACATTAAATTTATTTTGGATTCTATCACTCATTTTAAAGCATAATTATTTCACATTCTCTGATCGATATTATTTACAGGTAATGGGGACGGCCATGGGGACCAGATTCGCGCCCATTTACGCCAATCTCTACATGGGGGAGGTCGAAGACCACCTCGTGTGGGGAGGCGACTGGGGCGCGAGTCTGGTCTTCTATGGCCGTTATATAGATGATTTATTTATAATTTGGGATGGGGATGCCACTTCAGCACTTTCATTTGTCACACACTTGAATTCTAATCAATATAATTTAAAATTTACGCATGTATACAACCAGGAAAGGATGGATTTTCTGGATATCAGCCTTAAAGTGGAGGAAGGTGCCATTACTACCACTAACTTCTGTAAGGATGTAAACACCAATGCATATTTGCATTTCAAAAGCGCCCATCATCCATCATGGATTAAAAACATACCCAAAGGGCAGATGATGAGACTACGGCGAAACTGCTCCACGTTACAAACCTTCGAAGAACAAGCCAAGAATTTAGGCAAATCTTTTATTGCTAGAGGTTACCCGGAGGGTTTAGTTAAAGGATCAATAGAGGAAGTGGGTAAACTGAAAAGAGAAAGTCTACTAAAAGAGAAAGTATGAACAATGCCCTTAGAGGAGAAGGTAAATAATTTCCCCTTCATATCAACGTTTAACAACCAATACAGAGATATTAAGAAAATTGTCCAGAAGAATTTTTCAATTTTACATAATGACAACACATTGAGGAGTGTGTTACCCAAACAACCGTCATTTATCTTTAGGAAGAATAAATCATTAAAAAGTATACTGGCCCCCAGTATACTGAGAGATCCAAAGATAAAGACGAACACATCCTTGGAGAACTGGCTTCCAAATGTACCCAATGGTTGTTAGAAGTGTGGTAGGAACGCCTGTATCACCTGTAATTATATACAAAATAAAACTACAGTAAAAATAGCAGGTGAAACAAAATCGGTTGAAATAAGGGGTTTCATCAACTGTAATACTGAATATGTCATATCTACTGACCTGCGGATGCGGCCTTAGGTATATAGGCAGAACTACCAGAGCACTAAGAACTCGTTTCTTGGAGCACAGAAGAAACATCTTTAATAAAAACTTACTCCATAGTGTGTCCAGACATTACAGTGAAAAGCATAGAGGAAATCCTGAGTGCCTTAAACTCACTGGTCTAGAATATGTAAAAACATCCAAAAGAGGAGGAAATAGATATACTGTAAGATCTTATGCAATCAAGAGATATATTGGATGTTTAGGTTTGGTTCATTATTTCCTAACAGACTAAACGAAGCCTTGGAGCTAAATGTAGTACTCTAATCTTAATCAATTTTACATAAATTTATCTTCTGGTTGTTCTATAAATATATTAAGGGAACCTTGTAGAACTGCACCCTACTCCTCACATATGTAAATATATTTGTATTCCCTGTTACCTTTATAAATTTTGTATGTCAATTAGCTACCGGTATTCTAAAGGGGAACTCCAAAGGGAGTGATTTTCATTAATACAAGATCGATTCAAATATATGATAATTTATGTAGAGAAATCTCATCAATACAAGACCTATCCTAATACAGAATAAATATAGATATTGTAAGTATGAGTGATCAACACCGGGGGGGTTAACACTACATACGAACTGATCAATTAATTTATTTGCCATATGCACATTATTTAAACTGTTTATTATGATGTTGTTTATATGCAAAATACAGAAATATTATAGTAGTAAAACTAAGATTGAGTTATGAAAATCATCTGTTCAGAGTTTAATATAGAAATTCCAGAGACGTGACATATTGATGTTACTATAGAAACCGAGATACACAGAGAAGAAGCTTATTGATGTAATCTGAGGATAGTATGAGCTTAAGGGGGTGTGTCTATCCGAATTAATTACTGTGGGTAATGTGGTTCACTCACAGGGTAACAATGTAAACACAACACACCACTAAGTGTTTATGAATATATGAATATATGATCAAGTGACCGGAACTCCACAACCATGGTGATAAATAACTCAGAGGAATGACACACTGATTATTAAGTTCTGTGTAAACAGGGGATAATTGCGTAATGTCACTTCCGGCAACCATAAACTAAGCATTATGGGACATGTAGTCTTTTTAAACAGAATCCAGTTTTTTTAAACAGAATCCAACCATTATTGTGAAAATAAACATCAGTAGATATGAATGTACAGTATAAGTGACGTAATGAACCGCTATTGGGATAATGGTTAAAACATACCGATAAACATTCAAGACTAATCTGTCTATAGAAGGTTTACTTTAATATAGCGATACGTCACTTCCGGTGACGCTTAATGTTGCCGGGGTAGCGGAGAAACAGATACTGTCAGGAACTTCCGGTTAGGTCTCCCCGAGCGGTGAGAGACGCCGGACAGCGAGAAAAATTATACAGATAAACTGGACAATGTGGCGTCCTACCGCATATATGTACACCTACAGAGATAAGGTAATATGCTGATTGTTATAATGTATACTTTGATCTATCTCTGTTGACGATACTTACCCCGATTGGCTAAACACCAACATTTTACTTATAACATGTGATCCACAATTTTACATATGATGATGTAATGTTTAAACACCCGGAAGTGATTCCTGAGGTCATTATTATAAAAACATGAAAATACACTGCTATTTGGTTCTTTATTGTAATATATGTAGAGTATTGGAAGAATAAGGTCTGTCTCCATTTGGTCCACCGTGTCTTTCAGCGTTATTTTAATTTTTTCTATGAGTGAATCAATTAATTATGCAAAGTGTCCCCAGAGGACACTGGGTATAAATATGAGTCTGAGGCTCATGACAGCATGCCTTGATAAAGCTGGTGTAAGGCCAGCGAAACGCGTAGGTGCTGTGTTACTGCTTGGTTCCAGATCAAAGGATTAACATTGGAGGATCTACCTGCTCAATCTACTGCCCACGTTATCCCACACTATTGGATGTCACCGGCTTAAATTCCAGAAGAGTGAATATTCTAGCCACGAGGTTGTAGGTGAGCCCCCAACAACTTGCTCCTCCCTCGATTGGCTCACTTGGATTACAAATCGCCGTTCTTGGGACTCCAGCCTAAATTGGGACCAATTGGAAGGACAGTGCAGGTTTAATCTAACCACATTCTCCCCTGGGACTGCCCCATACACGTGAGATCTGGTACCATTCGTTTTTAAACCAACATTTTTTTTATATATTTTTTGTCTATTCAATCATGTGTTTATAATATGCTATACCTTAATTGGTATTAATAAATAAGTGTATTTTACCCTTTAATCTTGATTCACTCATTTAAATTTGAGCGCTGCTATAACCTTGTTTTTTTCTTGCCCACCCGAGGAGTTTGATCAAAGGCCTACCATATTCCCAGATGGTCCGCCTAAAACGCATTATTTCTGACCCCACAGAGGCAGATCTACAGATAGATGCCTTAATTAACTTTTCGATAGGGGTTATAAACTCCAAGATCTATTAGCAGCTAAAGACCGTGTATCACTCCTGACCCGTGAGCATTTACTAACACCTAAATCCAAAAATGTGCAGCCCACGCAAGAAGTCATCCCGTGGGTTACTAAATTTTCTAATGCTAGCCAAACTATTTATAAAATTTCTAAAAAACTGTGGCCTATAGTATCCACTGATAGAGATATTAATATTTCCAATTCTAGATTGATGGCAAGTTATCAGAGGGCACCTAATTTGCGCGATATATTGGTAAAAACTGATATATCGTCATTCAGACAGCAGAAAAAACCTCCACCCCGAGGCTGCATTAGATGCACATGTACTGTCTGTAACTGTATGATCCCTGGCCCGCTGTTTTACCACCCGCATCGGGGCACAAAGTACACCATAAATCATACACTTAGTTGTGAATCTCGTTTTGTCATCTATCAGTTGATCTGTCCATGCGGCTTATCGTACATCGGTAAGACCGAAAGAACCTTCAAGGAGAGAATCACAACCCATAGATCTACTATCCGGGCTGCTTTGTCAGGTGGTAAATGTGACCTCCCAGTTCCTAAGCATTTCCTTTCCATGAAGCACACTTTACCATCGCTCAAATATCGCATGATTGATCATGTGCCTCCTAATATACGTGGAGGCAAGAGGGGGTTACAGTTATTAAAGTGCGAGACCCGGTGGATACACAGGTTAGATACGATCTCACCCAGAGGTCTTAATGAACACCTGGGCATTAGCTGCCTGTCCAGGATTTAGATATTATTATTGTCTACCTGCTCTATTCTGTTATCTGCTCCCTGCCGGTGTTTTATCTCACATGTGTCTTACTTATTGAATGCATATTAAGTGTGTTATATGGTTGTCTCTGAATGGCTTACTAAATTTCCGGTTGGGGTTAAATTGTGCTTTGTGGGATAAAGGTTGACCCCTAAGTTTTACGCTTAGTAGAATTTTATACATATGACTTATCCGTTCTTTTATCAACGGGACCGATCCTGTTGTTTCCCTGTACTTGTTGTTGAATTACCCATTGCCGTTATACCTGATATTTAACTTCGTATAGTTTCGCGATTGACAGTGTCAAATTTGTTGTAAAGTATCGCTGTTTGTATGTTATGTGTATCTTGTATTGTATCCATGGTGATGGTAGCACGCAGCCCTTAGGGTCTGACGTCATCTTCCAGCGTCTGAAGACGCGCTGGATCAAGCTCACACGGTGGGGTATAAATGTATGCATATGTTTGTTCTTTATACCTGACGAAAACGTCGAAATAAACGACATTGAAACGTTGTAACCTGATTCAGTGTACCGCATCTTCTTTCTTTATGCCGTGAGTGCCGCACCTCCAAACTGAAGATAGGATCTTCTAAGGGGGGCACCAGTTGTGTACCTATTGACCTAGGAGGAGTGCCGCAGCCATCCAATTGTTATATACACCACGGGGACGGTCTATTCCTGTTGTTCCTGTCGGCACCCCACACTGTCATCGTGCAGCAAGAAGTTGCTGTTTATATCAGTCTGTGTTTATCAAGCCTGAGAAGTCCATTTCTGCACATCACTATTTAGTGACACCTGCACTTATTGGTGTTATTCACCTGCACGGCACCACGCATGGAGACCCACAGCACGGATGCTCCTTCATTTTCTGCTAGTATAGCAGCCACAGCACAGTCACGTGTGGAGCTCACTCATGGAGCTATCTTCAGCTTCTCTGATACAGATTATGACAATTTATTATTTAAAGCGGATGCAGGGGCCAGCCATATTGCACCTGAGAACATTCAGTTGTATCATGATTTGCTGAATTTAAAGAGAAAAGAGACAGATTTGTTTTACCATGGCCTAACCCTGTCCGACTACATCCGGGAAAGAAAAATCCCCCGGGGGTTTCGAATTAAAAATGTCCCCACCCTGGGCAGATATAACATACCTTTTTGCAAAACTTGGACTTCAATCTTAAACAAGTGCTCATTTGACCTCATGTTACTTGTGATTGAAGAAGTGTCCAGAGAGCTTTTGGTTACAAAAGGGAAAATTGAGGCATTCGAAACCTCCCATACAGCCACCCTTACCAGCGATGCCCAGACCAATTGGATGGAGAAATTAACCAGTCAGATGGAGAAATATAAAAGAGAATTGATGGCATACAAAAAAAAACAAAACAAGAAAGACAGAGTCAATATTGACTATGAAAAGCATCTTGTATACCCCTGGCTCACAGGGGGAGACGCCCCAGGACGCCCGTATAGAAAGAAAAGATTTCATCGGTTTCAGCACACCATACGTGAAACCGATTCTTCTCAAGAAGGAGGGTCATCCGCCAGCGATTATGATAATTCAAAAAACTCGCAAGGCCGCATCCCGGCTGGGGTGCGTACAAGGAATCAAATCGCACGCGGAAGCTCAAACAAAGGGTTACTTGCTCTTCTTGCTACATAGTATATCTGATCTGTTGCCCTTGCAGCAGATACTATGTTGGCAAAACGATACGTGCTTTTAAAGAGAGAGCAGCTGCTCATAGATCAGCAATCAAACATGCCCTGATCTCAGGGTCTAGTGACCAACCTGTGTCACAGCACTTTGCGCAGGCCAAGCACCCCCTATCATCACTTAGATACAGCGTGGTGTAACACCAGGCGGGGAGGCCAAAATAAAAGGCTCCAAAAAACCAGCCAAATCGCAGTCCAAGAAGAAATAACTAGTCCAATCTTCAATCTATCATCACGGGAACTCACTCCGCAGGAGATCCAGGTGTTAAGGAAAGGGTTAAATTTTATTCCAACTAATAAAGCGGATCCCTTCCAAGTGAAGATTGAACAATATAAGTTGAACCGCCAACTTAAATTAAAAGAGTACTTCCAGGACAAACCAGATGTGGTATCACCACCTGCAATGCTCCCCTCAGCCATTCGCAAAAAATCCAAATTTGACCCCCTGTCGTCCAATGCGTCAATAAAGACTTTCAACTGTATGATTGAACAAGATACTACGACCATAATAACATCTGTACAACCTTCCAGCTCTAATTTTTCCGGATCCGATTGGAGAGCATTAAAGTCACTCAGCTCTGATGTGTCGATTACTATTCGTCCGGCGGACAAGGGAGGAGGACTGGTAATTCAAAATTCCACGGACTATCTACGCGAAATCTCGCGTCAATTGTCAGATACCAGTGTGTATCTTCCTTTACAGAGGGATCCCTCTCTGGAATACAAACGGGAACTCGACGACATTCTCTCTTCAGCATTAAAGAACTCTCTCATTGATATAGCAACCCATGAAGCACTCACGACTCCGTATCCTATCAACCCGTTGTTATATACCATTCCTAAATTGCATAAAAATGCAACAGACCCTCCCGCAGACCCATCATCTCTGCCCGGGGGTCGTTATACCAACCTGTGTCGATTTACTTGGACAGTTTTCTGCAGCCTTGTGTCCAGGGTATGCCAACATACCTGAAGGACACGAATTCGCTTTTACTCAAACTGCAGTCGTTGGGGAATGTGCCTCTGGAGTGTCTGTTGTGCACGGTCGACGTCGCGAGCCTCTATACATGCATTCCGCATGAGGGGGGCTCGCGGCGGTTCGTACCTTGATCACAGACAATCCCCTGTACAAGGGTCCAGAGGTGCATTTGTTTATACAACTCCTCAGTCTCACTCTAAAACGCAACTTTATGTCCAACAATCGGTACTTTCTCCAACAATGTGGCTGTGCGATGGGGTCCTCAGTGGCCCCGTCGCTAGCCAACAGCTACATGTTCATGGTGGAGCAGGAGCTGCTTATTAATGCCCCCGGTATCAGCAGTCATCTGGTGTTATACACCAGATATATAGATGACCTGCTGACACTGTGGTCAGGACCCCAGTCCCTGTTGGAGAACGTGCTTGACACACACCATTGGTCAACTTCACCTGTAAAACTTACTTACAGCATCAGTAAGGAATGTATCCATTTTTTGGACGTTAACATAAAGATCTCAGAAGGGGTGATTTCCACGTCATTATTTTGCAAGCCAACGGACCGAAATAACCTATTACTGTACTCCAGTCATCATCCAGTCCCACTAAAGGCAGGTCTCCCGTACTGGCAAATGTTGCGAGTACGCAGGATTGTGAGTGACCCTGAGGAATTGGAATCCTCACTATCTCAGATGGTCAAAAAGTTCATGGAACGGGGGTACCCCCTACCTGATCTATTAAAATCCAAACAACGGGTTCTGTCACTCACCAGGGAACAGTCATTGACTCCTCCTAAGAGAGCCAAAGAGGAGAAGGTCATTTGGGTGAATACGTTCCACCCCAAAAGTGGAGCCATCAACAGGATGGCCAAATCCCACTGGCCAATTATCAACACTGATGCCATACTTCGGTCCTTGCATCATAAAAAAATAATGTGTGCCTATACTAGAGGCAAAAATCTTAAAGATTACCTAGTAAAAAATGACATCGTGGATACTGAGAGCCCTCTGAGTACACCTACATTCTTGGGCACACCCAAAATGGGGTGCTTTAAGTGCAGCGGTTGCACTACGTGTAACTATATGGTCACCGGGGATACTTTTAGCCATCCATACTCCGGTGAACCATACAAAATCAAACAAAGGGTTACTTGCTCTTCTTGCTACATAGTATATCTGATCTGTTGCCCTTGCAGCAGATACTATGTTGGCAAAACGATACGTGCTTTTAAAAAGAGAGCAGCTGCTTATAGATCAGCAATCAAACATGCCCTGATCTCAGGATCTAGTGACCAACCTGTGTCACGGCACTTTGCGCAGGCCAAGCACCCCCTATCATCACTTAGATACAGGATCATTGAACAAATCCCCAAACCCAAAAGAGGGGGAGATAGGGGTCTTATGCTCTGTAGAGCAGAAAGCCGCTGGATATACCGGCTTGATACGTTGGCCCCCAGGGGCCTCAACGAGCATGCCGGCCTATCCTATTTTTTGTAATAACTAAAAGTTAACATCTGGTTGTTTAGTACACCTGAAGCTATATATACCTATAATTCACTACTTGAGAGTATATATAAATGTTGTATTGTATCATGTAGGAAGCCTTAAGGGTCTCCATTGACTGCAGCACCCCTGACCTAGTGCAGTTATAACATTGTTTACATAACGTGAGACCAAACAGCTGTCAATATGCACAGCAATGTCAGAATCCCTGCTGTGTTCATGCGTTTTTGGCACATTTATTATTATCACTATTTTTCTCTGTTTTAAACATTTGACTGTATCAGTCATCTTATATGGCATTGTTATGCCTCTTCAACACTGTTTTAATGTATTTTTAACATGTTTTTACTGTGTGTTTGCACTTTAGGGTATGGGCAGTCTCTGGACGCCCTCCACGGCTTCAACGGCGCCTGAGGGGGCGGTGACGTCATGATGCTGCGCCGGAGGGACGCTGGGGAGGTGTGTGGACGGCTCAGACCTGCATAAAGGTAATCATTGTTTGTATATGCACTGTCTTCACTCCTTGATAAAGAGACCACCAGGTCTTGAAACGTTGGGTTATCCAGGTCGTTTGTGTCAGTTTATTTGAGTGCCGCCGCTCCCACCACGCTCTCTATTGACACCCTCAGGGGATCTTCTGCGGGGGGCACCAGTTGTGTACCTATTGACCTAGGAGGAGTGCTGCAGCCATCCAATTGTTATATATATATATATATATATATATATATATATATATATATATATATATATATATATATATATATATCTCAGAATGGAAAGCGTTGAAGGGCTTGAGTATTGACCAGTCCATAGTCGTCCGCCCCGCCGACAAAGGCGGGGGCACGGTTATTATGGACACAAGTGCCAGGATGTTGATGAACTACACATGCCAGGATGCTTTGCATTATTTTTGCTATGTGGCCATGCTGAAACTGATGCAAGGCATGCTGGTATGTGTAGTTCATCAACATCTGGAGGGCCGCAATTGCAGCCCTGATCTAGATGCACAATTGCGGGATGTGGACACTTAGCTGCTATCCAGTGACCCAACGGCCAAATAAAAATTGGAGCTGGACAATATCTTGAGGAAGGCCGTATTGGATGGCAACATTGATGCATCCACAAGGGAAGCATTGTCAGTCCATCACCCTATTGTCCCTATTATGTACTCCATCCCCAAAGTGCACAAAAATCCTCAGAAACCTCCGGCCAGACCCATCATATCTGCCCGGGGGTCTCTATACCAGGTCGTGTCGATCTATTTTTATCACTTCTTGCAACCGTGTGTCCAGAATTATAGTGTGTACCTCAAAGATACCAATGCATTACTACAGAAACTTTCAGCCATATGAGTGGTTCCTGCTGCGTGTTGGGCACGGTGGATGTGTCCAGTTTATACATGGTCATTCCGCACCAGGCTGGTCTGGATGCGGTCAAAAAATGAATATCCAACCATCTGTACACTGGGCCTTCCATCCTGTTCTTTATGCACTTGCTGGAATGAACTTTGAAAAGAAATTATTTTAGGTTTAATGGCAAGTTTTATTTACAGCTAAGGGGGTGTGCGATGGGGTCTACAGTGGCCCCATTGCTCGCCAATTCCTATATGATTGTCATTGAACAACAATTGTTCACACATAATGCACTTGTTAAAGATCAGTTAATCCTATATACTAGGTATCTCCTAATCATTTGGTCAGGGGATCATGACAAATTGGAACAACATACTGTATATCTCACAACAGGTCAGATTCCCCTGTGAAGTTCACGTACAACCTAAGTAAAATTTCTGTCCAATATTTGGATGTGGACATTAGATTGGAGAAGGGACAGATCATCACATCGCTTTTTACGTAACCCACTGACCGGAATAACACCCTCTTGGCCACAAGTTTCCATCAAATGCCCCTGAAAAAGGGATTGCCATTCTCGCAGATGCTGCGGGCTTGTTTCACCCATCCCGTGCAGGGGTGAAGCATATTGTCAACTCTCATTGGCCCATCATCACTTTGGATGTATGGTTACCTTCCCTTCAAACTAAAAAAATCATGAATTCATACACCAGGGGTAAGAACCTCAAAGATTTTTTAGTCAAAAACGACGTCACTTTTCCCTCTACTCCCAATCCCTCTTTTTTAAAGGAAACCCATGGGGGGATGTTAAGGGTGCTGTGGATGTACGACTTGCAGCTACCTGACCCCGAGGGATACATTCCATCATCCGTACTCGGGGAAGAAATTAAAAATCTTCCAGAGAGTTGGTTGTTCCACCAAATTCATCATCTATTTAATTAGTTGTCCTTGTGGCCGACATTATCTCGGCAAGACCGACCGCACGTTCAAAGAAAGGGCCGCAGCTCATCAGTCAGCCATCAAAGCGGCTATTAATACAGGACACAGTGACCAGCCGGTCGCAAGACATTTTTTAGAGGCACGACACAGCCTCACATCATTGAGGTACTGCATTATTGACCATGTCCCCCCACTCTCTCGTGGTGGTGACAGGTCATTACGGCTACTCCAATTGGAAAGCCGTTGGATTTTTCGTTTAGACACCCTGGCTCCTAGGGGCCTTAACGAACATGCTGGTTTGTCATGTTTCTTATAAAAATGAGCACACTACATCTTTTTAGTGGATTTGATCAGACCTTTTAGTATTGTCATTAATAGGAAGATGCAGCGGTTTCCAGTCATCGACATAGGATAGTGCCAACATTTGGCCCGCTTAGCGGACACTTATTTCTTTAAGTAATACAGATAGTTTAATTCAGGGCTTGTAGGTTGATACAGACTTGTATGCATTTTATCATTTTGTATTGTTTTCTTTATATTAATGTTTTTCACTTGTATGTAAGCCTATAGGTATATGAACTTTTTTCTATGCACTGTCACTTTAAAAGGAGATGCCTTTAAAGCACCATGGCACTTTATTGCAGGATTGCATAGTTTTAATATATGCATGTACAGTATATGGTAAAACATATGGTGGACCTTAACACATATTACTTTATGTTATTATGCAGATTTGTTGTGTTTGCGTGTATTTGCCTCTCGGTCCCACGGCCTGTGACGGGTCTCGGGTGATGTCATCAGCAGCCGCCAGAGACGCCGGACCAAGCCGCGTGATCTGACGGGACCTGTTTAGGTATTTAAGCACTGTTTGGCACTGTATTCACTGTTTGAGCACCTTGATAAAGAGGACGCCGAGCCTCAAAACGTTGGCATCACAAGTCTGGTGTATGTGTTTTATTTCTGAGTGCCGCCGTCACTACAGAGACTATTACAGATTGACAGGCAAAAACGGTCAGTGGAGGGCACCGGGATGTCAGTATATTTTGACTTATGCGTGTTATTTTATATATTATTTTACTTAATTACTTAATTAAATATTAATCCAAGTATTATGCATCTGTGGCTCCCAGAATATGTATTGCTAATATTTTTCATGTAAGTGCCATGTCTTGCAGTCGGTTACAAAAACGTACTTTCATCCTATTGCAGTACAGCATTCGTCACCTAAACAATGTCAGCAGAACACGTTTGCAAAACTAATATCCTCCTATCTCTTTGTATATAGGTAGAACATGTTTCACGATATTTATATTTCTTGAACACAAAAACAGCATCCATGGAGTTTGTGAAAAACATAGAAAAAACAAATCTATACTTCACAAAGCTGAGGGTTATTTGTCTCTGCAGCCAAACCCAATTTAATTATTTAAAAAATATACGTAGATTTGTACAATGTCAGACAACAGCCACCAATTTAGGAGCAACTGATCCTGAACTATTTCAAGCCTGCAGACATTTTCTTCATGTCACTAATGCAATTCAGAAAAAACTGAGGCATATCACGGGAAACGGTCATCAAAAAGTGAGATCAATACTTACAGACTATTGTGAGTTTTCATTTTATTTAGATCATTGTGAGTGAACATTTTTATTATATGATCTGCAGGTACAATAGACTGACAAAAGATCACCTGCAGCCACAGGAATGTCGTCAGTTGCTAGATGTGGCAAAACCACATCCACACGGCTGATATTGGTGAACAATTGTCAGTCAAAGACCCGATCTGCATTCTCTACTATCTTGAGGCTTTGCTTTACTCTAAAACACCTGCAAAGACCTGGAGTAGTTGCCAATATGACTCTAAGTACTAATTATTATATTTTATTTATTAGATGCTACAAGTGGTTCACAGCATTGTACAGTACATACAGCACACTCTAGAAGAATACAGGGAAGCACAGAACTAACCATTACAGTAACTATGGTAACTATTAGAACCACAAGATGTCAGTCTGACAAGCACAGCACTAGACATCCATATAGGGAGTACAATGACAGTCGCAGGTGTTGGTATTCTGCTGGTCCGGATGCCAGCGTCAGTGTACTGAACATTGGCATCTTGATCGTGGGATACTAAATGCATCCTCTTACAGCTGGTTTAAAAATCAGCTGCCAGATGTTTAACCAACCAGGTTATTCAGATCTGAGCTCAGTATAAATGTGTTCGGAAAATGGGCAAAACCATGTGCACTGCAGGTGGGGCAGATGTAACCTGTGCACAGAGAGTTACATTTGGGTGGGGTGTGCTGAAACTGAAATCTAAATTGCAGTGTAAAAATAATGCAGCCAGTATGTACCCTGCACAGAAACAAAATAACTCACACAAATCTAACTCTCTCTAGCCAGGTTACATCTGCCCCACCTGCAGTGCACATGGTTTTGCCCATTTTTCAAACACATTTGTACTGAGCTCAGATCTAAATAAAGCCCACAGTGTGAATGGGACCTGGGTCGCATCGACCCGGGTTTCCCATTCACATTGCACAGGGACCCGGGTCCAACCCATGATTAACCCTACTTATAATAATATTGGTAGAAATCCCGGGTTGTTCGACACGGGTAATCAGTTTATTGGCTTTCACACCGCATCTCAACCATGTTTGATCCGGCTACGACCCGGCTTTTTGATGCGGTATGAAATGGGTATATGTAGGAGAGAGTCTTAAACGAAGTGAGAGAGAAGAGGGCTGTGGAATATAGCGAGGGCGTAGCAGCCCAGGCAAAATCTTCACTACTTATTACTATTTCACATTAATAACATGTTAAACTGAAAATATTGATGATATGTTTTATATTAATGTTGCATCTTCATATTCCTAGGAAGAGGAATGGCATGAGAGAATTCGTCATACCTTTATATCAGAAATCCTGGTGATTGTGGGAGTTAAGCAACACAAAACGGCAACCCATCAAGTGGCGACATTTGCGCTCACAGAAGAAGAAAAGGTCTATTTTAGATCAAAGTTATATCATTTCAATGCTGGAATACAGAAAATAACCTGCAGAAAACGTTTTTTATTTCAACATCGGGAGAAAAAATATACAATGTTTCTAATGATCTTGGCCGGTTACCTATAAAGTAAGTCCAGTTCTGAGTCTGCCAACAGCTACTGATCACATATTCCTACACATTGCCACACATCTTCTGGCCTCATACTTAGCAGTGATGTGCAGCGAGATACATTTTTGTGAAGGCACTGCCCAGTTGGGATACGGCCATTGGGTCACCACCAAGTAGGTCGATGGGTCACCACCAAGTAGGTCGACACCACTAGGTCAACATGACTTTAGGTCAACATGCAGGAGGTTCAATATGACTATAGGTTGACATGGGTTAGGTTGACATGGGTTAGGTAGACAGGGTCATTATATTTAAAGGGTAATTAGGTCGACATGGGGTCGACAGTCAAAAGGTCGTCATGTTTTTCTTTTTTTGTGCCGACATGTGCTGACAGGAGGTATTGCTGTGGTACATTTCGGTGTCCATGCCGACATGACTTGTGCCAACAGGCGGTATTTCATGCCCTACCATCCACTAGGGCGTATTGGGAGAAGAAAATAGTGTGCCGAGTGTAGCGAGGCACCGTGCCCGAGGCATACGAGGGGACACGGTGGTACGTTTTAGTGTTTATGTTGACTGTACACACTACAAGATGACATGTACAATTTCAAAGCAGATTTGATCCTCTCCACCCCTTCTGCTCCCTTATCACAGCCAGGAGTAGCTCTCTGTGCCCCTCCCACACCATTAGCTTCTCCTGAATGTGATAGTGCCTCTTTACAAGGCATTGGTGAGACCACACTTGGAATATTGTGATCAGTTCTGGGCCCCGCACCTTATAAAGGACATAAATGAATTGGAACAGGTGCAGAGAAGGGCGACTAAGCTAGTAACAGGTCTGGAATCACTAGAATACAAAGATAGGGTAACCAGGCTGGATATGTTTTCACTGGAGAAATGGAGGTTGAGAGGTGATATGATTAGTATGTTCACATAGAGGAATCATATGGAACTGGGAGCTGATTGGTCACTAACAGGCCTATACTTAGGACACGTGGGCATGTACTGAGGCTCGAGGAAAAGAAATTCCGCACTGAATTACAGCAAGAGGATTCTTCACCATTAGAGCAGTAATATTCTGGAACTCATTGCCGGTGGGGGTACGTACAGCAACTACTGTTAATGAATTTACATCAAAACTGGATGCATTATTGGCCACTAAGGGAATCCTATAGATGTCAGTATTTACAAGTTAGATAGGTTGAACTTGATGGACTAATGTCTTTTTTCAGCCTTAATTACTATATTACTATGTATTTAAGAATCTATATTAATCTCCAGTAATTTGCAGACAATTTTGACTACCTTATAGCTCACAATGTTATATTCAGTTACTTTAGGTCAAAGTCTGCAGCAAGCTGGCTGGTTACTTACTACTAGGTCACAGAGCAGTGGCACAAACAGATGGCAGTTTGGAACATACAGTATATATATGAAACGCTGCCACACAGCAGTGGGATAAAGGAAAGGTGGTGAAAAACGGAATTGTTCTTGGGCCCTCCCACTCACCCTTATGTTGGGGGTTATTGGTTGAAGAGAGGGTGGGTTCACCATCCATAAGGCGAAGTTCGGTCTTGGGTTCACAGAAGGCTAATCAGTACCTCCAGCTGTGGGGGGTTTGTGAAAAGGCTGCCAAACTGAGTTAAGCTGGGTACACAGATTATCTGTCTGGTGCGAACAAAAACCTGGTAAAGTATGTGTGCAAATGACAAGAAACCATTCATTCACTCTCAAATGCTGGAAAGTGTATACAAAACTATTTTTTTTTTTTATAAATTTGTTAAATCAAATATATTTTACCAGTTTGTCTTAATGACCATTGTCTGGGAGCAAATGTTTCATTGTCATATGCCCAAAACATTTCCTCATTTTTGTTCCAACCAGATATATAGGACAGATAAATCTTTAGGTGTGTACCCTGCCTGGGGAATTGAGACCCTATGCAGTTCTCTATGTGGGAGACAACCTGCTAACTCTACTTGAGCAAGGAGCAAACCAAAATAATCCGCACCTCTGACAAAGGGGGCAGTATTGTTATCCAAGATATTGAACAATATCATGCTGAAGTACACCAACAACTGAGTGATAGCTCTGTTTATTGACCCCTGTTTGAGGATCCCACCCCACAGTTCAACAAAGAACTAGATGAAATCTTACTACAGGCGGTACAAAAGAACATAATTTAAGATACCACACACACAAAGCTGTGTTTTGCTATATACTCTTCCAAAACTACACAAAGACTGTCACGCCACCAGGCCGCCAAATTATTATAAGGGGTTCTATTTACTATACTATAATAATAGAAAAAAATTAAAATCTTGGTACTTATGTATTATCTGGACTCCCATGTTAAATGCACCCCATTTTTTCATACCCCTACTATCCAACTACGCACGGAGTTGATCTTATATAGTGTGGCGAGCGCAGCGAGCCACCGTTCCCGAAGCGTGGTGAGTGCAGCGAGCCCCGCGAGGGGACGCGGTCTCATAAGAAAAACGGGAGTCCAGATATTACATAAGTACCAAAATCTTTTATATGATGGTATTAAAAAAGGTTGTCTAACAGAGAATGAACGCCGGTATATAATTAATGAAAATCCACCTATGGCGCCATTTTATTATATCCCCAAGATCCACAAGAGGTTAGAAAACCCCCGGGACGCCCTATAATAGCGGGCATAAATTCAGCAACCTCAGGATTATCGAATTCTTGGATTTACATATACAAAAATATGTTAATAAATTGTGATGTTATATTAAAGATTCCACAAATATATTGATGTATATACAAGAAATACAATGGCAGGAATCTTATAGGTGGTGCACGATCGACGTGTAAGCCTTATACACCTCAATCCCACACAAAGGGGGATTGGAGGCTATCAAGTACTATCTTGACAAAGACGACACCATCGATGAGAATTTTAGACTGTTCATTATAGAATGTGTCAATTTGGTGATGATAAATAATGTGTTTGTCTTTCAAGGTGAATTCTTTCTTCAGCTACAAGGGGTAGCTATGGGGACGCCATACGCACCCAGTCTAGCTAATTTGTATTTGGGCCAGTGGGAAGAGAATAGCACCAATATAAATCATGTATATAAAAACAACATTGTTGGCTATAAAAGATTCATCGATGACATCCTGATTATTTGGGATGGAGAGGAGGGTCGCTTTAATGAATTTGTCACTGATCTTAATGTCAACTAATTTAATCTGAAATTTATGTCCAAAGTAAATAAAAATCAGATAGAGTTTCTGGATCTCTTCTTGGATTCCACTAATTGGACACAAGAAAACAAAGTAATTGAAACATCTACCTATATAAAAAAGGTGGACAGTAACAGTTACGTCCATTATGATAGCTGTCACTACAACAAGTGGTTAAAAAATATACCGTATTCACAGTTCATAAGGATCTGCAGAAACTGTGAGAATTCCACTAAATACGAAGAACAAGCTTAAATTTATAGTGACAGATTCATAGAGAAAAATTATCCCATTGACTTAGTCAATGCTAAGGAATAGATCTGAACTACTACAATATAAAACTAAAGTACAGAAGAGGAATAATTTTGTACCATTTATATCCCAATTCAATACTTAAAGCCATGAAATTCGTCAGATACTGAACAGACATTGGGACATGTTACTTCTAGATCCATTACTGCGTACTATGCTACCTTCTAAACCATTATTGGTGTTTAGAAAGGAGGCCTCTTTAAAATCTAAATTAGCACCTAGCATGCTTAAAAAACCATCTAGTATTAATGAAAACAGATGGTTAAAAAAAGGTGGATGGATTCTATCCATGTAACAAATGCAAAATGTGCCAGTATGCAGATAGGGAGAGATTTAAATTCTCCAATCATGACAACACAAAAACTTGGAATATTAAAGATCGTATAACATGTCTAACTACTCATGTAATATACATAAGCTGAAAACGTGGTAAAAAAATATATCGGCAAACCAAAACGCCCCTTAAAAATACGTATGCTAGAACATACTAGAAGCATAAGAAATAAGACCACATTGCACAGTGTACCTAAGCATTTTGCACAATGCTGTCAGTCAGATTTAAACTCATTTACCTTTAAGGCAATAGAACATGTCACATTGGATGAAAGAGGAGGTGACATATTGAGTAAATTTAGTAAAAGAGAGACATATTGGATCCATTCTGCTAGTACCATGGTCCCCAAGGGAATGAATGAAAGTATTGACCTAATCCCTTTTTTTTGCGCTAAATCCTTGAACTCCCCCTGTCAGGTGAGTGTCACATTGCTGTTGAGCTGCGGCTAATTTGTCGGCACCGATAACCTGCGTGGGGAAGGCTCGGATCGGTGCAAACTTAATGTCATTTATTTTCGTTCTTAGACCCAAGAGGTTTATCAAAAGTGATATATGTATGATGATGGACCTAAGAGTCGTTATATGTCTATAAGTGACTAATATGTATCTTCTAATTTTTTTGTTTTGTTCTATATACAGATGGTCTCTATGTTTGTTGTACTTTTGCTCTCTCTAGGTTCATTTAACATATTTTTCTTAAATCAGAAAGTGTAGGATACATAAATTTTAACCACATAAAGCACTGTAAAAATTTTGTAGTATACAGTTTTTTATAAAATGTATTTTTGAACTATGTATCTGTATTAAATGATGTATTAAGTATAGGTTTAATTTTGCTTTTTATTATTGATGTATTTGTATTAAAATAAATTGCAGACAAAGAGAGAGGTGTTGTCATAGTTGACAGATGTGATTACAATAAAGAAGCCTACAACTTATTATTGGACACCAGGTCATACCTGAAATTAACAGGGGATCCTACCAAAGAGTATAGAATTGAACTGGGAAAACATCCTTAAGAAAGGTTTTGCTAACAAAATCCAGACTCTTGATGGAGTATAAAAATGTAATAGTTCTCCTAATTTGGCTACATTTTACCATCTACTGAAAATCCACAAGGGCTGATACCCCCGCCGGGACGTCCCATCGTTGCCAGCGTGGGGTCCCTCACCTCACGTGAGTATGTGGATTGCTATATAAAGAAATATGTCCCTAAAATTGAAACATACATTAGGGATTCATCACATCTTTTACAGATATTGGATGCCATTGAGTGGAAGGCTGGATATAATTTTGCCTCTATCAATGTACAGGCTTTGTACACAAGCATTCCGCATCAAGGTGGCATCCTTGCTGTTGAAAGATGTCTGGCAAATGATACCTCTATATCACCTGAAAGGAGGGAATTTGCCTATGCCTCAATTTTGTACTAAAGTTTAATTACTTTGACTTTCTAGGAGAATGGTTTCTTCAGGTATGTGGCACGGCTATGGGCACGATTTGTGCCCCGAGCCTATCCAACATATACATGGAAAAATGGGAAACCCATATGGTGACAAGTGCTCCACATAATAATCTAATATTATTCAAGAGGTACATTGACGACATCATCATCGTATGATACGGTGATGAGTCATCTTTTTCCAACTTGTCGACACACTAAACGTCAACTTGTACAATTTGAAGTTCACCTCTGTGTTCCATCCATCAAAAATTAAGTTTCTGGATCTAAGGTTAGATGTAGGTAACTTCCCCAATGAAACAAAAATCCAGACGTCGACATTTTTCAAGCCAGTCGATGCAAACAGTTACCTTGATTATTCAAGTTGTCACCTTGGGGCATGGAAAAACAATATCCCCTATTCGCAGTTCCTTCGACTAAAGAGGAATTGTTCTGATCCCTTGTTGCTCGAGGAACAAGCTAAAATCTATGTCAATAGATTTGAAAAAAGGGTTATCCAAACAGAATTGTCCAAGGTGCTCTTCAAAGATCCAGAGCCTTGGACCGTAGACAACTACTGGAGACCAATATAGAGGGTGCAGCTCCCCCTACTCCAATAGTAAATGGAGATTTGGTTAGGAACTCTGTTAATTCCAGTGATACATTTTTCATTACCCAGTATAACACTCATGAAAAATGATTAAATAATATTTAAAGAAAAAACACTGAAGTGTATTGAAGCTTGACCCTGTCTTGGCAGATCATATTCCTAATGCCCCCAAAATGATCTATAAACGTGCGAAGACCTTGAAATCGATGGTCTCCAAAAGCCAATTAGAACTTTTGGAGGAAGATCGGCTTCCAGTACTTTTTTAAGTGTCCATGGTTTATTTCCATGTAACAGATGCAAAGTCTGTCCTTTTATGAAGAAGGGTAACAGCATCGATGGTACAGATCTTAAGGTGACTGGCTTTATCAACTGCAATACCACGTCTGTGGTCTACCTTTTGATGTGCGGGTGTGGACTTAAGTACATTGGCAAGTCCAAGAGATGCTTAAAGGTTTGCATCATCTAACACATCTGCAACATTAGACATGGTGTCTTGAACCACAGTGTCTCTCGACAAAGAGGTTCATAACAGCGACCCCTCTAGCTTATTGTTTAAGGGAATTGAACTGGTAAAGCCAAGCAAAAGAGGAGGTGAACATGAAAAATATTTGTTGGAGAGAAACAACATGGATATTAATGCTAAACACGTTAGCACCGGCAGGTTTGAACGCGGGCTATGAAATAATCCCGTTCAATTAACTGCAGACCGGCTATTGATGTTTAAGGTGCTAGTATTGCCTTTATGAATACTGTCCACTTACAAATGGAATAATTGGTCGTCTGTACATTTTACTTAGGGTAAATATATTGTTTTCCCATATAAATGCGCTCTAAATAAGGAGTAATGTTGTGTATCTTTGTCTCCAACTAGCATTTTTTACCAGGTGTCTTTGTTGCATGAGTAATGCGATCAAGGACTCATTATGTGTAATGACTGTTATGGGTATGAAATAATTTTTACGGTATGGGTACTTGAAAGAAACATGTTTGCTACACTATTGTGACGATCCTTCGGGTGCCCCACCCTGGTTCGTCAGTGGGTAGTCCCCCCCTAAAGCCCTACCAACTTACACCCCAACACAGGGTGATGGACACCCACCTATTCCTAAACATTACCCAGTGACTACCAGACATTTTCAGGCCTGAGAATGCCAGGCCACCTGTAGGATGGTACCATTTCTCTAAGGATGCCTGAGGGCAGCAGGAAATGTGGACAGCCGACAACACCCTATCTCATCCCCCTCTGTCACAGGAAGCATCAGCAAGCTGAATAGGCCAAGACTTCACACCCAACAATAGGGTCTGTTTTGACTTCACCCCCACCCCCTTATCAGCAAAATTACCTGGCTTTTGTTTCTCCCTGGGCTTGTTATAGACTGGCCGGCACCAGACCCACAGGGAGTCCAAGAGCCCCAGAGAACACTAAGCTTTCCAAGGTTCCAGCAGCAGCCAATCCCTACACAGATCTCAGGGGTCATTTACATCTTAGGATTCAAGCAAAAACCAATCCTGACTCAGAACTCAAAGATAAAATGGGCTGAAAACAGCAGCTCTGGGTACAACATTTGGAGCCCTGACCCTGAGAGGCAGGGGCAGACGGACGGAGACTGAGGTCCCTCCAGACCCCACCAGAGCATCAGCATCATCTTCTGGGCCAGCAGCCAGTGTTTGCATCCAGCGCACCAGGACCCAGACAGCACCAACAGGCCAAGCGGCTGGGGCTCATCACCTGCAGTATCAGAGCTGGGCATTCGGCCCCAGCTCAGTGGAGCCCATCCAGCGACCAACACTTTGCAGGAGCATCACCCAGCTGTGCCCCAGCTCATAGACTGCCCAAGGTGATTATTGACTGTGGAGGGGAAGGGGAAGTGTTCGCCTTTGTGTGGTTCTGATAATAGTTAGTGTGTGCTGTGTTATGTAGTAGTGCTACCTGAATTGTGTAGTGTTAGTGGTGTGGTTATGGTATTCATATGTACTGTTAATATGAAATAAAGGTGCATTTTGTACCTTGCTATTGTGTGCTTTCTGTGTGATCCGAGAACTGTGTTGCCCCGGGACGCGTGCGCAACTGCAAACGCTGCCTTTCTCAAAGCGGAAATTACATGAGGCAAAAGTTAATTGCACATTATGAGCCCAGGGTCCTCACAAATGGTGGCAAGCAGTGGGGACCACACAGTCATGTAGACCAGGCAGAACAAGGGGCCCGCATCGTTATATGGCCAGGTTCTGTTGGCGCAATAGCCCATAACCAGTAGTATAGAACCACACAGAGGTGAGCTCTTGTAACCCTAGCAGGGATGTGGGGGTAGAAGAAAAAGGATAATGTGTGAGGGCAGTAAGCGAGGGAAGAATTCCGCTTAAAAGTGCCGGATTGTCCTGGGGGACATTTCCTGCAAGCGAGGGAATGGTGGAGTGTGCCGTGGCCCGGGAACGGAAGTGATGCTGACCAAGCCCTACTTGTGCAGCACGTTTTGGAGAATGGCGCCAGGAATGGGAGAGAAGCGCCTGATGAGAGGCAAGCAGTGCCCCAAGTCTCCTAGAGCAGTGAAGCTCAGGGCTGAGGACTGGTACCTGAGGAGTCCATCCACAAAGATGCAGCCTTTCTGGGAGCACTGGGAGGCAGCGTGCTTGTGGACTAGCTTGTGGACTGGAGCTACTATAGGGGAGAAAATTGCCTATCTAATGGATGAATTTGTGCAGTGTAAAAGTGATGCTGATGGGAGAAATCTGCCAGGAACTCTGGAATGGAGAGCATTTGTCATGGAAGTGAGTAACTCCATGTCGCAGATAATGCAGAGAAGCCAGGTAGCTGAGGCCAGCGCGCCAGCACCGGGTGATCTGGGTCATGGGGAGGAGCCCCTGAAGAGAACCCAGAGGGAGGAGGAGCTGATGGTGCCACCTGGGTGGACGACCGAGGGGTCCACTACAGGAGAACTGCGGCATGCAGAATGGGAAGCTCCATTAGCGAGAATGAGTCTGGAGGATTTACTTGCAGAATGGAAGCTACGATGCAGCCTCCCCACCGACGGCTGTTCCCACCGAACCCTTATTCAGTGGGTGTATGAGCAACAGGAGGACCCCCTGCACGCCTTCAGCCTATATAGGAAGTGGGTCCTTTGTCACGGAGCCCTGGGAGGTGTGGAGGATCAGCTACAGTACTTATTGCAGTGCTACGAAGAGGCGGAGGAGATTGCGACCACACAGGGGCAGCTGAATTCTCCAGGGTGGCTGGACCAGTGCCAGAGGAGGGACGCAGAGGAACGCTGCCTACTGCAGCTTTTGGCCCTGCAGGGAGCGGCAGAAACAGATCCCCTGCTGACGCAGGGAGAAATCATGGAACTGTTTCCCATCAGTGAGTTGGAAAATGAGGTGCTAACTGGGAAGTGTCCCTGCGATATCACATCAGGGACCCAGGACTCTAAAGGAGCCCTAACCTAACCTCATGGACTGTGACTGGGGCAGATGAATGGCAGAACAAGGATATTCATTCCCCTACACCGTGCCAGGTAGTGGGGTGGAGCTGGACGCTGTGGTCCCACAGGGTGATGATGAACTGGTGCCCATGGAGCCCGGGGTAGACCTAGCAGGGCCAATATACCGGGCAGCCACAGAGAATAGCCCCAGAGCAGGGCGGAGCTCAGAGACTGGGTCTGGGATGGCTGGGTCCTCACAACAGGAGGCAGCAAGTGGTGGTCAGCCCCTGCTCCAAGCAGCGGACCAAATGTTCTAAGCTGGGGGAGGCTGCTAGCCAAAGGATGGGGGTGCACACAAACTTGGCACCCCAGGAGGAATGGCAGTACATATTCCCTTTTGCGGATGTGGGAGATGGAGACTTAGAAACAAGCTGCCCGGGGATCTACAATGACTGGGTTCCAACAGAGGAGGCAGCAGAGGGGGCTGGACTACACCCCTACCCTACAGCAAGCATCCCTGTGGGGGACAACCTCCTCCCTCCAGTGGTCCTACCTGTCCGGCTGGGGAAGAAGTAGAAGATGCCCTGTGTGCACTCGGCCATCCTAATACCCCAGGGTGATTACTCCATGTACCCGAGTAGCAATGTGGAGGATGAGGAGCTAGGATCAGAGGACTGGGGTGTACCGGGGGAGCCACGATGGACAGATTTACCAGCGAATGTTAATGCAAGATCAGAGCCAGAAGTAGAGGCTTATGTGTGGCTCTGCTATGAGGCTCCTATGAGTGTTGTGGTCTGTAATTCTTTGTCCAGGGAGGCGCCGCAGCAAAGGGGAACACCAGCCGGGACATGTAACCAGGATGGCAGGGGGCACTGCACGCCACCCCCTGGCCCATCAGAGGAAGTCTTCGCTCCAGCCAGCATGGCACAAGCGAGGGAAGGCGAGTATGCACCTGGAGTTGTGAGGGAGGTGCCATCGGTACCACGGTACAGTGTTGTCCCAGGCCCCGTACCAGTCAGGCTGGGGAAGCGTGGTGAGCTGAGGAAGACGGAAGGTCACCCAGGTGAGGCCCAGCAGTTGTTGTTTGAAGAACTGGTGGAGGGGTTCAGTCCAAGTGGGGTGGCTGTGAAGGCTTTTGAGGGAGGAGCAGCAAGAGAATTGTGGATACTCCCTGCTCCACTGCAGCCATTATGGGACGGAGCACTCCCTGGGCCACTGCCTACTGCTGAGGGCAGGCGGGGGCAGGGTGTGCTGAGGCCCTGCAAGGTGGATGGACAGACAGGGATGGAAGGTTGCCCATGGGAGGACCAGCAGTTTAAGGGGCTGGGGGAGGTTTCAGGCCCAAGTGGGGTGACTATGAAGGCTTTTGAGGGGGCGGCATTGGGAGGGGCATTGTTGTTACCCAATGCTCCCCTGCAGCCAATGTCAGCACTGTTGTTAGGAGAAGAATCCACAGCCAGGGTTCCGGATTGTAGTCAGTGTGCGCAAATCGGGCCCCTCCCAGTTGCGCCAGAGGCGGAGGGAGGAGGGACAACCAAACAGGCAGGAGAGGAGGAAAGATTTCCACATGACAGGGGCAAACCCGGTAACTGGGATACTGGAAGGCGGGTTAAATATGGTGAATTGCTGACCTCAGACCCTCCTCATCCAGAACAGGAGGAGCAGGATCACACCTCCAGGAAGGAATGTTTAGCCATTGTGTGGGCACCGAAGAAGCTCCAACCATATCTTTATGGGAAGGTGTTCACAGTCTCGACAGACCACAACCCCCTGAGCTGGCTTCAAAAAACGTCTGGGAGAATGGAAGGCTGCTACGGTGGAGCTTTGCCCTCCAAACTTATAATTTTTCTCTCTCTCACAAAAAGGGGAAGGACCATGCCAATGCTGATGGATTGTCCCGACAGGAGGAGCCGGATCCCGCTCCCAGGAAATCACTGGCCCCGATCCTCCCGACTGGCCCCGATCCAAGAGCCAGCCCCTCTGACCGGGTTTAGGAAGGGGGAGGAATGTGACGATCCTTCGGGTGCCCCCCCTGGGCTTGTTATAGACTGGCCGGCACCAGACCCACAGGGAGTCCAAGAGCCCCATAGAACACTAAGCTTTCCAAGGTTCCAGCAGCAGCCAATCCCTACATAGATCTCAGGAGTCATTTACATCTTAGGATTCAAGCAACAACCAATCCTGACTCAGAACTCAAGGATAAAATGGGCTGAAAACAGCAGCTCTGGGTACAACATTTGGAGCCCTGACCCTGAAAGGCAGGGGCAGACGGACGGAGACTGAGGTCCCTCCAGACCCCACCAGAACATCAGCATCATCTTCTGGGCCAGCAGCCAGTGTTTGCATCCAGCGCACCAGGACCCCGACAGCACCAACAGGCCAAGCGGCTGGGACTCATCACCTGCGGTATCACCGGTGGGCATTCGGCCCCGGCTCAGTGGAGCCCATCCAGCGACCAACACTTTGCAGGAGCATCACCCAGCTGTGCCCCAGCTCATAGACTGCCCAAGGTGATTATTGACTGTGGAGGGGAAGGGGAAGTGTTCGCCTTTGTGTGGTTCTGATAATAGTTAGTGTGTGCTGTGTTATGTAGTAGTGCTACCTGTATTGTGTAGTGTTAGTGGTGTGGTTATGGTATTCATATGTACTGTTAATAGGAAATAAAGGTGCGTTTTGTACCTTGCTATTGCGTGCTTTCTGTGTGATCCGAGAACCGTGTTGCCCCTGGACACGTGCGCAACTGTAAACGCTGCCTTTCTCAAGGTGGAAATTACATGAGGCAAAAGTTAATTGCACATTATGAGCCCGAGGCAAAAGTTAATTGCACATTATGAGCCCGGGGTCCTCACAACTATATATTTTATAATTGCGTATTTTGTATGCGTTCTCAATTAAATATATATATAAGGTCGGTAATAAGCAGAAGTGCTTTTTTTTGTAAATGTGATGGATTTTTTATGTACTTATATTTCACTTTTGTTTTGTTTTAGTGTGGTGTATTTGTAACATGGTCATCTGCACGGCAGCGGAACTCTCCTACGTCACCACTAGTTGGGGGAAGAATTTTTGCGGTACACAGACAGGAAGTACCTGTGAAGCAGGACGGGGGAGGGACACGCCGGCCGGGCAGATACCATGGAGGTATTTAAGGTAAGCTGTATATGTATGTTATTGTTCACTTGTATAAGCCTGAGGACGGGAAATAAAATCCTGAAACGTCGCTGATAACCAGCATGGTTGGCTGAAATTATTTCACATTGACAAGTCCGGTGTGTGCAGCTTCTTAAAGTGACTGCATACTTCTACATTGGAGCGGGCACCCCGGCGATTGATTAAGAGAGTGTGTGCACGCCAGATCGTTTGTTGCATATGGGTTTGTTCTGGGGCAACCTGGATAGATAACCCGAAGGCGGAAGCACCACGAAGCCAAGATTGTTTTACCTTGGAGGCTGTTACAAACCACACGGAGGATTGGGGACGACTGCTTGCTACACAAGCAGGCAAGTGCGTCCAAGCAGAGAACTGCCGCCAGCGTGATCATAAATAATTGATTACTATCCAACGCATTGTGTGTTGTGGATGATAATTCACAATAGCCAATTTTGACATGGACCAAGCAAGCGGGTTCACGTGGACGGACGGACGTCCAGGAGAAATCTTCAGCTTCTCTGAGAATGAAATGGAAGCTGCCCTTTTTAAAGAGAGACTGCGGGAAACAACGGGAGCCATCACTGAGGAAGAGATTCACAATACCATTCTCCGGCTCAGAAAGAAAGAAATAGACTTCCTGCTACATGGGGTCACCCTTTCAGCATATCTAAGAGAGAGAAAAATCCCTAGGGGGTTTAGGGTGAAAAATACCCCAACAATAGGAATATATGACAAGGACTTTGGCCTTTATTCTGATCGGTGCGGATATTCCCGAATTCTTACGGTGCGGTCCGCACGCCAGTCAGTGCGGCCGCGTGCGGCCATCGTCCGTAGAAACGCCCACGTGTCCTCCGCATTCGGACGGACTCACTCTTTAAGAACAGGGCGTGTTTACGGACGACATACAAACCATGCGTGTGCGGGGGAAACACTCAGATTCTGCACGGTATTACAGAGTATGCACGGTGATACCGCATCCGAATGGATGGCAAGCGGTGCGTCCGCACGGAAGCGGTGTATTTACGCAAAACTACCCACTATTATGTCTATTCTGCAATACATCACATGACCCACTTATTCAATTACCTATCCTCCTAAAAAAAAAATTATTTGGAATTGGAATCAATTACATGCCAATATATCCTTACAACCATGCCTAACACATGCATTGCACACATTAACCCTTACAGCAATTGAAGTGCAATGGTTTGTATTTGTCCCTGTGTAAAATATTATAAACAATCTACACATATACTGTTTAATGTGCAAAGAAAACCAACAACTTCGAACTTGCATAAAATATTTATTTTTTGAACAATGAAACATTTAAATATAAAGGACGAAAAAAATAAAATTAAAGGAGCAAGTCCCGGAGGTCCTGCAGGTCAGCAATTAGGAGCCGCAAATGGTGGCCCATCCGCATGAGGGCCCCACGGACACCCTCATCTGCTGGTGTTGTGGCATCTGTGGGCATGTCAAAGGGGCAAAAATTAGTCATGATATTCATGCATACATTTCACATACTGCTACATAAATCGCAGAAATGCTAGGTGACATATGTATATATATATATATATATATATATATATATATATATATATATATATGTGTAGAGAGATAGAGACACACATAGATAAATAGATATGACACATACATATATACATACATGCAAACTTATTTAATAAATACTGTGTTTTTGTCCCTCTACCCTTTACTCTGCACAAGACATAACAGTCATAGTGTTTCTTCTGATTCACAACCCACCCATGACTAACCAATGACAAGCATGTCATGTCCTCCGTCAATAACAACTTGTCACAATCTCCTCAGTATAAGTTCAGTGATGGTTCGTGGCATGGGAGTTATGCAAATGTCAGGAATGCACAGTACACATCCTCAAAATCATAATTCAGTCTAAACCAACCTACAATTCTGTGAGGGGAAAAAACAATCTGAACTACAGGGGGTGTTTAGGTAGAGGAGGCTCCAGGGACACTGTCAACTTGTGACTCCATTCCAAGGTAGGCCGGCCCATACTCCATTTATAGCATACATCATATAGTTTATAAATAACATTCACCTAAAACATATATTCCGCTATATGATGGGACAGAATCTACGCTTGCAGCAGGTGAATTTAATCCACAAATGATACACTCATCCCTTTACTCCAGGATCCTGTTTAACTACAACGGTTATGTGGCAGTCAAAATGGAGCTCCAAGCCATCCCACAAACCTGTGTAATTAAGAGGTGTCCTGGATGAAAGGGATGCCTTGGACACCCCATCTAACCCGTACCTGTATCTGTAGCTACCCACTTTGGGTTATGTATTAATAGTATTGTAACAAAATTTATCCTCACCAGTGCTACATAACAAATACCAGTACAACTAATTCATGAATGATGCATTATGTATACATACCGATCTGTTCGGCCTCCACCGCCTCACACGCCTCCTCCCCCTGTGATTCGGCCGACTCCGGGACAATCCTGGGCTCCTCAGCCACCTCCTCCGCCACCAACATCTCCTCAGCCACCTCCTCCGCCACCAACACCTCCACATCCTCCTCCGCCACCAACACCTCCTCCACATCCTCCTCCGCCACCAACACCTCCTCCACCACCACCTCCTCAGGCACCTCCTCCTCCTCCACCACATACTCCTCCTCCACCATCTCCTCCACCACTTGCTCCTCCTCCTCCACCATCTCCTCCACCACTTGCTCCTCCTCCTCCACCATCTCCTCCACCACTTGCTCCTCCTCCTCCACCTCCTCCACCACTTGCTCCTCCTCCTCCACTTGCTCCTCCTCCTCCTCCACAAGCACATCCTCCTCCTCGACCACCGCCGGCACCTCCTCATCAGGCTGTTCCCTCTCCTCAGGCACCTCCTCCTCGGCCTGGGCTGCCTCGGCCTGTTCCCGTGCCTGTCGTGCTCGGGCTCGTGCTGTGTGGTAGAAAACAAACATCATTGTCAATGTAGGGTCATTGGGGCACATGTATTAATCCATAACAAGAGATACATGGAAGGGTGATAATGATCGAAAACGATGCTTGAAAGTTGCTCCTTACTGTTAATGGACTCCAAAATGTGACATATAAGTTATTATGTGATTGTTAGTAATTTGTTCAATCATGACAACCCTTGCATTTATCAATGTTTAACACATATTAGATCTGGCACATTGTATGCATCAGAATCAAGAATGCTATGTAATTACATATAAAAGCCACATGACTGCATGTTAACCAGGAAGAAGCACACATAACAGTCTATGGACTTTTAAACCCATGGACACCCAGTTATCATTAGACAATTTTTATTGTTTATATATGCTATGATGTAAGTGCGAAATTTCATAGCGAAAATACTCACAAATAGCTATCTCCCTCCTAATCTCTTGGAGTAGCTGGGGCTGGCGCCTGCGGAGGTCTGACCAGCGCCTCTAACTGGCCGATGCTCCTCCGCACCCGGGTGCGGGCATAAATACGGCGCCCTGCCGCAGCATAGGCCCGCCGCTTTTGGCCATTTGTAATAAAGGGCCCTGCACGGCCCAGCCTTGTCTCCATGACGGAGACCAGAGCCCTAAGTTCCGCAGGTGAAAATGCCTCTGCTCTGCGTGTCTCCGCCATGTTAGCACTGGCATCAATCAACCAATCATGTGCTGTCATTGGTTTATCACAGTTATTTGTGTTAATAACTTTATTGTTCATCTTTACATGAACAGCGTCTCTGCGCCAACACAAATGGCGAAAAATTCGCATGCCTTAAAAACGGTAGTGCTGATGTATGGCAATGAACAAATCTGATATATAAAACACAGTGTGTATGCACTTTGCAAATCAAATAACGCATCGCACCGCCAAGCAACGCGTGCTATAGCTTGGCAACGCATAGCTGTACTTCGCATTACTTACTCTATGCATCTATGTGTATGCGTACATTTATGTTTAAAAGACACATACACATACTTGCAGGTATCCTGAGTCCACCATTATACACCAGCGCTGCCTGCCTGCCTGCCTGCCTGCCTGGCTGCTCCTTGAAATTGCTAAACATGTTAATAAATTCAAATATCATATATATATATATATATATATATATATATATATATCTGCAAACAAATCATACATCAACACAGAAAAAAGTCACCACCACATTAGAGAATAAATCAATGTACTCACCAGACATCAGTGATAGTATCAACTACAATAATGAAGATATAACAAACACATAAGATCCCTTGCACAAGGTATAATAATGCCCACCTATATTGTACTTCCACCAAAACTAAGCACATATGATAAATATCTCCTATTTCTTTGCCATTAGGAGGGCAGGCTGGCTAATTGTCGTTTTGTAAGACTGACAACTAACACACTGTACTTATTTGAAGGGGTGATTTTTACAACAATTGGTGTGTTCTGGTCAACTATATAAAATGTACCTGAAGAATCTTTGCACCACAGAGTCCCGCAGCTGGTATCCCCTCCGGCATTCAGGGGCGCGGGATGGGCGCATGGGCGGATCTTGCGGCTCAGATGGAACCTCCCACTCATCAAAGGGTATCTCACGCCGCACAGCAATGTTATGGAAAAATACACACAGGCCCACGATCCTCGACACCATTTCAGGCGCATACTGTAAGTCACCACCAGTGCGGTGGAGCACTCTAAATCGACCCTTTAAAAGGCCAATTGAGCGCTCCACCACTTGCCTGGTGGCAACATGCGCCCGATTGAATGCCTCCTGTGGGCCCGGTGCTGGGGAGCTGTACGGCGTAAGTAGCCAGGGCGTACATGGGTAACCGGAGTCACCCAGAACCCACGCATCACGGCCTTCCAGCTCTTGTAGTCTTTGCCAAATCCCGGTTTGTCGGATAACATGAGAGTCATGGGCACTTCCGGGAAACTTCGAATTGAAGGAGAGAATTTCCATGGATGGGCCACATACCACCATCACGTTCAGTGAGTGGAACAATTTGCGGTTCCTATATATCTTCTCACTTCGAGATGGAGGCACAAATGGTACATGGGTGCCATCCACAGCCCCTATCACATTAGGGAAGCCAGCAATTTGATGGAAGGCCTGCTGGCTTCTGCGCAGGGGTCTCGGTGGCAAATGTCATGGCCATGAAGTGCCCCTTGCGCCTAAACATGGCCGACGTCACACGCCTCAGGATTCGGCAGAAGGCCGGCTGAGATATTCCAGCAAGTACTGCCACTACTTGTTGGAATGATCCTGAGGCGCAGAAATGCAACACCGCCAGCAGCTGTGTGTGAGGCGGAATTGCTGTCGTGATCCCGTGAAGAGGTTCCAGATCACTCTCAATTAACGAGAGCAGATCCAGAATGACATGTGGCGGTAACCGGTACCTAGTAAGTACCTCATCATCGGGCATACCAAACAGAGTCACCCGTGTGCGATAGATTCTAGCACGTCCTGGCCTCCTTGGGCGACGAGTGGGGAGAGCCGCAAGTGCCCTTAGCCTCCTTGCCATGAATGCCATCATTGCTTCAGCAACCTATAAATAAATGAACATAAATAATGATGCACCTATGCACATAATGGCCATATCCGACAACAAATAGATTTGTAGGCTTCAATACGTACAATAGATGGCCGCCCCGTGAAATCACGAATATCCATTTGACTCTATAATGATGTAACAATAATATGAACTCAATACACACCGTCCTAAACACACAGATGCTTACAACATCTAACTACTAAACACTACTTGAGTATCAAAGGTGTCTGCATTTGTTGCCGACATCATGTACTATGAGACATTTCACCTATTGCTGGGACATGTTGTCCTGCAATAGATGGACACACACAGGTTTAAGACCTGTGAGTGAAATAGTGAACATGTGACATGTTGCAATAATGCTACAAAGCCTTTGCTGGCCCAACAATCTGTAGTCAGTGAGGCAATGGTGCATACATTCATACACTTACATTGTTAATGTATATCATATCTACAAGGACCATGGAAGAGCTTACCTTAGACCCTGACAACTACAGATCTGGAGACAAATGATTCTAGCAGCAATTCACTATTTATAGGCCTCTCACATGTGTTGTCTATAACAGTAGTGATGAGTATTGCATGACTTGTGGCCTGGATTTTCTAAGGGATTGGGCTACTTTTAGATTGCAATCAAACTCAACAATACCACAGTAGTCATGAACCAAATGTCATGTCATGCTACCAAATAGCATGTATATTGTGCGATAGTCACAGGTGTATCAGAAGATTCTATGCAATGTTAGAATTGGTGACCAATATTTCATGTAGAAGTTTCGCCAGGTTTTACACAATGGAATTTCCGCAACTATGGCCGTGGCGTATGCGGCGCGGAAAAACCGCGCCGTACGCAGGCGGCCGTTACGCTCGCGCACGGAACGCAGCTGCCGCTGATGTACGCCAAACAGGATACACAAACAGTATATAAAGGTGTATTAGAATGTGACAAAGTTGCTGCTAACATGTCTGGATCGCAATCAGAGGTGGACCAGGAGTTGCAGCTACTGTTTGACAGGATGGACTCCAGCACCTCCTATGTGCCACTGCACAGGCAGCCAGTGGGAAATGATGAGGCTGCTGGCCCTTCTACAGCAGGGCAACCTGCACCTGGCCCTTCTACAGCAGGGCAACCTGCACCTGGCCCTTCTACAGCAGGGCAACCTGCACCTGGCCCTTCTACAGCAGGGCAACCTGCACCTGGCCCTTCTACAGCAGGGCAACCTGCAGCTGCCTCATATGCAGCCTCAGCAGAATCATTTGGAACACAACCGGGGACTTCACAAGATACTACCATGGCCAGCACTTCAAGTACAGCGACACGTGCCAGTGGGCGTGGGCATGGACGTGGCAAGGGGAAAAAGAGGCCAACAGAGGAACCAAGTTCCAGAAATAAGGCATATGAAGCACAGGAGCTTGCCATCCTGGTTCCGCGAGC
The DNA here is from genome assembly GCF_055691185.1 of Crinia signifera. Taxonomy (NCBI): domain Eukaryota; kingdom Metazoa; phylum Chordata; class Amphibia; order Anura; family Myobatrachidae; genus Crinia; species Crinia signifera. The sequence continues at coordinate 288,355,444 of NC_139222.1, read as the reverse complement.
ACGTGATTGGATTGAGTGTCCACCGTAGAGGCTGACACACACGCAGATGGAAGATTTGGGAAGACATAATGGCAGAGATTAATGAAGTGGCGCCACAAGTTCGTGAGACGGAGCACGCCAAGAAGAGGCAAGTTGTTTTGTGATACATGTGCCCAGTAATAGACAAGTAATGTTTGAATTCATGCTTAGATGGATTTGGCAAATGGCCGGTGAGGTTGGTACGATACACAGACATTATTGCCATGTTATTTAGTTGAGAGTTAGAGTAGGGTGAGTGTGAATGTGTATTGTAACGGTTGATATCATAGTTGAATGTAATGTTATCTTTTTGACATTAAGCACATGTCGTAATATGTAGCACAGAGCAATGGCTGCAACAGCAAACATCTGGAGTGACTTGTATTAATATGTCAACTTACATTGCAGGTGGCACGACTTCAAAACCAACCTGAAGAGGAAAATGACCAAGCGGTGGGAACACAGCCAGAGATCTGGGGCCGGGCCCATGCCATCAGGGCTAGAGTTCACCCCCCTGGAGTTGATGGCCGAGTGCTGTGTAGCAGTTGAGGAGGTCAGGGGGGTGAGCACGATGGATAGCGAGGCCCCAGCTGAAGTGTTTGCGTCTTTTCTGGAAGGTAAATATTTGTCATGCCATAAGCTTGTGCAAGTAATTATCTTAGAATGTGTCCTAATTGTGTTTATCATTTTCAACAGACACCCCACTGCTTGGTGAAGACTCTTCTCAGGAGGTGGAGGAGTCCGTGCCACCTGGCCCCAGTGGTAGGCGTGTGCAGCAGCAGGCATCGGTCCAAGCCGATTATGCCAGCTTGGCCCAGATGCTTGGGGACATTAACCAGCAGGGAGAGTTGGCATCAGAACGGATGCGTAGGACCGAGGAGGTCATGGCGAGCTTGGTCAGCACCCAGCAGTCCATCGCTGGGAGCATGCAGGCCATGGCTGAGGCGCATCAGGCCATGGCTGCAAGTATTCAGGTGCTGGCCGAGCAAGCCACGCGTCAAAATGATCTCCTCCTCCACCATAATGAGCTTATGGTGGAGCTAGTTAACAGCAATAGGGTCCTAATGTCATCCGTTTCTGGTGCATTACCACCAGCAACACTCCCTGCTGGCAGGAGGGGTAGACCATCCACCCCCTCACCAGCATCTGCTCCACCTGCCCCAGCATCTGGCCGTGGCCGAAGAGCTGCTGCACAGGCCAAGGAGCCTACCAAGGGCAAACGTGCTCGCAAATGAACTTGTGGCTGCATAAATCTCCACCGTTATCCCAACTCTTTCATTGTGCTGTGTGTGTCAGCTTCTTGTGTCCAATCACGTGCTGAGGGTAACCAGATGAGCCCTTGCTTCATATGTCATTTTTGGTTCCCCTGTTGCCCTCTTTTGCCTGCCATTACTGTCAGCTGTACTTGAAGTGATGTTGCTAAGTCCCTTTGTGTTCCAAATGATTCTGCTGTGGCTATGAATGTGTGCAATAATATTTATTTTGTATTATAATTTATTTCGGTACATTCCTGGCATGGTTTTTGGTATTTTTTTTTTTTTTTTTTTATTGCTTCACAGTGTCATTGTCTGTGAAATGTATTTAAATAAATTTCTTTAGTTAACCAAAATTGTGTGGTTTAATTAGTACATGTAGAATACACATGTGTATTGATAGTATTAATATTCAGTGATGTCCATTCTTAGCAGTTTAAAAGTGTGTGACAAGTACAGCATATGTGTGTGTTTAGTAAAGGTTCCTTGAAGCAGCAATGGTTTCAATTAAAGCACTGACAAGCGTGCCATTAGTGAGTAATGAGTAAAGGAGTCGATTGTATTGGGTTCAGGTGTTAATGCTTGTAGTCATTAGGCGTTCCGTTCGCCTACCGCAGGACCGAGTGGTTTCCGCAAAGCAATACTTGCTTATGGACACCGCACATTTCTATCGGTTTTGTTCGCGTGCATTCGGAGTGCTATCCGAATGCACGCCCCCCAACATAAGTGTACTCCCCCGTGTCCGCCCATGTTTCCTCCCAGTTTTGCCCACTTTGAAACTACGCCCATGTGTCATTCCGCATGACGCCCATAATACGCCCATATTTCCAGACTGATTGCGGTGCACAGTTTTGTACGGGATTTGCACGAACAGGTACGGAGTCAATGCGTGGCACATGCGCGTTGCGTTCTCCACGCATGCGCAGACGCCGTAAAGACGCTATCCGAAAGTATGCGGAAAAGTACGCATCAATCAGAATAAGGGCCTTTGTGAGGAGATGGATTGCTATTCTCAACAAGTGTTCCCTGTACATGATGACACTTGTTGTAGAGGAATCTGCTAAAGAATTAAAAAAACTTCAAAAAAAGAGAACAGAGTTTGAGAAAACCAATGCCAATCAGATTGCCCAGGTGATGCCACCCAAATGGATGGAAAAATTAGAAGCTCAAGTTCAAAGCTATAAGAATGAACTTGTCATTTTCAAAAAACAAAAATTTGAAACGGTAAATAGGGACTACAAGAGCCATAGTGTTTATCGATGGCTTTCAGGAAATACTGAGAAACCCAGATGGAACAGAGGCCGGTACAAGAATAGAAGCAACAGATACTCAAGTGATGCCCAGACAACATCTCGAGAGGATACAAGCGACACACAACAAAGGACCCTCCTCAAGAAACAAGCCCCCTTTAGGGGTCAAGACCCGGGCGAAATACGGCGCAAAAACAGACGGGTCAGAAGAAGCCTCAAAGGTCGCCGGCAAAAAGACGACACGGGGACGCAGAGGGAACAAGTAGTCTATAACCTCTCTAAAAGGACTTTAACATCTGCAGAAAATGCTGTCCTAAACAAGGGTCTCGGATATGTCCCCACAGTAAGCTTCAATCCTTGGATTGGAAAATAGATCAACAATTTCTATCCAGACAGTTACACCGCAGAGAATTTTTTGATAGCCGAACGGAACCGTCAAAAACACCACCAACAACAAAAAGATTTAAAAACAAATCGGACTTTGATCCAGGGTCCAATAATGTGACCGTAGCAGGGTTCATGAAGATTTTGGATGCCCGTGTAGAAAAATCTGTGACAGAAAATAAAGGTCATAGGAACAACTTGACACATGAAGAATGGACAGCCCTACAGAACTTAAGCAAATATGATGACATCTGCATTAGACCTGCAGACAAAGGCGGGGCAGTCGTTGTCATGGACACGGACGCATATTGTTCAGAGATATATAGCCAGTTGAATAACACTGAAGTGTACCAACTGTTGAAATCAAATCCCACTGAAATTTTTAAAAAAGAAATACATTCACTTCTCTCTGATGCATTAAAAAATAGTGTAATTGACCTGGATACGTTTAATTTCCTTAAAGTTGAAGCACCGAGAGTGCCGGTATTGTATACCCTTCCAAAAATCCACAAGAGTAGGTTGCATCCGCCTGGCAGACCGATTGTATTGGCGAGAGATTCTATGTGCAGTAATATCTTGAAATTTCTTGATTTCTATCTGCAGCCGTGCATCCAGGCGGGTGCAACATACTTAAGGGATACCACAGAATTGCTGGTGTTGTTGGAGGGGCTTGGTGATGTTCCAGCAAACACCTGGATGGTGACGCTGGACATCACCAGCCTCTACACTAACATACCACATACGGAGGGGCTGGCAGCCATCCGTAGACTAATTAAGGATAACCCACTATATGTGGGACCTGATGTGGATTTTTTCATGTTGTTGTTGGAATTTATCTTAAAAAGGAATTTTTTCATCTTTAACGGTAAATACTACCTGCAGAAGACAGGGGTATCTATGGGGTCACATGTCTCGCCGACATATGCTAATGGTTTCATGGCGCAAATTGATATATTGTTTTTTTTTTTAACAGAGATGTACGAGATAAGATATTCTTTTACCGTCGTTATATTGATGACGTGATACTGTTTTGGCGTGGGAGCTTTGATGAGTTTGCCATACTAATGCAGGGGGTCAATGCAGCTGACTGTCCCATCAAATATACCTATAATATAAGTTTGGAAGAGATTGCATATCTAGATGTCAGTATCAAACTACAGGATGGGAAGATCAGCACATATGTTTACACCAAACCCACAGATAGAAATACTATCTTGAGAGCAGATAGCTTTCACCCCATCTCAACAACGCAGAGTCTCCCATTTTCCCAGTTTCTAAGTGCCAAACGCATTACCAGTGACCCTGAAGCTCTAAATACAACTTTGGACATTATGTCCTCAAAATTTAGAGAACGAGGATACAATCCAAAAACTCTTAAAGCAGCTAGGGATAAGGTAGATCTAATACCCCGCAATAGAACCCTGGAACCCAAAGAAAGCGAGAACACACAAACTCCAGTATTGAACTGGGTTCAAAAATATAATGTGGAGTCAGGGACTGCGAAAATGGTGGTGAGGGATAATTGGCCAGCTGTACAGAACGAATTTAAGAGTTTAAAACTAACCAGAGTGAGACACTGTTATCGCAGGGGCAAAAATATAAGAGATTGGGTGGTGCACACCGATATAGCCAAACAGCTGCAGAGTTTGAAAAGACCCAACAAAAGGCTACTTGGTTGCCATAAATGTACGGGGTGCACCACATGTGGCCATATGATAACTGGTAAATGCTTTTATCACCCATACAGTGGACAGAAATTTAATATCAATTACAACGTAACCTGTTCTACATCTCACGTTGTGTATCTAATAAAATGTCCATGCGGATTAGCCTATGTAGGCAAAACTACTAGAGCATTCAAGGAGAGGATGGCCATGCATAGGTCGGTAATAAGGGCCGCATTAAATGGTAAACCAGTGGACCAACCTATCCCGAGACATTTTGTGGAAGCAAAGCACAATATGGCCAATTTTAGACACATGATTATAGATCATGTCCCAGATGATGGAAGGGGAGGAGATAGAAACAGGAGGTTACTCCAGTGTGAAGCAAAATGGATCCATTTGTTGGGGACCATGAAACCACGGGGTCTAAATGACCACCTGAATTTTAATATTTTTCTCTGAAATCTCACCCACACAAATGGAAGTGTTAATAAGCAGATATTGCTACAATAAGAAGAATTAAAACAGGAATATAATGTTATGTGGCAATACGTCTGGCAGATCCTGCACCAACACGTATATGTTTTTAATAATAAACAGAAGTGCTTTTTTTGTAAATGTGATGGATTTTTTATGTACTTATATTTCACTTTTGTTTTGTTTTAGTGTGGTGTATTTGTAACATGGTCATCTGCACGGCAGCGGAACTCTCCTTCGTCACCACTAGTTGGGGGAAGAATTTTTGCGGTACACAGACAGGAAGTACCTGTGAAGCAGGACGGGGGAGGGACACGCCGGCCGGGCAGATACCATGGAGGTATTTAAGGTAAGCTGTATATGTATGTTATTGTTCACTTGTATAAGCCTGAGGACGGGAAATAAAATCCCGAAACATCGCTGATAACCAGCATGGTTGGCTGAAATTATATCACATTGACAAGTCCGGTGTGTGCAGCTTCTTATCGTGACTATATATATATATATATATATATATATATATATATATATATATATATATATATATATATATATATATATATATATATATATATATATATATATATATATATATATCCGCAGCAAAAACATAAAATACTGCCTGGTTCACAACGACATAACCAGTGTGGCAATACCCAGGCCTGTTCACTTTGGAGATAAGTTTTATCATCCTCACACAGGTAAAACATTCAGCATCAAATACCCACTAACTTGTTCGAGCAGATTCGTAGTTTATCAAATCAAATGCCCATGTGGCATGAGATATATAGGCAAAACGACCAGACAGATGAAGGAGAGACTGGCACTGCACAAATCTCACATCAGAGCGGCCCTTGAAGGCAAAGCGGCCGACCAACCTGTCGCCAGACATTGGAGGGACGCACATCACAGCATTGCCAGTATCAAATTTCAAATGATTGATCACGTCCCAACCAACAATGGGGGGGTGACCGAGGGACATTGCTACAAAGAGAAACTTTTGGGATTTTTTCATTACAGACTGTGCATCCAAAGGGTCTGAATGAAATTCTCACATACACAGCGTTTCTATGAGACGCATATGTTTCCGATTTAGCAACCCACAGGGTTGAGTTGCGCATCATTATGCTTTATCGTGTGTTTTTTTCCTGTTGTAGTCATTGGACATTGATACTTCCCCATATTGCATTCTAACATATTGCCAGTAATTGCTTATAGATATTTTTTCCCATGTACTAGACATTTTTGTATCTTTTCATGTTTTAGCACTCTTGACTGTAGCACTCGAGGTTTGTTTCACCTTATTTTATGTTTTTATACAGCCATTTCCCATGACCGCAACCACCAGTCTGCCCCAGTAAGGGAGATCGGCCGTTAAGATGATGCCAGCAAGTGATATAAGGTATTTTTCCTGCTGCTTGGCGCTACATAAGGTGTACTGATACACGATAAGGTTACCAGGAAGACGCTGGGGGAGTACCCGGAGCGTCACTGGAGGCTCAGTCTGATGACGTCACCGGATCCTGAATGCGATGCGCGGCTGGTGGAGGGCGCACTTGAATATAAGTTATTTTGTAATTACACCTTGTATATATAGGTCTTCTGTAACACTGTACACCAGGTCTTGATCACAGTTCAGGTCTTGATCACAGTTGTGCTGTTGCCTTATTTGCATGTTCTGAGTGACATCCATCCTGGATATATGTATTATTTGCCTAAGGATGAGCACCAGATAGAAGCTGTTTTTTTTACTGAGGAGTGCTGGACATTTGGGACGGATATAACTAGTGTGTTCACACACTCATGGTCAAGGCACCCAGTTGGTTTACAACTGATATTGTTGGACAAGACTTATTTTTTTGTGCACTCCGTATTGTATTCATACTCACTCTGTGGGATTATCACATCAGAGACTATTACATTGATTGATACAACTGGAATGTCTATTGCTGAGGAACAAACAGGATTTGTGAATCTGGTGTTACCGCTGGGGGAAGTACTCACACACACTGATACAGAAGCTGAGAGCATCCTATTCAGTGATAACTTAACAGCCACAGCGGGAGCAGAATCCATACAACAACTGGTTGCATAATTAACCAGATTGAAGAAGAAAGAAATTGACTTTTATCTACATGGTGTGTACAGATTATTTATGTGAGAAAAAGATACCAAGAGGCTTTCGCGTACGTAACACACCGACAATTGGACGATACAACACCGACTTCTGTCGCAAATGGGCAGCAGTACTAAACAAATGCTCATTTGACCTGATACTGCTTGTTATCGAGGAATCCCCCAGATAATTAAATTCTACCATTGACAAAATCAAAGACTTAAATAAAAATAAAAACACATCACAGCCATTAAGACCGACACGTCGCAAGATTGGATGACCAATTTAACCACACAAATTGATAAATACAAGGCTGATTTAATTCAATTCAAGAAATCTAAATTTGATACAGTCAATAAGGATTATTCTGAGCAGCGGGTATACAGCTGGGCCTACAATCGTGGTCCACAGCGTGACAGAATACCCAATTCAGACGCCAAAAAAGATTTCCTTTGGAAACAGACAACTCCAGTGGGGCCAACTCCTCCAGCGACGCAGAATGTGCCACCAAAAAATCTTCAACACGTCCCCCTTTAGGGGTTGCAACCAGAGCCACACTAGACCTCCGCAACGAGTCCGTACGAGGCGTGGAGGCCAGTGGGCGAGGGAGGCAAAGAAATCAGAGAGGAGTAAAGACAATGTAGTCTTCAATATATCAGCACGAAAACTGTCACCCACACAAATTGAAGTACTCAACCTTGGTCTCTTGTCCCCACACACCATGCAAGCCAATTCCAAGATAAATTTCCAAGATAAATTGGATCTGTTTAAGTTTGACCGCAGACTGAAACTGTGGGAATACTTTGGAGACACCCCAGCCACCAGCACCCATTCCACACAAGTTGTACGGAGAAAAATCGACTTTCACACCCAAATCTGGCAACAAAAATATCAAATGTTTCACTGAACATATGGAGAAATTAATCAATACCAATGCTAGATATCAACAGCTGACCAACCACAATCTCACTGTCCAACAAAAACAAGCACTCAAGCAATTGGGTGACTATAAGGACATCGTGATCAGACCCTCAGATAAAGGGGGCGGGGAGGTCGTACAGGACTTACATCAATATATATCTGAAATCGATCGGCACTTAGCCGACTCACAAGTATACCGAAAATTACAGTCTGATCCAATGCTTAAATACAAGAAAGAATTGGATGACTTATTGGAAGAAGCTGTAAGGAATCAACAGATTAACACTACTGTGCGAGATGCACTTCAGAAAGAGATGCCCAGAATACAAGCATTGTACACCATCCCCAAGATGCACAATGATGCAGTCAATCCCCCAGGGAGACCGATCATTGTGGCTCGAGACTCTTTATTCTATGACGTATCCAAATATTTAGACCACTTCTTACAACCATTGTTTCAATCGCACCCACGATTTCTCAAAGACACTACTACTTTTTTGCAGAAACTACAATCATGGTCAACGTTACAGAATAAAATACAAATGGTCACTATTGACGTATCAAGCTTGTACACAAGCATTCCACAGACAGCTGGTCTACTTAGCATCGAGCGTTTTCTGTTCAACAATGTGAACTTCAAGGGGCCAGATCTCAAGTTCTTCTTGCAACTTTTGGAACTCACGTTAACTAGGAATTATTTCCTGTTTAATGGGCAACTGTACCTGCAAGGCTCGGGGTGCGCAATGGGATCTTGCGTAGTCCCGACCTTTGTGAATATTCATATGTTTGACATTGAAAATGACAACTTCTTCAGGGATCCCCAGACATCACAACACATAGAGGGCTATACCCGTTATATCGATGACATATTTCTGCTGTGGTCCGCAAGTCCTGAATTGTTCAAACAAACCATTGAGAGAATCAATAATTTTGAGTGCCCAACTAAGCTGACATACAGTACGAGTGCAGCTTTGAGACAGTACACTACTTGGATGTACAGGTATCATGAAACACTGCAGGGCAGTTCACCAGCACGATGTACTACAAACCCATTGACAGGAACACCTGTCTACAAGTGAGAAGCCATCATCCTGCAGCCCTCATCAAATCCCTCCCATACTCGCAATTTTTGCGAGTTAGAAGAATTTGCAGCGATCCAGTGGATACTGAAACACAGATGGACACTATGTTACGAAGATTCCTGATCCGTGGTTACCATCATAAAGCACTTGTAACAGCCAAAAACAAAGCACTGGTTATACCCAGAGCGAAAGCACTCGCCAATAAATCTGTCAAGGAGTCTACCAAGTCAATCGTGTGGACACAAGAATACACGACCACCAGTAAACAACTGATGCAACGGGACAAATCTATTTGGCCCTTAGTTACACAGGATCCCAGTTTACCAGCCCTTAAAGATGTCAAACTTTTACCTTCATATCGCCGCAGCAAAAACATAAAAGACTGCCTGGTACACAACGACATGACCAGTATGGCAATACCCAGGCCTGTTCACTTTCTTACCCGCAAACCGGGCAATTACCGTTGCACAGGTTGTGTGACTTGCAGCGCAATGGAAACCAGGAGATAAGTTTTATCATCCTCACACAGGTAAAACATTCAGCATCAAATACCCACTAACTTGTTCAAGCAGATTCGTAGTTTATCAAATCAAATGCCCATGTGGCATGCGATATATAGGCAAAATGACCAGACAGATGAAGGAGAGACTGGCACTGCACAAATCTCACATCAGAGCGGCCCTTAAAGGCAAAGCGGCCAACCAACCTGTCGCCAGACATTGGAGGGACGAACATCACAAAATTGCCAGTATCAAATTTCAAATGATTGATCACGTCCCAACCAACAATAGGGGGGTGACCGAGGACGGACATTGCTACAAAGAGAAACTTTTTGGATTTTTTCATTACAGACTGTACATCCAAAGGGTCTGAATGAAATTCTCACATACACAGCGTTATGCTTTATCGTGTGTTTTTTCCTGTTCTAGTCATTGGACATTGATACTTCCCATATTGCATTCTAACATATTGCCAGTAATTGCTTATAGATATTTTTTCCCATGTACTAGACATTTTTGTATCTTTTCATGTTTTAGCACTCTTGACTGTAGTACTCGAGGTGTGTTTCACCTTATTTTATACAGCCATTTCCCGTGACTGCAACCACCAGTCTGCCCCAGTAAGATGATGCCAGCAAGTGATATACAGTAAGGTATCTTTCCTACTGCTTGGCGCTACATACGGTGTACTGATACACGATAAGGTTACCAGGGAGATGCTGGGGGAGCACCCGGAGCGTCACTGGAGGCTCAGTCTGATGACGTCACCGGACCCTGAATGCGATGCGCGGCTGGTGGAGGGCGCACTTGAATGTAAGTTATTTTGTAATTACACCTTGTATATATAGGTCTTCTGTAACACTGTACACCAGGGTCTTGATAAAAGGGTTCATGCCCTGAAACATTGGCTATCAGATCACAGTTGTGCTGTTGCCTTATTTGCATTTTCTGAGTGACATCCATCCTGGATATATGTGTTATTTGCCTAAGGATGAGCACCAGATAGAAGCTTAGATTACGCTGTGGAGAAAACCGCATCAGCCGTGTTCACTTCAGCTCCCATGAGAACCAGCCCAGCGGTAGCCCCTCCCCCAGCCTCCCCGGGCTCGGGGGGACCTTGGCGGGGTGAACCGAAGGCAAGCACCCGGTGCGGGGTTGCCTAGCCATATAACATGGTGAAGAGAGGTGGACGGCGGCAGGCTGTCAGACTGACAAAGCAACACCAGAACGGAGTAAAGCTATCCAGCCAGAAGCAGCCAACAAAACATCTGTAGCTGCGGCTGTAGTGATGGAGGTGAGCGGTGATCTGGAAAATCCCTCGGATGATCCTGGAGGTACCCCTGTGCCTAGCGTGGCATGGGGGGAAAGCATGGGAGAACCCGCTGTAGAGGCATCTAGCCGTGGCGGCATAACAGCGGCCACGGGGGAGTTGTTTGAAATGTTGGTCTCGGACGAGACAAGTTATGATGAAGATGAAGACAGGCACCTTGATCTTATGTGCCTGCAAGATCTGAAAAGAGAAGTGGTGTATGTGAACAACAAACTGTCCAAAGCAAAGGAGTGGTGAAATGCTGCACACAAAATAGACAAATATGCTTTCAATGGTGTTATCGTGAGACACCTGAAAACTTTGAATAAAAAAACAGCAGCGCTTGCAAGTCAAAGTGATTGAAAATGTTTCAGTCAAAAGTTCCCCGGCAATATCGGAGTTAATTGCAGCCCAAGCAGCAAGGATTTCCCCTGCAGCCGAGCTGGATAGTGACGTCAGAGCGGGAGATCCCTGTGCCGTGGGAACCAGGAAGTCGGCAGTAGCTGAAGCCCAGACTGTCATGGCGCCTGCAGCAGGATTGGAGAAGGGGCCGTGTGGACCGGGAGTTCCCCAGGACGCGGTAAGTATGAACGCTATGATGGAAGTACAGGAGGATGACACCACGTACCTGGGGACCCCGGTGGTCTTCAGATCACAGCCGCGAGTGATGCTGCAGACGCTGCCGGTCACTGAGTGCGGGGTGACGGCAGTGTCTGAGGCAGAAAAAGCACTAGAGAGTAAGGCTGGGTTTATTACTGTGGACAGTCAGAGACCAGGACCGAGCCATTTGCGGGATGATAGAAAGAAAAGTGATAAGAAAGTGTCCTTTGTTGTACATGATAGAGACCTTGCTGGAAAAAATGTGTTACCTGCAAGTGAGAAACTGTCTGGTGGAAATATGTACGAAGATGTTAGCATCCTAGATGTTTCTAAAAAGGCAATTGAAACTGATAAACTGTCTCAAGGGAAGAAAAGTCTGGACACGAATGTATTGTCTAGGAGTGAAAAGCAGGTGTATGATACAATCTTTGGACCAATTGGAGCACCATAAGGTGCTAGAAATGCTTTACAATTAATTGCTAGTCACTTAGAAAAAAATGCAAGTGAAGGTTTGAATGTCAATGCACAAATGTCGACAGAGTCAGTGTCGACCAATGGCAAAACTCCGGTTTCCTATGCCAAAATTGTAAAAGGTAATGATAAACCCGGAGAGAAAGTGATGGACCAAGGTTATACTCCTAGGAGTTCTTATGGGAGACACCACCTTTTACAATTTAAATGGGTCGACTCGGCTTCTGTGCCGACACAGGCAGAATTTTTAAACATGATTTTTTCACTAAATTGTTATGCAGGAGATCTGTCTGCGTGTATACACCCGAACAGATCCCCTTTCTTTGACCTAAGCTTCATTTCTCCTGTTAAAATGCATAAAGTGTTGAATGAGTGGGAAACAAAGAAGCTGGAGAAAAGATATGCTGGCTACACAGTATCTGCTTTCTCTTCCCAACCAGATCATGTAAGGCTGAAGATATTAGTCAGAAACGATCTAATCCCAGCAGAAGACATTGGTTTTTGGCTAAATAGACAGTGTACATTAAAAAGCAGTTTTACAAAAGTTGGATACACACTAGGAGTATGGGGAGGTGCATGGTCTGTCCTGGCAAGATTAAACCAGGAAGAGGGTAGGACCATGCACCTACCATCAGCGGCATATATCGGCCGGGATAGAATTCAGATCTTCTATCCCGGCCAACCGCGAACATGCTTCAGGTGTGGCCAAATAGGACATAACAGTAATGAATGTGGCAAGTTAAAATGTACATTGTGTGGGGAATCTGGCCACATATCAAGTGTATGTAATAAGGTCAAATGTAATCTATGTGGACAGGAAGGTCATCCCTATAGCAGATGTCCAAGGTCCTTGAAGAGTTTAGAGAACAAAATGCAGGAGGCCAGAGCAAAACAATTTTCTAAAGTGGTAATTAATCAAGACAAACAGGCAAAATGGTGTAAAAGTGATGAGGTTGTAGAGGAGGATTCTTTTCAAATTGTAAAGAAAGGAAAAAAGGCTGCCAAAGTAAAAAGGGGAGGAGAAGCAAATCTTGATCTATCAAATAGATTCTTAGGTTTCTCAGATAATGAAGAAGAGGATGAGGCAGAGGAAATAATGGAGGAAGTAGGTGAAGGTGAGGATCCTATACAAAAAGATGGTTTAGGTCTCAAATCTAATGAAAAAGAGCAGAGAACCAAAAAAGACAGGGAAACAAATAAAAAATTGAAATTAAAACATAGACAAAGTGAACAAAGAGAGAAGGAGATAATTAAATACAGGAAAAGAGCTGGTAGTATAGAAATTAATAGTGAGGCGTCAAACAAAGAGACAAAAAAATCGGTACCTCAAGCGGAATCTGGTGATTCCGAGGAAGGTATTCTCAGAAAACTAACGCCTTGTAAAGAAAAATCAGTTGAAACCGATGTTCCAACTGACAAAAATTCTGAATATGGAAAAGAGGAAAAACCACCCGACTTAAATGATACTGGTGATGGTATGTATGAGGAAATGGAAGTGGTTTCGAAAGTGATGGGTGGAGGAGAAAGTAAGGATGGTGGAGGAGAAAGTAGGGATGGTGGTGGAAAAGGAGAAAGTAAATGTTTTGTTATGGTGCTTCCTCCACAAATCTTTTCGTGGCTCCCCACCTCATTAAATGTGCCACAATTAATGTGGCATCTATATCATCAGGTAAGGCTCAGTTTATGGCCTATGATTTTTTGAAAGGCAAGGATTTTGACATTCTTTTCCTTCAGGAGACCAGGGTGAAGACTCTTGAGGTTCTTCATAGAGCCAAGAGAGAATGGACTAGAGGCCCCTTATTCTGGTCTCTTGCAGCTGAGCCTTATAGTGGGGTGGCGGTCCTTTTCACCGACAAGGTAACTGTGAATAGATTTGTGGAGTTGGAAGTTGGTAGGTGCATGATTTTGGACGTCAATCTCAGGGGACAGGACCTGAGGCTGATTAATATCTATGGCCCCCAAACACATTGGGACAGGAAATGTCTTTTTAGATCGATAAAACCATTTCTGTTCAAAGCTCAGCAGGTCATTTTTGGGGGTGATTTTAACACCGTCGTAAGACCAAAAGACAGAGGAGGGCCCAAAAATAATAGGACCCTTAGCTATGATGCAAATTTTCTAGTTAGCATGACAAGACAGGCAGGTCTGGAGGATGTTCATATTAAACATTCTCCAGATCTCACAGGTTTCACTTTCTTTAGTGGCAAGCATAGGTCTAGGACAGACAGGTTTTTTGTTAAAGGAGGTTCAAAAACTCTGCCACCAAAGGTGGAGCCAGTAGAATTCTCTGACCACTGTTTTCTTTCTTTTTCTTTGAATGCTTCGGAGACCATTCAGAAGGGAAGAGGCCTGTGGAGATTGAACTCTGAACTCCTGAAGGACGTGAGCATGTTGCAGTCTCTAAGAGATCTCCTAAAAGACCATGAATCACTGTTGGAGGCAGGATGGAGTAGATCGGAGTGATGGGAGGTACTGAAAAAGAAAGTCCAAGGTTTCTTCAAGAAGCTGGTAAGGAGAAATAACTTGAGAAAGAAAAATGTCTATTATGCTCTGAAAAGGGAATTGGATTTCTTGATCTCTGAGAATGGAGATGGTGGGGAAATCTCCAGAGTGAAGTCTCAGATGAGGGAATGTCAGTATGATCGTTTGACTTCTTTGACCCTGGAGAGGGATTATGGAGTTTACCACTCACCTGATCCCTACCAGGATTGTAGAAGGGCAGTCGAGGAAAAAGAGATCAGAGGTCTACATGATGGACAGGGTGTGCTTCAGGAGGGGAAAGAAGGCATCCTGAAAGTTGTGGAAGACTATTATTCCGATCTCTTGTCTGAGAAATCACTGATCAGAGAAAAGATGGAAGCCTTCCTGAGGGAAACCCCAAACTTGGTTAACCCAGGTATCTCTCTTGATTGTTTGGACAACAGGATAAGTGTAGAAGAGGTTAGGGAAACAATTGGTGGTTTATCATCAAAGAAGTCACCTGGGCCTGATGGCCTGACATCGGAATTTTACAAAGAACTATCTGATGTTATAGCTCCCCGTCTCACGGAAGTCTTTAATTCTTGTTTAGAAGAGGGAGAGTTGTCCCCTTCCATGAGACGGTCAGCACTTATCCTCTTGTTCAAAGGCAAGGATCGAGCTCTTCTTAATACGGATAGAAAGATTTTGGCAAAATTATTTTTCAACAGAATAATGGAGTTCTCAAGGGAGCTTCTTTCTCCTTCCCAGCACAGCACGGTGAAAGGGCGTAGCACCTTTAGTGCGGTCCTCGGTGTCCGGGAAGCCGTGGAACGGTGCAGAGCTGGGAAGGTTGGAAAATTCTTGCTGGCTTTGGACCAATCTAAGGCTTTCGATCGTGTTAATCACAAGTACCTTTGGGCATTACTTGAAAGGTATGGCTTCCCAGGGAAAATGGTAAATTGGCTAAAGATTTTATACAAGAAGGCCGAAAACTTCCCTCTTATCAATGGTTGGGCCCTGGTGTACGTCAGGGTTGCCCCCTGAGCTCCCTTCTGTACGTGTTTGCAATCGATCCCTTCGTCAGAAGGATTGAGAACAGCACGTTGGAGGGGTTGCAGCTGTCTCCGGGATGCACATTGAAAGTGACAGCCTATGCGGATGATGTCACTGTTGTTCTGTCATCCATGGCAGAGGCTGGTGTCATCGACCAACTGGTCCAGGATTATTCTGTAGCTTCCGGTTCCAAAGTGAACCAGGATAAGAGTGAAGTTTTCTGGATGGGGGAAGGAGGGGAAGAATTTTCCCTCCCGGACACCTTCCCTGAGGCCAAGGATAACATCGAAATTCTTGGCATCCAATTTGACCACGGAGATTATTCCTCTCTAAATTGGGAAAGGAAGCTAGAAGATGCAACCAAGAAAGTATGCCTGTGGAAGAGACAAAAGTTTTCTCTAAGGGAAAGGGTTGACATTTGCAAGACTTATTTGGTACCAATGTTTTTGTATGTCAGCTATGTCTGTTTTTTGCCTCAATCTATGTGGTCCAGGCTATGTTCCTTATTTTTCCAGATGTTCTGGGGGAATAGGATGAACATGGTTAAGAGAGGTATCGTGTACAGGTCGAGGGCAGAGGGAGGCCAAGATATGGTCAACCCTGTAGTCTTTTTTGTGACAGCTTTTTAAAGCTAAATATTGGTAGCCTCTTTTAAGAGGATCCCCCTCGATGGGTACAAGGTTTCCTAGAATGGTGGAATCCCTACTCCAGAGCATGGATAGATGGCGGCAAATTGAGGAAACCTTGGAATAGGAGAAGTTACCTCCCGATCTACGTGATTCGTGCCATTAGGATGATTTCCAAGTGGAGTTTGGCGGTTGGGGATGTGAGAGATCTCTCAAGAAAGGAGTTGGGAAAGAGGGTCTTGCAGATCTACTTCCTGGCTGGCTCTAAGGGACTGCCCAGGGACTGTCTGTTTGCCGAAAATCCATAAAGATCTCATGAACCCACCTGTTCGACCCATTGTTTCAGGCATAAATTCAATTTCATCCAACATATCAGATTACCTAGACTCCTTTCTAAAACCAATAGTTACAACATAACGGAGTCATCTAAAAGATGCAATCCTTATCCTACAGATTCTAGAAAATCTAGACTGGCCCATTATATCTAAGGCACCAGCGATGTCACGTCCCTCTATACGAGGGACGTGACATCAGAACGATGTGACCACACCCACCATTACCTCACTAAATCATATCTTTCTAACTACCAAATCAACTTCATTATGGAGGGAATTTAATTCATACTCCATCACAACTATTTCTGGAATGATGCCAATTTCTACATCCAGATTTGTTCATTTCGAAATGGGAAGCTGATTTCATTTGGACAAACAATAAAAACTTACATATTATAATACTGGGCAGTTCTTTAATTGAGAAATATCCGAAGTGAGAAATATACAAAGTTGGATTTACTTATAATGAACAGTTATAAAACATTTATCCTGCTTGAATTTCCCTGAATATGGACTGATCTTCTGTTTATTTCTCTTCTCACAGGTATGTGATTTAAACTGGTCCGTTTCACTACAAGTCCCAGCAGTCTGCTCTGCATAAACCCCCATGAGCCCATTGCAGCAGTATCCAATGTATGTGATTTAAACTGGTCTGTTTCACTACAAGTCCCAGAAGTTTGCTCTGCATAAACCCCCATGAGCCCATTGCAGCAGTATACAATGTATGTGATTTAAACTGGTCCGTTTCACTACAAGTCCCAGCATTCTGCTCTATATAAACCCCTATGAGCCCATTGCAGCTGTATACAATGTATGTGATTTAAACTGGTCCGTTCCACTACAAGTCCCAGCAGTCTGCTCTGCATAAACCCCTATGAGCCCATTGCAGCAGTATACAATGTATGTGATTTAAACTGGTCCATTTCTCTACAAGTCCCAGCATTCTGCTCTGCATAAATCCCTATGAGCCCATTGCAGCAGTATACAATGTATGTGATTTAAACTGGTCCATTTCTCTACAAGTCCCAGAAGTTTGCTCTGCATAAACCCCCATGAGCCCATTGCAGCAGTATACAATGTATGTGATTTAAACTGGTCCATTTCTCTACAAGTCCCAGCAGTCTGCTCTGCATAAATCCCTATGAGCCCATTGCAGCAGTATACAATGTATGTGATTTAAACTGGTCCATTTCTCTACAAGTCCCAGCATTCTGCTCTGCATAAATCTCCTATGAGCCCATTGCAGCAGTATACAATGTATGTGATTTAAACTGGTCCATTTCTCTACAAGTCCCAGCAGTCTGCTCTGCATAAATCCCTATGAGCCCATTGCAGCAGTATACAATGTATGTGATTTAAACTGGTCCATTTCTCTACAAGTCCCAGCTGTCTGCTCTGCATAAACCCCCATGAGCCCATTGCAGCAGTATACAATGTATGTGATTTAAACTGGTCTGTTTCACTACAAGTCCCAGCATTCTGCTCTGCATAAACCCCCATGAGCCCATTGCAGCAGTATACAATGTATGTGATTTAAACTGGTCCGTTTCACTACAAGTCCCAGCAGTCTGCTCTGCATAAACCCCTATGACCCATTGCAGCAGTATACAATGTATGTGATTTAAACTGGTCCGTGTCACTACAAGTCCCAGCAGTCTGCTCTGCATAAACCCCTATGAGCCCATTGCAGCAGTATACAATGTATGTGATTTAAACTTGTCCGTTTCACTACAAGTCCCAGCTGTCTGCTCTGCATAAAGCCCTATGAGCCCATTGCAGCTGTATACAATGTATGTGATTTAAACTGGTCTGTTTCACTACAAGTCCCAGCATTCTGCTCTATATAAACCCCTATGAGCCCATTGCAGCAGTATACAATGTATGTGATTTAAACTGGTCCGTTTCACTACAAGTCCCAGAAGTTTGCTCTGCATAAACCCCCATGAGCCCATTGCAGCAGTATACAATGTATGTGATTTAAACTGGTCCATTTCACTACAAGTCCCAGCATTCTGCTCTATATAAACCCCTATGAGCCCATTGCAGCAGTATACAATGTATGTGATTTAAACTGGTCTGTTTCACTACAAGTCTCAGCATTCTGCTCTGCATAAATCCCTATGAGCCCATTGCAGCAGTATACAATGTATGTGATTTAAACTGGTCCGTTCACTACAAGTCCCAGCATTCTGCTCTATATAAACTCCTATGAGCCCATTGCAGCGGTATACAATGTATGTGATTTAAACTGGAATCTAAAACACTATAACTAATAATCTGTATTTTGCCCATTGCATAACAAATGTTGTATTGTTAATGTGTTTCTAGTTTAATAGTAAGGAAAAAAATGGGTGGTGGAGCGCTGACTAGTAAGTGTATGTACAGTAAGTCTTTATAGTCCCTGTTTGAAGCTGTGTTCAGTGAGGCATAATGTATTGTCGTATATGTTTTGGCTAGTGTTTATGTTACACAGGCCTTGATTAGCTGGTCATGTGACCTCAGCTGTAGTCTCTCCTAATTAGACCAGCTATATCTGGTCATATAGAAGGCAGTTCTTTAATTGAGAAATATCCGAAGTGAGAAATATACAAAGTGGGATTTACTTATAAAGAACAGTTATATAACAGTTGAAAAACATTGAACAACATCAAGCAAGGTAAATACAATACTTATTCCACACACTCACACTATCTGCACTTTACCTGGTCACCAACATACAAACTATCACATCATGCTCACCAAACTGCTACTTCTCAGTTCATTACATGGCATACTCACCAAACTTCAACCATCCTTTAATCTCCCTGACACTCACCACTCTGTGCACATTGCCTCTTCCATTATTCACTCCCCTCTTCTAAACACTCATGAGCTCTTTACTTACTTCTCTACTTGTACTTTCACATCCACTTCCCACCACCAATACAAAAAACTGCAAACATCCACCTATATCTATCTCTCCTTTCTAATCTTATTAGCTGGTGACATATCACCAAACCCAGACTCAAACCACCTGTCCCACTCAGATTGAATTGCTTCTAAGCCTGGAAATTCAGCTAACCTCATAAATATCACATGCCTCCCACCACACACCAAACAACTTAAATGTGCCCTATTTAATGCACGCTCTGTTTGCAATAAATTAACATCCATCCATGACCTCTTCATCTCTCACAACTTCAATCTGATGGCCACTACAGAAACCTGGCTCACACAATCAGACACGGCCTTGCCTGCAGCACTGTCACATGGTGGTTTCCACTTCACTCACACCTCCAGGACTGGTAACTGTAAAGGAGGTGGAGTTGGTATATTACCGTCACAAGCCTTCACATATTCAGTTCTACCACCAATTCCTTCACTCACATTTACATAATTTGAAGTAGGGTTTTTATCCCCTTTCTCTCTGCGTGTTGCTGCTATCTATCGCCCACCTGGGCTTCCTAAATCCAAATTTCTGGAAGATTTCTCTGCCTGGCTCCCCCATTTCTTATCCTCTGACATCTCCACTATCATCTTGGGTGACTTCAACATTGCTATTGACAGTCCACCATCTCTGCATGCCTCCAAACTCCTCTCTCTAACCTCCTCTCTTGGCCTCTCCCAGTGGTCCGACTCTTCTACTCATGAGGAAGGCCACTGCCTTGACCTTGTTTTCACCAGGCTGTGCTCAATCTCTGATTTTACTAACACTTCCTTCCCTCTCTCTGATCACAATCTCATTACCCTCTCACTCTCCTCAATTACCTCAAGTTAACTGACACAGAAATCATGCATGCCTAATCTAATCCGCAGAAACACTAATGCTATTAATTTTCCACAACTTTCCACCTCCCTCCAACAACAGCTCTCACTAATTTCTACATTTACCTCTCCTGACTCTGCTGTTTCCCACCTCTACCTGACTCTTGAAACAGACCTTGATGAAGTGGCTCCAGCTACCTGTTATACCCCACGTAGGCTTAGATGTCAACCGTGGCACTCCAAAACAACTACGAAATCAGTCACGTAAAAGTAGAACGCCAATGGCGTAAATCTCGTAATATGACCGATTTCCTCACATATAAGACTAGCTACCACTCCTACTGCAATGCTTTGGACATGGCCAACCAAACATACTAAGAATCTCTCATCTCTTCTCATGCCACCAACCCTAAGCAACTTTTTAACACCTTTAAGTCTCTTCTGTACCCTCCCCCCCACCGGCTACCATCAGTGCACAAGATTGTACTTGCACTCCTACTTTAAGGACGAGATTGATAACATCCGAGATGAAACGGTATGCTCGACAACCTCTAACCCTTTTTCTTCCACACCTGAACCCTCTGGCACTTTCTCTTCGTTTTGAGCACACAAATGAAAAGGAAGTATCCGCACTCTTCTTATCCTCCTACCTCTCCTCTTGATTCTATACCTGCACAAGTCATTAAAAATCTATCTCCTGTGCTTATTCCAACCTTAACTAAAATCTGCAATCTCTCTTGATACTGGTACTTTTCCGTCTCTGCTCAAACATGCAGTGATTACTTCCATTCTGAAAAACACAATTCTGACCCGAATTCTCTCTCTAACTATCGTCCTATCTCTCAGCTCCCATGCCTCTCCAAGCTACTCGAGAGACTTGTCTACTCTCGCCTCACAAAACTTTCTTAATTCTAACACCCTATTAGACCCGCTTCAGTCAGGCTTTCACTCTCAACATTCCACTGAGACAGCACTGACTAAAGTGGTGAATGATCTGGTAACTGCTAAGTCTAAAGGCCATTACTCACTGCTTATTCTTCTAGATCTTTCTGCTGCGTTTGACACTATGGATCACACTCTCCTTTTACAAACACTACACTCCGTAGGTCTTAAGGATACAGCCAATACAAACAATTCTACTAGCATATAAAGCTATTAACCATAGTGCACCAGCATATATCTCTCTACTTATCACAAAATATCTCCCATCTCGACCACTCCGCTCTGCACAAGATTTGCGTCTCTCTTCTGAACGGATCACTAGCTCCCATACACTATTACAGGACTTTCATCGAGCTGCTCCCATCCTATGGAATGCCCTTCCACGCACAATAAGACTCTCCGCTAGCCTCCAAACTTTCAAGCGTTCCCTGAACACTCACCTCTTCAGGCAAGCCTACCATATTTAAGTTCTACATGCATAACCCTCTGAGGCACTTATGTATTATATAGCTTCCCTTCTGGACTTCTAACTTGGTGGGACTGCTATGCTATTACTGATCCCTGTCCTTGTGTATATCCCTATAGATTGTAAGCTTGCAGCAGGGCCCTCTAACACACAAGTCTGCCTGTTGTTACCCAGTTTGTTTTATCACTGTCTACTATTGTAAAGCGCAACGGAACCTGCTGCGCTATATGAGAAACTGTAAATAAATAATACTCTGGAAACGTTACACTGACTGTCTTCTTTGAATGGGGAGGAACAGAAGAAGAATTAGAAGAATTCAAGGACTATTTAAAACAAAAACTGACTGAATCGTCACTTTACAATGACTAAGAGCCGTGAAAATGTAATCTTCCTGGACCTAGAGATTGCCATAAAAGAAGAAATCATCATCATAAAGACACAAATACGAAACCAGTTGGCAAAAATATCCTCCCAGTATACAGCAATCATCACAGACCTACAATACAAAAGATTACGATGGAACAAGCCACATTTCTAGAACAAAGCACTACCATGACAAATAACTTCTTACAAAAAGGCTACAAAGAAGACAATTACAGCTAGTTATCAACACAGACCGCCAAGAAACTATTAAATATAAAACCGCCAGTCCGCGAAGTCAACAACAAGAACTCAACTTTATTACTCAATACAACAGCAACCTCAATCCTGCCTAAAATGCAAGGCATGCAGGAATGCTAATAGGACAACAACGTCTCTTCCCACATCTCCATCAAAGACCATGTGAATCTGAAGGCGTAATTTATCTACTACAATGCCCCTGTGGCCAACAACATGTGGGCCAGACAAATAGACATCTAAAGACAAGACTGGTGGAACACATTTATAATATAAAAAAAGGGCTTGACCACCCACAGCCTGTCAAACTATTTTTTGGAAACCCATAACAAAAATCCAGCTGGCCTGCTTTTTACTGGGATCAAGAAAGTCAACCCATACTGGAGAGGTGGAGGCTATGTCAAGCAATTGGAACAGACTAAAGTTTAAATGGTTCTTTGAACTACAGATTCTACATCCAAAAAGGGATAAACATTGACTTTGAATTGAATGCCTTTTTATAAACTCCCACAAATATTTTTTTTTTATTGTTTAAATGTTTCACTTATATTGATTTCATTTTATTTCTAATATAATTTTATTTTTATCTCATTTTGATTTATTTGTATTTTTATTTATTTTTCATCTTTATTTTTCCTTGAGTTTAATTTTTTTTTTTTTAAACACAGCATCAAATCTCTTTCTTTCTACTTTCTCTACCAAAACTCTGGGTTTGCAAATAATTTTATATATCCATAATATATGGACAAATGAGACTCACGGAGGTAATTTTACAAGTGTTTCCCCCCAAAATCCTGGTGACCACTTCCTTTTTCCATTTTTAGAATAAACAGCAGCATACTGTACACCATCTTGAAAAAAGCCAAAGCTGTCAAAGCCATGTGCATTACCAAAGAAGCTACTGCACATTCGCCAGTCCCGCGATGGGGGTCAGACCGATGGGCATGGGTGGTGGGGACCAGCAGCGGTGGAACAGAGGTAAGAGCCTCCACTATATGTACTTTAACACACACTTCATAGATTATAGAATTTTGCGTAGTGGTAACCTAATGAATTTGGGCAAGACCACAAGAAGCATAAAAATAATAAATTATAATTGTCTGCATTCAGGAACAAAAAACCCTAAAGCATCCGTAGCCATTTTACAGACCATCATAACTATTACCAATGAACGCACTGTCACCATATTGGGATATATACTTACTCAGGTCCCAAATGGCCTTAATAAAGGCACAGATATTGTCTTTTATTTAACCCTTTGAGTGCCAAGTGAATTTGTTAAAATAGGTGTGAAAAATTGCAAAGCAAACATTGTTTTTCATCATAATGACCTGTAATGTTACCTTATACAGGAAATATTATTTTACACATTTGTTATTTTAATTTATATAACAAATGTGAACGATGGCACTCAAAGGGTTAAATATGAATATAGTTCATAGTCATTTTTTGTATAGATTATATGTCATAATTTTTTTATTTATTAGGAGTTATATGAATTACCTTATATGTAATTACTTTGAGATTTACAGTATATATACAACCATCTATTGTTAAAAAGGTTATTAAAGAAACGTCATATTTATAGTTATGCAATTATGTCACCCCTGATATTGTACATTTTTAGATATATCACATATATAATTTTTCTAATAATAATTCTTCACATAAACACATCACATACAATGAGTATCTGTCCCTTTAAGAAATAAAAATAATGTACAGTGATGTTTTACTACATATACATTATTTAATAACAGTGTTCCAATCATGCCGCCTACTGCGCCACGTGTTCCAGGTGGGCGGAAGTCACTGGCAGTGGTGGCGGAGATTTAGGATATAAAAAATCACATACAGAATATGGCTGGAACACGGCATAGTATAGCACCCCTTATGTTCCAGCCATGCTTAAAATGATGGGTTCTAATGCTGCCCATACATGCTGCGATACGGGCGTGCTTTTCGTGCTTAACTAGCATGGATCACATTGCATTGCATTGCCTGTGCATGCGTTGTGCATGCAATGCGATGCAACGTGATGAAAACTAAATACAAAAAGTATGTGCAAGCACATACTTTTTGTACTGTGCGATGAGGTGCCGCGGGAGCGCGCACCTCAAACCACAGAACGCACAGCCCGCATCGCAGCGTGTATGGGCTGCTTTAGGCTGATGAAACCTGATTAATCATTACCCAGATACATTCATTTACACCCAAATCCTAGGACTCCAGATCACATCATGGTAATACACATGGATGCACAGCTTTTTGAAATTACTTCACTAATTGGTTTTTCATAGTCAGTATGTTAAGTGAGGTCATCACCTGCAGGTATAAATACCCCCCAGTGTGGACCCACTTCATCCCACAGTTAGCAGAAGGACACATCTCAGACACTGCTAAGTCAGTTTTATAAAGCAAAATTGAAGATTTGTTTGTTAACCTGTGCTAACACTGTATATGGTTTCTAACCCTTGTACTCATTTGGGAAGCAGTTATTAATTAGTGCATTAGCAATGGCTGTTATTCAGTCCTTTTTATAGGGCTGTTTATTTTTTGGGTGGTTTTTTTTGTTAGTCCCCTCTAGATAGATATGTTATTAGGAAGCATGTGAGCTATTCAAGAAAGGTTATTTAAGTAATTGGATCCCACTTTAAAGCAATAGTGGAATTATATGATACAAAAAGAATTACCTCTGCAAATACAATAAAAAAATATTTATTATACACAGGAAATTATTTTTCCTTACTGCCTATGTAATAGACAGTATTCTACAATATACAGGTAAATGTAATTTGAAAATATGTGTAATATACTTTTTTGATAGATACTGTAGGCTTTGAGGATTTGTATAGGAAAACAGACTGATAAGTGTGATGTACAGTTTGGTAGTATACCTTAATCCATAGTCAAAGTATTTCTCTGAGGATTGTAAATAATTACCAAAGAAAAAGGGAGCTAGACTACTTATATCCGTGTCAAACGGACTATTTACGAGCGGATCCCTGGTGTCTCTGGTCCATTACATGCCTATGATAGGGAAGCAGAATATTAACTTTTTCAAGTGGTGGATCCAGTGGCAGTGTGTATAATGGAGAAGCTGAAGCAGGATAGAGGAAGAGAAACCAGCAGATACTGCTGCTTCCCTTGGCTCTGACGCATCCCAGGCCGCCCTGGAATGCCCATCCTGTACACAGTAGCCAATAGCCTCCGGTGCTCAGTCAGTGGGCAGTGTCAGGCAGCAGCATGTCGGTGCATCGAGCGGGTGCCGGCACCCACACAGACCCCACTGTGGCTTGCTCCCCCAAGCGGCTGCTGGGGCTGCCTTACAGTAGTTATGCCACTGGGTGGATCGCTATACTAAATACATGTGCCATGGACCTGATCCTCTTAGTGGTTGAAGAATCAACCAGAGAATATAATTTAGTAAAAGAAAAGATCGGCAAGTTCAAGGAAGTACATTTAGCAGAACTATGGACCAATTCTGCCACTGAATGAATGTCCTAATTGGATGCTTTGACGGCTCCTGCTGTCTCTGTCAAGGACGGCAGCAGTCATCAAAGCATGTTTGCAGAGTGCGTGACTGGTTCTATATTGATACCATCTATCCCTGGGATTGTGGCGCTTGGCCAATGTGGCCGCTTCTCATATGATTTTTAATTTTTGTTTATTAGTTCCATATTTATTTTTCCTGTTTATTAAACATTTGTGGGGATTTTACTGAGACAACCTCCTTTCCTTTTTTATTGCCATTTCTACCCATATGGTGGAGTATGGTGAGGACATGGAGTATATGATTGTATAAAGATACCATGATATGCTTTAAACCACATTGCCTTTGAGGGAGTACGGTATGCACTATATATAGAACAACGAGACTCCTTCTGGTACCTTGTGATTTCATATGTTTCACGTGGTGACGCAATAAAAAGACATTTCTGCACGACATCATTTCCGGCAAAATAAACCTTTATAGGCTTCACTACATCTTGCCTGTGAGTGAGTACAGTACGCAGCTTATTGTCATCCTAGTTTATACACACTGAGGTGATCATACAGGATTGGAAGAAAAGATACCTTTATGTGTATATTCTTACCCGCCACACTGTAAGTTGGTTACGTTTTGTATAACATCCCCTGAACCCCTCCATATATTAACATAAAATTAGTGTATCCCTATATTTACACAATTTTAATTTGTATTTTCTTTGCATACATCTATGCAAGTCCAACGTCGACGATCCCATCCGTTTTACCCAAAGTTTACGCTAGTAGGGACATTGCTATGGTCCTCTGTTTGCATAGAGGCTGCGCCTTGGGACTATTTAATCTTTTCTTGTCTTTGTTGGAACAAGAAGGTTTGAAGAATTTCCCCAAAACATTATCTAACTTGACACCACTGCAGTTTCGTGCTTTGAAAAATCTAGGTAGAAGAGGTGGCTCCATTGTTATCCATGATACATTTATGTCCAGGAATGTAACTGACAATTGGGGGATGTTTCCACTTATGAAACCCTCATAAGGAGCCCCACTACTCAGTTCTCAACTTGGGTTGTTATTATTTTGCAGCGAGCTCTTCATGAGGACATTATCAATTCTGATGTTTTTAATAAATTGCATACAAAACATCCTGTTGTTCCAGTATTCTATACCATCCCTAAAGTTCATAAAAATGCTGAATGACCACCTGGACGTCTGATTATTTCAGATACGTATATGCAGTAATGTTTACAGACCACATTTACATTCCTAAGAGAGGCTAGTATGTTACTAAATAAAGAATTTCAATTTTGGAGGTACCTGTCGATACAGTTTTAGCATCTATTGGCGTAACCAGCCTCTACACTTACATTCCACACCAGGTGGGTTTGGCGGCAGTGCTGAGGTTGGGTACTGGCAATATCCACTTTAATGGCCCTGACATTGATGTTCTATTGTTTTTGCTTGAGTTCACGTTGGCTCACAAAAAAAATTATATTCAATCGGAGATTTTATAGACAAACCCCTGCATGGCTCCAGTTTCCCAATACCTTCATTTGGGAGTCACGAAGTTTTATACTAAACTGAATATTATGTATTTATTTATTTACACAATTTCTTATACAGTGCAGCAAATTCTGTTGCACTTTACAATTGGAATCAACAGTGATAAAACAAACTGTTGATTACAGACAGACAGGGGTTGGAAAGCCCTGCTCGCAAGCATACAATCTATAGGGAAATCGGAAGTATCCACCAGGATAGGCACAATCTGTTTCTCAGGGAGCACCGCCAAACACCATTTAAAACTTCATTAGGTTCGTAAAAATACCAACCCCAAAATGTACAGGTAGTTTGGTTTCTAGAAACTGCACCCCAATCTCTAGCTCTTCGAAAATTTGCTATACATAGGGGTGAACCATCCAGTGCGGCTCCAAAAACAACTCTTTCCCTCTCCTATATACCGATACTGGGTTTTAATTCTCTTGGTGCCAGCACGGACAGATTGAATAGGGGTCTCACAATATTATTTCACTTATTAATGATTGATCATTTCTATGCACGCTTATTCTCTCTAAACAAAACAAAACAAATATTACAAACAAACAAAACCTTGGGAACATGATAAGCTTCAGTCTCAGAAATGAGCTAACTTCCAAAAGAAAAATTAACGAAGAAAAATCGACAATATCTTCCCAAGTGACGTACACACTTCTGGACCAAACCAGGAATGGGAAACTGACTTTAGAAAACTAAAACACTTCCTCCAGAAACAAATGAGGGTAAGCTGGGACATCACAACCCTTGAAAACGATCAAAAACAAAAAATCTACCCGAGAGGTCTAAGACCGAAGGTTTTCCCAGCATTCCCTCTGGCTACAGAGAATCTCAAAAGAGAATGGGAAAACTGTCTCCTCAAATGTGCACATGACTTGACCAATATCTTATTGAAACATGACAACCTAGTTCTTGATGAATGTGAAAAAGAAATTGAATCATTAGGCAAGCAACTTGAACAGTGGGAGAAGGACACATTTGAACAGAACAAAAAAGACTTGGAAAATTATGAAAAGACCATAATCGAATGAAAGAGGGTTAAATTCATACGCGACAAAAGAGACTTTGCCAACGGACAAATCTTTGTCTGGAGAAACAACAGAACCTATTCTAGGGAGACACAAGAAAGCCACGGGTATGCATACTCGTCATCTGAGACAGAATCATCAGGAGAAGGAGGAGGGGAAGTAAAAAACACTATACCACAAAGGAAACCCCCCAACAAAATCCGGCGCCTTTTTTAGGGAACGGCAGGGGCGCCAGAACTGGACGCCCATACGGAAGAGGATTGTCATTCCACGATCCCAACCCAACGAGTACCAAATCTTAAGATAGAGAATAGATCAAGAACCTGATCAAAGAATAGAAGGCCTTTAAAACAACCCTACAAAAGATTTGGTAATATAAGAGAATGGAGACAACACGAAGGAGACACGAGATCGAGGGAGTACAAAGGCAGAAAAGATAAGATGGAAAGAGATATAAGACCGAAGTATAGGGCTTTTCGGGATGGAGAAGAAGGAAGAAAAAAGCATTTTCTAATACAAGATGAATGGAAGGAAGGTAGCTCAATTAAAAAAACACCATACAGAAATTTACGAGTCAAAACAACATCTAAATACCATAAGGAAATCAACATACCCCAAAATACGAGGAAGAACAGAAGGATCTCTGGTAGTCCAAGAAAAATAGTCCAAAACCACAAAAACCATGACTACAGAAGAAATGAAGATACAAGAGATTTACATGAAATTCCCCCCCCCCCTTTTTTGGACCTAGGAAGGAGGAGAAGGAACAGAACATAGGATGTACCCCAAAAAAAGAAAAAGAAAAAGAAGAAAAAAACTATAAGAGGAACACGAGGGGGAAAGAAACGAATAGAAAATGTGAAGAAAATAACAACTTCAATACCAGCAGGGAGTCCAGAAAAAACCAAGGACAATAGGATCTTCAATTTGAGTAACCATACTCAAGAAGAAACTTCAGTTTTGAATCATGGTTTAAAATATGCTTTAGACAATCACATTGACAAGTTTGGAACATATATTGATGTCCAAAAATGTACAAGAAAATTGGCATTAAAAAGGTTCTTTTCTGATAAGGAGAATCCGGCTTCAGAGGATACAGTTACAGTTGAAAAATAATTTAAACCAAAATCAACATTCAATCCCTCTTTTGCGAAAGGATGTTACGTAGAAACATTTCAAAAGTTAGTGTGTGAAGATCTTGAGAAGATTACCTCCAAGTGGCCGAAGAAATCAAACCTGAGTAAAAAAGAAAGAGATGCCATCAAATCACTACAAGAAAAGGATGATTTAATAATAAAGCCGGCAGACAAAGGGGGGAGTATTGTACTAATGGATCGTGGAATGTACGAAAAGGAAGCCCTCAGGCAACTAAACGATAGAAGTACCTACAGTTTACTGCGAGGAGATCCGAGCAACAAAGTGACTAAAGAGTTGGAAACCATGATCACTGGTTATAAAGAACAGAAAACAATCTCGGAAAAAGAAGCTAAGTTCATTATGAACCCAAATCCATCATTACCGGTATTTTACCTACTTCCTAAGATCCATAAAAATCTGGAAGAACCCCCGGGGAGGCCGATAGTGGCTGGAACGAATTCGATAACTGCAAACCTATCTGAATTTGTAGACCATTCATTACAGCCAGAAGTAATCAAGATTCAAGCATATTTAAAAGACACAATAAATGTGATTAACGCCCTGGAAACCATAACCTGGAAGGAGGGAGACTTTTTGGTCACGGCGGACGTCGGATCGCTTTATTCTATTATTGGCCATCAGAAAGGAATGGAGTCTGTGAACCATTTTTTGGAGAAAGGAGGAGTCCCGGAAACGAAAGTAAATTTTTTGATAGAAGCAATTGGATTTATATTAACCCACAACTTTTTTTGGTTCAAAGGCAGATTTTCTAAACAAGTCCAAGGTACAGCTATGGGTACCAAATTCGCACCAGCCTATGCGAATTTATTCATGGGCTGGCGGGAAGAAAACACAATTTGGCAGAATAACAAATTTTTGGATAACATCTTAATATGGAAGAGGTATATAGATGATATTCTGTTCATCTGGAGAGGCAATGAGAATGATTTGAAGGATTTCTGTGAAGGTTTAAACACAAATCAGTGGAACATCAAATTAACCTTTGACATCAGCCAAACAGAAATACACTTTTTGGACCTGAATATATACATAAAAGAAAATAAGCTCCATACTAAAAACTATTCAAAACCAACTGACAATAATACCTACATTCCGGTGAACAGCAACCACCATAAATTATGGTTGGAAAATATTCCATCGGGGCAATTACAGCGGATCACAAGAAACTGTTTGGAGTTAGAAGTTTTTGAGACCCGAGCGCAACTAATGAAAACACGTTTTGTGGAAAAAGGGTACAAAGAAGATAATATCACAAAAACCATCACTGCCCTGATGAAAAAGGATAGAGCACCTATGTTAAAATACAAGGAAAAAACAGAAGATACAAAATCCACTTTGTCCTTTATTTCAAAATACAATAATCAACACAAAGAAATAGAAAAAATCGTAAAAATGCATTGGCACATCCTGGCTAGAGATCCCCTGCTTAAAGAACACATTCAAGAAAAACCTAAATTTGTCTACCAAAAGGCGGACAATTTAAAAACACGCTTGGTCAAAAGTGCAGTCCCGGAGAAAAGATCAGGACGCATTCTAACGAAAGGTTTCCATAGATGTGGAACCTGTCCCATGTGCAAAATTCATAAAAATACACCAACAAAAGTAGAGAAAGTGGTAGCTACAGCTAATGGATACGTCCATCCGATCAATGAATTTATCACATGCAACTCCAAAAACTGTATCTATGTGATCGAATGCAAATGTGGCCTGCAATACGTGGGAAAGACCTCAAGAACTTTACGTGAAAGATGGACAGAACATGCCAGGAACATCAAAAAAGGCATGGAGAAACATCATCTCTCTGAACATTTTAAAAATAAACACAATTGTTCCACGGAGGATATCGTAAAGGTTATAGAAATCAAAAAAGTTTGGGGTAACTGGCGACAGAAGGGCTGTGAAACTATGCTCGCCCAAACTGAAATGAAGTACATATACAACATGAGCACCCTTGCCCCAAGAGGACTTAACGGGGACTTTGAATTAAAATGGTTCTTATAACTATACAATAAATTCAATAGAGCCGGAAAATCCCCTTTTTTCAAAAAATATCCCCTGTTAGTCATTTCATCCGTTTCTTTTCCCAATACGTTCCATCATAGTTAGTAGCATTCTATTATAAAAGCATTTATTCCCACCCACCTGAAATACCAGCTAGGTATATTAATACACTTATATGTATGGAAGATGTGTCAGGTTTGAAATTCAATGTAACTCTGTTATATAACTCTTAGGTATTTGCTGTCATCTATGTACTCTTGGTATTTGACCTCTTTATAAGACTATTAGAGCTACTGTATTCTTCAGATGTTTTGGGATTAAAAAAAAAAATAAATCATTATATTATTAGCACCATTACCATCTCCAGCCAGGATAGCATTAAAATACCCCTGTTATATTTGCGTGCCACCAATTGTAAAAATGCGTTCCACCCAGTAAAAAGCCTTCACGCATACAGATCAGGTTAAGGAATATGGCCGTGTGTTCCATAGACGCGGCGCTTCTATGACGGTGCGTTCCACTAAGTAAAAATCCAGAGACGCACAGGCCGGTGTACAAAGATGGCCATGCGTTCCACGGACGCATCACGTGATGTCATTGAAAATGGCGGTGCGTTCCAATAGCGCCGCAATAGACGGCACCTCACTTCCCTAAGGGGAACAATGATCTGCATCACCGGTACGTTTGACTACACCTGCCAGACAGGGGGAACACCTTTGCAGTATTATTGGTACCTAGAGGGACTATGTTAGGAGATGCACGAACGGACATGGTTCCGACCACATGTCCATATTAGGACTTCCGGTCCCTAATGTTTTTACACAAAAATCAGGTTTTACAGCTTCGTTTTTATACCGTTATCATTGTGGAATATTTATATGTATTATACTTTTCATCATGTTTGTATATAAAACTATTTTGGGTTATACCATTGTTAGAGATGATTAGTATACGCCCACAGGATATGCCCCTTTGATGAGTGGGTATTTAAACCCCAGCGTGACTAGGAATAAAGGCCTTGTGAAGGTTGAAACGCGTTGGTGCGGTGTCCGTTTTGTTTTATTCATCCATTGGAGGTACTGGCAGCCTTAAACAATCACCCTCCTGAGGTAAAATTTCCCGGGTATTCCATCTCATCCTCGGTTGGGGTTGTTTTTGTTACATCTGGCACCGGTTATCCCATGGTGTGTGTTTTTTCATATTAAATGTAAATAAATATTTTTTGGATTTTATTCAATATTATCGAGATGCCATTTTTTTACCAAAGAAACCTTGATGTGAGTGGATCGACATTTATACATGTAAGCATACAAGTGAGCATCATTTATCTACACCGTCGACTTTATGACAGTTTTTTACAAAGTATAAAGAAACCTTTATGTGTGGGGGTCTTAACTCCTTAATGTAAGCTTTATTGTAAGCACCATTTGAAATCAGCACACGTGGTGATCCCATAAAGAACATATCCCCACATGGGCCATAAGAAAGAACTTTAAAGTATCCCATCCCCACTGATTTATATCATCTGGACATACTTCACTATATGTACTTTCTATCTTTATGTTCACATATCCACGGGAAACATCTGGAAGAAAGACAAAGCTACGTTTGTGAACTTTTGAACCGGGAGATCAGCTTGTGTGAGATCTATCTATAACCAAATTGAAACCCTCAGTATAGCGCTAACCCACCATATTTTATTTGTGTATTGAAATTACAGGAGTATGCCACAGAGATCTCCAGGTTGAGTACTAAACTCAAAGATTTTGAGGGTCTAGATAATTTTCAGAAGATGTACCATAGATTTAAATCAGAGATAAACGACAATGGAAAAAGAATTGATTAACCGCAAAAAATCCAAGCTCCAGAGAGATGTGCAAGATTTTACATCTGGCAATGTTTACAGATGGAATAACATCAGAAAGAGAGTACCCAACAATTCCAACACCCATCTCAGTACATCAGACTTCGACTCCTCAGGAAGTGAGTCATCACGTGAACCCCCACAAATACAAGAACCCCCCAAGATTTTTTAGGGGTCACCCCCAGGGAGCTCAGAGACAGTATAGGAAGGCTCCCCGAAAGATCAGGAGGGGGCGCAAGAAGAAAAAGACAGACAAGGGATTGGAGGGAGGACAACAGGTATTACAGGAAACACAGATATTAGACACGCCTGATACCCTAAGAGTCATCAACTTAACAGATCACATACTTACCGCCTTTATAACACAAAGTCCTGAGCAAGGGCCTGTCTTTTAGCCCATCACAAACATTTAACCGCTTTAATTGCGAAAGACCTTTTTGCCAGAAAACTTCTCCTCAAAAAGATCTTTCAGAAAAAAGGTGCTATAGCAGAATGCAACCCCACCCAAGACATTGATCTCGCCCCAGTAGGTACGGGTCAGACCACCATTACCCATTTCTTTTCCACTGAAGAACTTGATGTGATTTCCATGATGGAGGAATTATCTGATGGTAATCTCAATGACCATGGTACTACAGGCGACTCAGCGACACACACCCCACGACTACAGACCCCGAAGAAAAAGTCACACTTCTATCCAGACATCAATTTGTGTCCCCAGATCAAAGTGTATGTTGACCTGGTCAGCCATGATTTAGATAAACTGGAGAGACAAAAACAGGCTAAATTCCACTTTGATAATCTCACCAGGGCCGAAAGACAAGACCTAGATGAGATTAAGAGATGGGATGATACAATAATCAAACCATCGGACAAAGGGGGCAATGTGGTTCTGTGGCCCCGCTCGGAATATGTACATGAATTAGAATGTCAACTTGATGACAATTCTTGCTATTAAAAACTGATCTTCAATCTGATGGATAACTTCCTGTAACTCTATAATGGCATCTTACAGAAAGCACTGAGGGACAACACCATCACTAAAGCACAACATGAATTCCTAAAAGTAGCGGAACCCAGAGTCTCGACTTTGTATTTGTTACCTAAAATACACAAAAATGACAAAACCCCACCTGGGAGACCAATAGTCTCAGGGGTGGGGAGTCTGACGGAGAACGCCAGCAAATTTGTCGATCACTACCTAAGAGGGTATGTGTGCACACTTCCATCCTACATCCAGGATACAATGGATGTTTTAAACAAAATCCAGGATATTACCCTAAATGAGAATTGCTGGCTGATAACGTGTGATGTGGAGAGCCTTTATACCAGTATAATACACAGATATGGTATAGAGGCTACCAAGTACCTCCTCAGTATGGAACGCAGTGATCCATTTAATGACTTTATTGTAAAACTACTACATTTTGTACTCACCAAAAAAACGTTTCCGTATGCAATGGCCAATTCTACCTCCAGGTACAGGGAACCGCGATGGGTAGCGTTAGTGCACCTACCTATGCGAACCTGTACCTAGGGTGGTGGGAGAGGGAATATGTATTCTCCGATCAGAATGAGAAGTACACTGAACACATATGGATGTGGCTACGCTACATAGATGACCTCCTAATCATTTGGGAGGGAGAGAATGACCTATTCATTGAATTCATCAGTGTACTGAACGCCAACCACCTCAACCTGAATTAACAACAGACATGAGCCAAAAAACGATAACCTTTCTGGATCTGAGATTAACAGTGGAAAATGATGGGCACATATCAACAGATGTCTACAGGAAGAACACAACCACCAACTGTATATTGCATCACGACAGTTCTCATTTCCCACCAGTCCTCAATGGCCTGCCAAAGGGAGAATTCCTCAGAATCAAAAGGAATTGCTCCCAAATGTGCACATACGATTTAAGGGCCAAGCAACTGGGAGAAAGATTGACAGATAGGGGTTATAGCAGACGCCACATCAAGAGAGCCTCCAAGGAAGCCAGAACATATCATCGTGAAGATCTACTTGTCCCATGTGCAAAAGATCCAGAAGATGGAAAGAGTGTAGTACAGTATATTGGTACATACCATCAAGAATGGAGAAAGATCCAAAATATCCTCAATGAGCATTTGGGAGTCTTAAAATGGACAAGGACCTCAATAACATCTTGGAGGATCGAGTACAGATTAGCTGAAGGCGAGGTAGCAACCTAAAAGATGTATTGGTGCACAGCCACATAGGCAAAACCAAGCCTCCTCTGATCCGCAAGAAAGGGTCCTACAAATGTAGTGGTTGTAAGGCATGCTCCACTATGATCAGTGCAACATCCTCCTAGGACAAGAAAACAAGTAGATATTCCTCTCAAAACAGCGCTCTTACCACCTCTACCTAAATTAGGGAGGATTTAAAGTTCTCCGTTTTCTGTTCTTTCCAGGATTCCTTCCCACATCAGTGACATAGGAGAAAATGAAAAGAAGAAAATACAATGGTGTAGAAAGTCTTGACAAATAAGTTCCTCAAAAAAATCCCAATATGTTCCACTCTAGGGCGTGAAGGGATTACTTCTTATGGGGTCACCGTAGTGTTGAGATGTTAGTTTTTGCTTACACTTGCTTACATAAAGTAAGATGCCACCATACATATAAAAGGTATCTTTCACCACCTTCCTTCTCCCCGCCTTCTTCTCTTGTTTTTCCTCTCAGGTGTGGTTTATGAAATGTAGATGAGGAGGGATAGTATCAGTGTATAATATTTCAGAGAAGGTAAGGTAAATTTCTACAACTAGCCTGGCTACATACCCAATGTTGCTATGGGATGTGGAGGTACAGTATAATTTTTAAGGATCACCCTTGTGTTATATAAGCCAAGTTTGCTTACACTGTGCTTACATTAAATAAAGCACCACCATACACTTAAAGGTATCTTTTTCAAAATTTTCATTTCCTATGGAAAAAGATGGATGCTCATGTTTATGCTTACTTGCAATCTCTGCGGATCCTCATATCAGGGTTTCTTTAATGGTCCTCGATCCCAAAAAGGAGAGATGCTTCCAAGTTTTTCACAAACTCAAATTTATTTTTAAAAATGGAACAATAAAAAGGTAAAACATTGGAGTTGGCAAACGGGCCATACATAGGGCAAAGGTGACCGGAACACACTCACCCCAGATAGGTCCTGACCAGTGTAATTACCTAATTTAAAAAAGCCACCAACGCGTTTCCACTACTGTCTTTATCAAGGTGTACTTTGCATCACTCCTATTACTCATTTTATACCTAAAAGGAGGAAGGACATCCCATCCGGGGAGTGTCCATCCACTCAAAGCGGAAGTACATATAAAAAGCCTTTTTCCAACGTGCAAACATATAATAAACATCATGCACCGTAAGTTTGAATAGACCTAAGGTGGTGGGGGGAAGAGTATGTACTCACAGGCTGCTCGGAGCCCAGTTAGGACCGTCTCCGGTGATTTGCGTTCCATACCCGTGGAACGCACGTATTTCCACTCTGGTTTCACCGGACCATGACCACTTCCGGTATATGAGACGCTATGGGTATGACACGTGCGCTCCATCTGAATGGAACGCAAACGCAACTTCTTTGTCACTTCCTTACTCCATATTCCCAGCTGTTTACAACACATAAAACAAAAGGATATAACATCCTTTCCTTAGCCCGCATAAATATACATATCAATGCACAATGGTTAAAAGAATTTTCACATCAGATGAAACATGATTAAGAATTTGATTAAGAATTTGAAAAATAAATTTGGAAACATCTAAAAATATTCATAAAAACCATTTCATCTCAAAATCGAGATTTAACCCTCCTAGATGTAAGGTGCCAAAATAAAAAATAGTGCGCATTTCTGTTTGAGCCAGTACTTCTTCTATATTATTTTTCCTCCATGTACCATTAACCAGTTGTATGCCACAGAATAAAACAAGATGTTTTGGGTCACTATCATGACATTCTTTGAAGTGTCCAGATACATTATGGGTGACCAATCCTTTTTTTATATTTCGCACGTGTTCTGCCATTCTGTCTTTTAAACGTCTAGATGTTCGCCCAATATATTTGCAAGAACACTGTAATAAATAAATAATATTTTTACTATGGCAAGTAATAAACTGTCTAATGGTAAACTCTTTTCCAGTTTTTGATGCAGTGACTTTAATTATTTTTGACTGGTCACTTCGACAGTTTTTACACATAGTGCACGTACCACACCTGTGGAACCCCTCAGTTTTGATGGTGCTCTTTTTTCAGGTTGGTTTAGTGCACTACTAACCAAATTATTTCTAATATTCTTAGCCCTGCGGTAGACAAATTTAGGTTTTTTTTGTCCAAAAATTCATTCAGGGTGGGATCATGCAGTAGAATATCCCAATGTCTCCTAGGCCCTTATTCTGATCGGTGCGTACTTCCCGAATTCTTACGGTGTGGTCCGCACGCCACGCTGTGCGGCGGCGTGCGGGCATCGTCCGTAGAAACGCCCACGTGTCCTCCGCATTCGGACGGACTCACTCTTTAAGAACAGGGCGTGTGTACGGACGACATACAAACCGTGCGTGTGCGGTGGACACGTACAGATTCTTGCACGGTCTTCCCGCACAAGCACGGTCTTACCGCGTCAGAACGTACGGGAAGCTGTCCGTATGCCCCGATGCGGAGTATTTACGCTCAATCCCACACTTTTTTACTGAGTACACACAGCGATCACATGACCCACTTAGGCAATTAGGCAACCTCATGAAAAAGGGATTGTTATCAATTTCAATCAATTAAATGCTCATCTATACTGACCCACATTCCTACTACATTCATGACACACATTAACCCTAACAGCATGTGACCCTAACATACATCTAGATACACTTTGTACATTTTGCTTATTTTAAAGATTTTAAACAAGTTACACATATACTTTAGCATGTTAGAAAAAAACACTGACAACTTTGAACTTTAAATAAATATTTATTCCAAAACAAGTGTCCAAAACATCAAAATGAATTTTCGACATCAATGATGCGGTCCATTTCCGCCAACATTTGGCGCATCAGGCCTCGCAGTCTAAGGAGGGCCCCACGGCGACCCTCCTCTGCTTGGGCAGGCTCATCTGTGGAGGAAATACAAATTGAAAAATGACTAATGATATTCATGCATACATTTAACATAGTCAAACCTACTTTTTAAACATGCACCGTGACAGGTGTGTGTGTATATATATATATATATATATATATATATATATATACACATATATACATATATAACTATATATATATATATATGAGACATACACCTATACATACATGCATACATACATGGAAAGCCTGATTTTGGCCCTCTACCCTTTACTCTGTAGAACACCTCACAGTCATACTGCTCCTTCTCAATCCAAACCCACCCATGACTAAGCTCTGAGAAGCATGTCACGCGCTGCACCAATCACAATTCGGCAAACAAAGTTCAGTGTCTCTTATATGATGGAGCCTGGCAGGGGAGTTACACAACTCTCAGGAATGCTCAGTACATTTGTGCAATCAAGCATGGCTTGCCTGCTGATGGTCTGCTCCAGAAATCATTGTCAGAATGCCAGTTAGGGGAAGCTGCAGCACTAACCCACTCCCATGCTCAAAAGCATTACTAAGACCAAATCCACACACAATTATGGTGCAAAACATACATGCAGACCGCAGGGGGTGGTTAGCTAGAGGAGGGCCCAGGGGCACTGACCACTTGTTACTCCAGTCTAAGCCACGCCTGTCCATACTCCATTTATGCCATACTGAATCTAGTTTACAAAGATCATTCACCAGTAAACTCTACTCACCTATATGAGGCTACAGATTGTATGCAAGCAGCAGGGACATGAAACACTTACATTAGCAAGTCATCCCTTTCTTCCAGGATACAGATTAACTACACAGGTTCAGTGGCACTTTAAATCGATATGAAAGACATCCTCACAACCTGTGTCATTAATATGTGTCCTGGATGAAAGGGATGGTTTGCCCACCCTATCTAACCCCAAAGTGTGTCTGTTGCTATCCCGTTTGTTTTGTCACTTTATAGTATTGTAAAAATCAATTGAATCACCAGTGCTACATAGCAAATAGTAAATGCCAAACGGATAAATTAATCCTTATGTATACATACCAATTCCGGCCGCCTGGACGACCTCACAGGCCTCCACCTCCTCCTCAGGGGCCTCCAATGCTCCCACCTCGTCCTCCCCTTGGATGACGTCCTCTTCGGGTGGCAGCGCCTCCACAGCCCACCCCTCCTCATCCTCAACTTCTTGGGCCCCCTCCTCCGGCCTCCCTTCCTGAGGAAGGTCCTCCAGGGCCACCTCTGCCTCCTCCTCCTCCATTTCCTGGGCCCCCTCCTCCGGGCTCCCTTCCTGCGGAAGGTCCTCCAGGGCCACCTCTGCCTCCTCCCGGGCCTGTCTTGCGCGATCACGTGCTGTGTATGGGAAAAATCAAAAAAGTGGCAATTAGTGGTAATTACTATTAAGCCTTATCAAGCTATAAATGCAAAGGTTAGAAGTACAGATAATTGTACAGGCAAACAGCTCCTTAGTGGCCTTTACAAAACACAGCCTGTAACATGGCAGGTATGCTGTGACATTTGGCCCATTGTAAGCATCACAAGCATTAATCCTCCCCAATAACATATTTTATGACCATTACAGGGTGTCAAACAGGAAGTAGCACTCATATATTGTATGCCATGTTTAACTCATGATCAGGCTGGTGACCTTAGTGGATTAAATAATGTCAGGTAAGCAATCATGTCCAAATCCCCATTTACTGTTGAAATACTCACATCTAGCAATGCTGGCCCTTATTTGTTGCAGTCTCTCTGGCTCCCTGCGCCTGAGGTCGGACCACCGCCGCTCCAGCTGAGCGATGGTCCGCCGCACCTGGGTGCGTGCGAATATACGGCGGCGGGCCACCGCATAGGCATTGCGCTTCTGGCGGTTGGTAATAAAGAGGCCCGCCCGCCCCAGCCTGGTCTCCATAACGGAGACCAGAGTTCTCAGCTCCGCGGGTGAGAATGGGGCTGCTCTCCCATAGGCCGCCATCTTAGCAATGGCACAAATCAAACAATCATGTGCTGTCATTGGTTGATCAGAGTGATATTTGGTATTAACTTTATTGTTCATTTTTACACTAACAGCGTGTATGCGCCCGAACAGACGGCTAACCCATTGCATCGCACACCCATCCTAAACAGACAGTGTAAAATAAGATGGAAACACATTATATATAATCTATACCATCCACCAAACATGGGTATAAGCAACAGGTGAAATAGTCTGCATCACTAGACACTTACACCTAACTCAACAAGGTTCTAAACAGCTATTTTATAATGAAAGCTATGCAGCAGAAACATAGCAAATAGTGGCAGACCTTTTCCAAAAATTAGGCCATGCTGCCATGTGTACACTTACCTTCTACTGGCCCATACTACAGAGGTGGAATGAAAAGTAGCTAGCA
This sequence comes from Crinia signifera, assembly GCF_055691185.1. Taxonomy (NCBI): domain Eukaryota; kingdom Metazoa; phylum Chordata; class Amphibia; order Anura; family Myobatrachidae; genus Crinia; species Crinia signifera. The sequence continues at coordinate 288,314,553 of NC_139222.1, read as the reverse complement.
TCCAGCCTGAATTTGGAGTGCTTTCACATGTGATTTGGATGCTAGCACTGATTACTTGTGGCTAAGTGGTGGACTGGATTTACATATGGAATGGGTAGTGTCAGTTGTACTACATAGAAAACAAGTGCACAGTACAGATGTACATTCAAATATACATTTCATGTGTGACCTCAGTTTTATTTTGTCATTGGTGTTGGAATCTGCATTTAGCTACTAAATCAGACTTACTCAGTTTGCCAGGTTTTTGAGAAATAATTGTCCACACCAAGGGGCGTCCCGTATGCGCCGCACGGTTGACGCTGGCGTACGGAACGCAGGTTGCAGCTGATTAACGCCAATTACAGAAATAGTATTTAAAGTTGTCCTAGAAAGGCAAACAGTTGTTGCAAACATGGCTGGCTCAGAGTCAGAGGAAGAACAGGTGGTGCAGAATCTCTTGTCCCGCATGGAAGCCAACACGACCTATGTCCCCCTCAACCCAGAGCAGCCAGATGGGCCATCAACATCAGGCCAATCAGCAGCTGGCCCATCCTCAGCATCAGCAGAATCATTGGGAACACAGCAGGTGGCTTCCCAACAGAGTAGCCAGCCCAGCACTTCAAGTACAGCAACCGGTGGCCGTGGCCGCAGTCGGGCAACAGAGGAACCAACCACAAGAAACATGGCATATGAACCGCAGGAGCTTCACATCCTGGTGACCCGAGCACGTGATTTAATGGAGTGCCCAGCGGTAAAGTTGACACACACAAGGAGATGGAAGATCTGGGAGGAGATAACGGCGGAGATTAATGCAGTGGCTCCACAAGTTCGTGAGGCGGAGCACATTAAGAAGAGGCAAGTACATGTGTGTTACATTTGAGCAGTACAAGTCCAGTAATGTTTACATTCAATATTAGATGGAGTTGGTCAATGGGTGTTCACGTTGCTTGTAGGCACAGACATGTTGGCCATGACATTGAATTGATAGTTATTGGAAGGTGACTGTTGTTGTATCTTCTAAGGGTTGGTTTTAAAAATGAATATAATGTAAGTTTGGTGTCAGTAGGCACATGTTGTATTATGTTTCAGATTGCAATGGGTGCTACAGCAAACATGAGGAGTTACATGTATTAATATGTACACTTTGATTGCAGGTGGCACGACTTCAAAGGCAACCTCAAGAAGAAATTGACCCAGCGGTGGGAACACAGCCACACCTCTGGGGCTGGCCCCATGCCTGGCAAGCTGAAGCTCACCCCCCTGGAAGAGATGGCACAGTGCTGCATTGCAGTGGAGGAGGTCCGGGGGGTGAGCACCATAGACAGCGAGTCCCCAGCGGAAGTGATGGCTTCTACGCTTGAAGGTAATTATTTGCCAGGCCATAAGTAGATGTTTTGAATTTGGCATGGAATGTGTGGTAATTGGTAATTTCTCATTCAACAGCATCCCCACCGCTTGGTCCAGATTCTCTTGAGGAGGTTGTGGAGTCTGTGCCACCTGGCCCCAGTAGCAGGCCCGTGCAGCAGCAGCCGGAAATGTCCGCGGCTGAATTGTCCACGTGGGGCCGTGTGCTAGACAGTATTGTGCAGCAGGGAGACTCGGCATTCGAGCGGGTGCGTAGGGCCGAGGAGGTGCTGCAGGGTTTGACCACCAGCCACCAGAGTATTGCTGCGAGCCTGCAGGCTATGAGTGCCAGCCAGCAAGCTATTGCTGCTAGCCTGCAGGTGCTGGCTGATCAAGCCCTGCGGCAAAATGAACTCCTCCTCCGCCATAATGAACTTATGGTGGAGCTAGTTACCACCAATAGGGTCCTAATGTCACCCGCTTCTGGTGCTTTACCAACATCATCACTCCCTGCTGCCAGAGGGGGAAGAACATCCACCCCCTCCCCAGCATGTGCTCCACGTGACCCACCATCTGACTGTGGCCGTGGGCAAGGCCGAAGAGCTGCTGCACGTGGCAAGGAGCCTGCCAGGGGCAAACGTGCCCGCAAATGAACTTGTGTCCCCATTAATCTCCACCGTTATGTCTTCCCAAATCTTCCATTGAGCTGTGTGTGTCAGGTTCCTGTGTCAAAATCCGTGCCGAGGGTCACCACATTTGCCCGCGGTTCAAATGTCATGTTTGGTTCCCCTGTTGCCCTGTTTCGGCTACCATTACTGTGTGCTGTACTTGAAGTGTTGGTGCTGTACTTTTGTTGTGAAGCCACCTGATGTGTTCCTAATGATTCTGCTGTGGCTATTTATTATATATTATTTACTTTTAGTCCTGTTATGGTACCATTTGTTTTGTGATGTTTTTGACATTTTTGGCAAAGTTTCTTTAATAAATGTTATTTTGGCCCCACAAATGTCTGTATTAATTGATACACGCAGAAGTGACATGTGTATTAGTATTATTAATATTAAGTTGTGTTGATTATTTGCTGTGTAAAAGTGTGTGACAAGTGCAGCATGTAATGTTCCCTTTAAGCTGCAATGCTTCCAATTGTAGCAGTGAAAAGCGTGTCATTAACAAGTAATGAGTAAAGTAGGTTATTGTATTGTGTTCAGCTGACATTGGTTGAGGTGCGTCCGTCCTGATTAGGCGTTCCGATTGCCTAGCGCATGACCGAGTGGTGTCCGCAAAGCAATACTAGCCTTTTGGACACCGCACATTTCTACCCTTTTTGTTCGCGTGCATACGGCGTGCTGTCCGAATGCACGCCTACCCAAATATGTGTACTCCCCCATGTCCGCCCATGTTTCCGCCCAGTTTAGCCCACTTTGAAACTACGCCCCTGTGTCATTCCGCATGACGCCCATAACACACCCATATTGGCCGAATGATTGCGGTGCACATTTCTGTACGGTATTAGTGAGAACAAGTACGGAGACCATACGTGGCACATGCGCATAGCGTTCCCCACGCATGCGCAGACGGCTAAAAAACGCGATCCGAAAGAATTCGGGAAAGTACGCACCGATCAGAATAAGGGCCCTAATCACAATTTCCAATCTTTTGTACTGACTACTGTATTTAGTAATGAATGGGATATTCATCTCCAAATATACATCAATTCACAAAGTATTTGGTAAACCTCTTCCTGAATGATGCGTGCCATGTGCATTCCAAAACCCTATAAGAACAATCAACAAAGAAGGGGCTAGTGGACAGGAAGGAACTTGCGTTCCAAGTGAATCAGCTTGCGGCTCAGATACCGATATCGGAAGTTTGCGTCATTTACGCTTCCGCTGACCAACCCGGAAATCGCGGATAATAACCTTGATGCTCGTCTGAGGAAACCCTGCACTGGAACCCTGCGGCTGTAGTAATGTTATGTTCGTGTAACACTCCAATATGATGTCCTTTTATGGGAAACCATATTGTAATGTATATGCATAGAAGTAGATTGAGAATTGTAGTAATTCTTTTATCTTTTTTATTGAAATGTGCTATGTGATTTTGTCAATCCGGAATAGTCCGGGCCATCTTTTACCATATGTTTTTTGTAAACCTGGATGCTGAAGGGGTATAAATACCCACCAGGCACCCAGAGTCTCCACACCTTGAAAAAGGACCAATTTAAGGTCCGAAACGCATCAGTGGTTTGTGAAGTCAGGAGACCAGCATCACGGCCCCTCTGTTTGTCCCCTTTTTTTCCATCCAGAGGATACTCACCCCCTCATATCCCGGGAGAGTGGTGGTGTACAGAGGTGAAGTAGGAGCTGGAAACCTGAATCATTATTACTTTATGTATTTTTTTTAAAACCCTATTTTTAACCTTTTTATGGTGAATGGACATTGGAATAAATTGAGCTGCATTTCACTAACAAGGATTGGAGTGCTTCCCTACTGGCTATCTGGGATTAAAGATACCTTTCTATGAAAATAGGGCATGTCCCTAAGGTGAGCACATATTCCGAGGGGTTGCTGTGGGTCGTCTGGTTGCATATAGAACTACCGCCACTGTCTGTGGCGGTGTTGAAGGATTGGTCCCGGTCTCCCCCGCCGAACTGACAGCATGTGGACGCTGTTTGTTCTATTCAATCTGTCTAAAAAAGAAGTTGAAAAACAGGTTCTCCAGAAAAGATTGTCCTATGCCCCCTCAAGAGAGGTGGACAACTTCAATCTCTACATAGATCACAATTTATATGTTAGAAAATGAACACTAAAAAGGACACTTCCTCCGTAAATCAAATGCAACAATAAAAAATTGGGAAAGTAACCAGTCTTCTAAAACCTCCAGTTTGAAATGCAAATCCCCCTTTTCACATTAGAGTTAAAATGGCCATATAGAAATGTTCTCCCGACTAGTAAAAAAAGACATAGAAAATCTAGAGAAACCAAAAAACCCCCCACCTTACTGCAGCAGAATTGAAAGCTTTAAAGGTCTGGAAGAAGACACAAGCATTGTAATAAAAAATGCAGGTAAGGGAGGGGGGATCGTGCTACTTGACAGGGAAACTTATGTAGAAGCATATTGACTAATGAGGGATGAAAAATCCTAAATAAAAATATCTAAAGACCCCACTGATCAATATGTTCTAGACCTTCAAATACTACTAAACGATGGACTTGCTAACAAAAGTATAAACACAGAGGAATACAACTATTTTTTTAATAAAACTCCTAGGATTGCAACATTTTATCATATTCCAAAAATTCACAAAAATCCGACACAACCACCCGGCTGCCCCATAAATAGTGGGATATGCTCTTTAAAGTCGAGGATGTCTGAATTCGTTGACGCCTATATAAAAAAATATGTACCAACATTGGAAACATACATACGAGATTCCACCCATATGCTACAAGTTTAAAACAATCTAGAGAGTGGTCACCAGAATATAAATTGTGTACAATAGACATACAGTCTCTCTACACCACCAATCCGCATGCAAAAGGCATACAAACAATCCGTGAGAGATTAGCAGAAGATCCAGAAATTGAGGTCCATAAAGCTCACTTTATTTGTAAATGCCTTAACTTCATTCTAAAATATAACTACTTCTTCCTTTAAGAGTTCTTCCTACTATGCTGTGGGACAGCCATGGGGAGCATTTGTGCACCAAGCTTGGCTAATTTATACATGGTCGATTGGAAGAGGGACATCCTACAAGGTCCCTATAAGTATAAATTAATAACATTCAAGCGATATATAGATGATGTGTTGATAGTGTGGAATGGGAGCGTGGGAGAATTTTAGTAATTTATGGATCTATGTGAATAGTTACAACTTAAAATTCACACACACCATCAGTACCACCAGTATATAATTCCTAGATCTGGTAATAAATACAGAGAATTTTGAAACCCTAGGACACATACAAACCTATACACACTTTAAACAAGTAGACAGCAATAGCTATTTGGATTTTCAAAGTTGTCATCTTGCAAAGTGGAAGCAAAGCATGCAGTATTCTCAATTTACAAGACTACGTAGGAAGTACAGAGATGTTTGAAACAATCAAAAATTTATGAACAGAGATTTAAAGAGAAAGGCTATCCAGAAAAACTAGTGGCAGAAGCTCAAAACAAATCAAAAGATGCCAACAGGTCCTATCTTCTAAAATATAAGAAGGAGAAAATATAAGAATACTTTCTACTGTCCCTTTATTATTATTAAGTATAGTGACACAGAAGATAGCATCAATAAAGCACTGTGCAAAAACTGGCATGTTCTTAAACTCAAAAGACCTGACATTATATATAACAAAGCAAGAGATAAAATCCATGGTCTCAAAAAGCTGTCTAGAAAAGATGCCAGATAAACCAGTAAACAGAATGCTTGGGGGGGCTAACGGGCTCTTTTCCATGTGGGAGTGTTAAGATCTGCCTGCAGATGCTGAGAGGGGCAGTTTTAAATTAATAGCTGCATAATAATGGCATTGTGAATTGACTCCTCTCTCCATCACATCAACAGGTAACTATCCAGCATTCAATATACTGATCTGGGCCGCAGAGTATTCCACCTCTAATGCTGAATTTATTTAAACATCTAGGTAATCATATTTAAGAATTCAACTGCAGAATATCGCTTTAAATCTGTAAAAAGCTGTTATTGTGGTTTTTATCTGTGCTGTGTCATTTGTTAGGTCTGATTAGCACATTTTGCTGGTGGGGGAGGTGTATTGGGAGGGGCAGTAGAATCAGGATGGCCATATGTTTCTATAGGCTGATATATTCAGTATAGTTTGGAACATAAGTCCTTTACGACGTTAGAGATCTAGTGTGTGAAGGGTCTAGTTATAAAAGGTCAGTTTTAAATTAATAGCCGCGTTACACCGGCGTTATACCGAAGGAAACCAGAAGGCAAACAACAAACCAACATTACTTCTGAAGGACGGCATTATAACCAAAACACTCAGGAACATCATGTGGCCTCAACTCACCTATGCCATGAGAAAACCTGGATCACGCGCACCACACCTATGGCTGGGAACACAAGGACAGCCCCCAGGCCTACCCCTCATGGTGAGCATGGAGCTGTGAGGGGAAGCACCAGAACCAAAATTATTGGTTTGTACTGGCGCTGGTTGTTTAGAACAAAAAACACACAATATTGGGCGGTGTGTAGTTAATAATAAAAATTATATTTTTTACTGAATAATAATAAAATCAACAAGATAATAATTACATACATCTACAAATTAATTCATATTAATACATTTTTAAAAAAGGACTAATGGTGAGTGGGCTCAGTCTCTTCCACCAATGGGTGGTGTAGAAAAAAATATATTATGGTATAAAAATAGAATTAGAAAGTTAAAAAGTCAAATAGCAGCTGTTGGGGTATAATATTGTAATTATATTACCATCCTTGATTTTCCTTGTACTTTGATTTGTAATCCAAGGGTTTATACTGGACCAAGATTTTTCTGTGCTCAGTGTTGCCACTCAGTGTGGTCCAGCTGCTATTTGACTTTTTAACTTTCTAATTCTATTTTTATACCATAATATATTTTTTTCTACACCACCCATTGGTGGAAGAGACTGAGCCCACTCACCATTAGTCCTTTTTTAAAAATGTATTAATATGAATTAATTTGTAGATGTATGTAATTATTATCTTGTTGATTTTATTATTATTCAGTAAAAAATATAATTTTTATTATTAACTACACACCGCCCAATATTGTGTGTTTTTTGTTCTAAACAACCAGCGCCAGTACAAACCAATAATTTTCTTTCTACATACATTTGGGGCTGACTACCCCTAGTACCGGCTGCTGTTAATTGCGCACCACACACAACCCTTCTTTCTTTGTTAAGCACCAGAACCAGCCTATGCAGCAACACTTCCCCCATACGGTTATGTGCTCCCCACTTTCTCATAACCACCTGTACTTCTCTCATGAGACCAGGACATTGCCGACTATGAAAATTATTTCTTATATTTCCCTATCGTCAGGTGTGTTCATGTCTCCCCCCCTCTCCTGCAGCATACATCTACCCCACCATGTGCTTTTCCTGTATTGTGTACCTCCGCAGATTGCACACCCTGCTGGCTCTAACCTATGCAGTGCACCAAGCTCGTTGCCTCAGATGGTTTCTCTGCTGGCAGGATGTGGGTCACGTGGATGTTTTGTGCAGGGTTTATCCTACTACTACTACACAAGTATTTGCTTTCCGATATATGCATTGGGTCCTTCTATGGCTCATCACCCTTAGGTGTAACCTTTGTAGTGCACCCACCATGGCGGCCTCATCTGGTGCGCTTGTGGTTGGGATGAAGAATACATGGACCCGAGTATACACCGAAATCACCCATTTTGGGTAATTTCTTTTAGGGGTAATCTATTCCACCCAGGGTAATCCTACACAGTGTGCCTAAGATGGCTGCCTGGTACCTTGTCATGGTGGAGTACACAACCCATGGAAGTTATCCAAAATGCTGCACCAATCCTGCATTATGCTTACTGTGTGCTCAAGGTTTTTTTTTTTTTTTTTTGTCTGTGACTTGTCTGTTACTGTACTATTGTTGGGAAAAAATTTAATTGTATTTCCACACAAGATGAAGATTTTAAGTTAATAGACATTATATATACAATATACGTATAATTCCAAGGAATTCTCGAAGTGGCATAAGCTATTCTGAAGCATCACCTGTTCCTGTCAAAGACTACCAGCAACAATCTATATAGAAGGTGTCATCTACTGTTGTCAATAAAACTTGCATGTATTGGTTTTAAAATATAAACCTTACAACATGACATCTTACTTCAGAGACAAAAGAACTGCTTAAGACTTGTACACCATATATGTAAATGATTTAAATAGATAGTTAGCATATTCCCATATATGAAACCACCCCATGCTATTTGTAGCTATATATATATATATATATATATATATATATATATATATATATATATATATGTATATGATTTCTGCACTTTTTTTGCTATGATTTAAATACAATTTATTTTGCACTAAACCCGGAGAGTGCCGCCTCGTGATTCCACAGTTGTGGATCCAAAGCCATTGTTATACTTACCCAGGAAGGCACCCCGGTGGTTGACTCACCTCGTCCAGAGTGCCAGACCGTCCGACTTCTACATTTAGGGCCAGGACTTGTCCCGTTCCCTTCAGAGCCGTGGCACCGGAACCATCATTAGTATTTTTGTTTTTCATCATTTATTGCAATCTGCTACATTTCAGTCACTACAACGATCCACAAGACATCTCGGCATTGTTTACCCCTTGTATGTCCAGCATGGAAGCCACTCCAGTCTCGGACGTACCCGCTACATTTATGGACATTCAACAACATCTTTATGACACATTATCTATTACCACTGATCAAGCTCAAAGCATTTTATTCCAACAAGATGACATGCTACCAGTCCTATCAGAACCGGCCGAGGACGTTTTCCAGGCACTATTAAAATTGCAAAAGAAGGAGATGGACTACCTGTTACACGGGACCTCTCTATCCAACTACTACAGATCGCAGCAAATTCCACGTGGCTTTCGAGTGACCAACATCCCCACAACCGAATTCTGTCGCAATTGGATCTCAGTACTGAATAAGTGCAGTTTAGATCTCATGATCCTTGTAATAGAAGAATCAGGAAATTTACTCAGACAAGAACTAAAATTACCAACTTGCATACAGCCCATCAATCAACATTGGAAGATAAAAAATTTGAACCTTTCCAGACTAAATTGGAGGCTCAAATTAAAGCATATCGACTTGAATTAGAAAACTAAATTTGGTCCAAATTGATTATGAGGAAGCCCGCGTATATAGATGGTTGAGTGGTACCCAACCAAATACTTCTAGACCCAAATACCGCCCCAAACAAAATTGGAAAGGAAGAAGAGAACAAGCGGGTTCTAATAGTGACAGCGATTTTTATTTCCCTGACTCAGATGACCCATCCACGTCCGCTGCCGTCCCTTTAGGCAGAGCAACCAGATCACGCACAGGAGGCATTATTCCAGACCCACCCTCCGTGGAGGCCAAACAGAGAGGATCAAAAAAACCTCCCATCAACAAACAGAGGATCTAATTTACAATCTTTCTTCTCACGCGCTATCTATTGCAGAACGCAAAGTACTATCCCGTGGCCTGTCCTTCGTACCTACCAATAAACACAGAGACTTTGAGTGGAAGGTGGATGTACATCGCTTTAACAGGAATTTACGCATAAAATAATTTTTAAACACAGCCCTACTCCCACCATCGATAAACATCAGCCGTTCTTGAACAAACATTCTAAGTCCACTTTCAACCCACCAACACAAAGCCACTCTACACAAACCTTTTTCCCGACTATTGGATGATGCTGTAGTAAAGATGAATGCGGTCCCTCATAGGATCCACCATAATCTATCACAAGAGGAATTAGCAGCTTTAAAGATATTGTCTCTTAAATCCGAACTTATCATATGTCCAGCAGATAAAGGTGGAGGAATCGTACTACAAGATACGGTTCAGTACACACAAAAACTGGACACCCTGCTATCGGATACTTCCACATACTATAAGCTATCATCCAATCCCACATTATCATACAAAAAACAGTTGGACACAGTGTTGGATAAGGCATTCAAAGATGGACACATCAGTAAGAAAGTCTGGGCGACTTTAAAAACATCACACCCAATTGTCCCAGTTATTTACTCAATTCCAAAAATCCATAAAAATGAACTTGACCCCCCCATCCGACCTATTATCTCAGCAAGAGGATCTCTATTTCAACCTATTGCCCAGTTTCTGGACTCATTGATCCAACCGCTCATCACCAAACAACAATATTTCTTAAAGGACACTACTCAAGTATTACTGAAATTGCAAGCATATGGTCAGATCCCCACCGGAACTCTGTTGTGTACCATGGATGTACAAAACCTTTACTCAGTTATTCCACACAATAAGGGCCTCGCCACCATGCGTTCTTTTTTGACATCAGAACACTTCAAACTTTTGGATATCGATTTGTTCATCGAACTCCTAGAACTCACGTTAACGAAAAATTATTTTCTACATAATGGAGAGTACTTCCTCCAATTAACGGGGTGCACGATGGGGTCCAATGTGGCCCCTTTGCTGGCAAACATATACATGTTTGCGCAAGAAAAAAGTTTTTTCTTTTCCAATCCCTCTGTTTCGCAAAACATCACTTTTTTTGTACAATATATCGACGACCTGCTAATCTTTTGGCTCGGGTCTGAAGGTCAACTTAATGCACTGGTCAACATCATCAATGCACTTCCTGGTCCGATCAAACTGACATACCAGTGTGACGCTAATCACATTGATTACTTGGACGTAACCATTCATAACCATCAGGGTATCATTAAAACCACACTTTTCCGAAAAAAAAACCGTATCACAATACCCTTCTGTACAATAGTAGCTGCCATGCACCAGCACTTAAGAATGGCTTACCAAAGTCCCAGATGCTATGGGCGGACAGGATCACTAGTGACCCCCAAGAAGTTGAGACAGCAGTGGATGACAGTGACAAAATTCTCTGCTCGAGGATATAAACAAGCATTACTATCTAAATCAAAAAGTGAAGTAATGGCCATCCCATGCCAACAACTTCTAACTCCCAGAACTTCCAAACAGACTAATAGAGTACCTTTTGTCACTACCTTTGATACCACGAGTGTAGCACTTCCCAGAGCCTTAAAAGCATTGTGGCCCATAGTGTCCACGGAAAAAGCACTACCTTGCTTTCATAATTCTTCCATCATGCCTAGTTACCGCCGAGGCAGAAACATCCGAGACATGGTAGTTAAGACCAACCTCACACCAAGACCCGCAGTGGGCACACAAGCTAAGGCACCTGGTTGCTACAAATGTCCATCTTGCACCACCTGTGGTTTCCTAATTGCTGGTTCAAATTTCAAACACCCTCACAGGGACCATAAATATCGTATTAATCAAGTGGTCATCTGTACCAGCACATGGCCTTTAAAGCTTGTTTAGAAGGCAAAGACATCGACCAGCCAGTGGCACAACATTTTAAGGCTTTTCATCACCCGCTAGCCACGTTAAAATATCAAATTATTGACCACATACCACCATTACCAAGAGGTGGCAATCGTCAAAAAATACTGGGCCAAAGGGAACTGTTCAGGATCCACACCCTCGATACAACATCACCAAGAGGCCTCAATGAAAAAACTTCATGGAACACCTGCCTGTGAACATCACCGTTTTCATCCATCTCTGGTTGCTACCCTGGTTCTGCATTATTTCATTTTTTTAATTTTTCGTTTTTTTTTTTTTTTTTTCCTTTTTCCTTTCTTTTTTCTTCTTTTTTCTATATTGTTTTTTCTATATTGTTTTTTCTATATTATACGTTTTATTTTATTTTATATATTATTGCTTTGTTTAAGATATTTTCAGCATTTCTGATACATTGTAGGATTGCTTAGTGTCTTATACACACTAGTATTTATTTCACTATACAGCCACACTCCATAATGCAGTAGATCATGCATCTTAAGCAGTAATAACATGACCCTTGATCTTCCTAATAAGCACTGGACTATTGCCCAGATACTTTAAGGCCATATTAAATATGATATATGTCTTAATTACTTAAAGAGAGCGCCTATAAGGCTCATAGCAATTGGCGCCCCATCAGTGAATTGTCCTTAATTGCAGCCACGGCCGCCCCCACATCCTTACGATATGAGTAAGGTTTCTTTCAGCTAGAGGCTTCCAGCTTCACACTCATAAAGAAATATCAGTTTATCAGACACAGCACATACACGTATTTTGCCAGCGCAGTGCATGTTTTTAAGTAACCTTTTTAAATTCATCTTTCACTGACTATTTTATATTACACACGGCCAGCAAGCCGCACAGCATAGCTCACTTACACACGGCAAGCAAGCCGCAGAGCATAGTTCACTTATATACATGTTTAATCACACATCCCGTCTGCCTTTCATTCCAGACGGAACCCGATGGCTGATACCACACTGTTCTGACAGCGGCTGCTGTCAAGGCAACAGGAGACGCCGGCTCGCGCGTCCTCACAGCAGGGAGAGCGTCCCGAGACGTCTCCTAGACAACCAACAGACGCAGCAGCACGGACAGTTCCGGGACGCCAATGGAAGTGCCGTCCTCCCCCGCAGCGTCTCATTACCAACACCAGGTATTTAAACACTGCTACACTGCACAGATTTTGTTCTTGTTTTGTTGTTCTGCACACCACTACCCTGTTGGTCGTCCTGAGGAAGGGGATTACTCCCCGAAACTGTTGACATCCATGACCTGATTTCTGCACTTTTTTTGCTATGATTTAAATACAATTTATTTTGCACTAAACCCGGAGAGTGCCGCCTCGTGATTCCACAGTTGTGGATCCAAAGCCATTGTTATATATATATATATATATATATTCACGTTTCAGGGTGGGAAGATATTGTCCTTTTCGGATTCCGATGCCGAGCAGATTTTAAATCAACAAAGTATGGCTGCTGCAGGAGGTGAGGAATCGGTGGACCGTCTGTATTCCCAGTTACTACGTTTAAAGAAGCGTGAGGTGGATTTTCTGCTACACAGTATCTCCCTATCAGATTACTATAGGGACAGAAAAATCCCGAGGGGATTTCGCATAAAAAATGCCCCCACAATAGGGAGATACAATGTGGAATTCTGCAACAATGGGGCAGCAATTCTAAATAAAGCATCATTCGATCTTATGCTATTAGTGATCCAAGAAGCCACCAGAGAGAATGAATTGGCTAAAGAAAAAATTAAATCATTTGAGGCTACACACTGGCAGACAATTGTTGAAGACAAGGATGGAGATTGGGCAGCGAAGTTGAAGCTGCAGGTTGAAAAATACCACAAAGAACTGATACAATTCTAACGGGACACGGTTGCGACAGTTAATAGAGACTACCTTGAGAACAAAGTGTATGAATGGGCCAATAATCCAACTGTTAAGCCGCAGGCACAGCGGGGTCGCAGACGTTATCAACAGAGGAGCAGAGGCAATGCCTCAAGAGGCACGTCTAGTGCAGGGGATTCCTCAGCAAGCGACACGGAACGAATGGTCCCATCCACCTCATCACAGGCACAGAGGCCCCCTTTAGGGGTACATACCAGGGCCAAAGTAGGAGCCCTGGGCATCGAACTTGTCGAGGGCATTGAACTTGTCGAGGGCATCAATGGCAGAGAAGTGAAAAAAACGAAACCAAAGGGGAACCAGTAGTGTTCAACTTGTCAAAGAGAATGCTGACAACTGAAGAAATATCAGTATTGAACCTAGGATTATCATTCGTCCCCACAAATTATCACAATGCCTTTGATACCAAAGTAGAAAATTATAAATTTGCCCGGTCCCTGAGACTGAAAGAGCATTTCGGTGCATTCAACACCAGCACTCCCACTGAGCAGTTGCCCATTAAGACCGCATCCAATTATGATCCACATTCTACGAACCCAAGCATTAAATATCTGAACAGAATGCTTGACCAAGCAAATTCAGCTCACCCCATGAAGGAATCACTGTGCAATAATATGACTATAAATCAGCAAAAAGCCCTGAAACAATTGCAATCATATGACGACATAGTCGTGCGGTCAGCAGATAAGGGCGGTGCAGTTGTAATCCTGGATGTAGATTTCTACAAGGCTGACATTTACAAACAACTATCTGATCCTGTGGTTTATGAGCGGCTCGGGGGAGATCCAACCAACAGATTCAAAGTGGAGTTGGACGATATCTTGAAAGCAGCAATGGAGAATCAAGTCATCACCAAAAAGTGTGCTGAAGCCTTGCATACCAAATTTCCAACAACTCCGCTTCTCTACACTATACCCAAGCTGCACAAAAATGCTGAATGCCCGCCGGGTAGGCCGATCATCTCGGCCAGAGGATCACTATACTACGTGATATCACAGTTTTTAGATGCCTATCTCCAGCCTGTTGTGCAGGTACAACAATCTTTTCTCAAAGATACTACTGATCTTATCCTGAGATTGGAAGCCCTAGGCAAATTGCCTGAATCTGTCATTCTGTGCTCTCTTGATGTGGTGAGTCTTTACACCAATATCCCGCATCAAGATGGACTCTCTGCAACTGCCAACCTAATTCAGGATTGCCCTGAATACAAAGGTCCAGCCACAGATTTTTATCTACGTTTATTGGAACTGACATTAAAACGAAATTATTTCTACTTCGATGGGGCATATTACCTGCAGCGTCGGGGCTGTGCAATGGGTTCTTGTGTGGCCCCGACGTATGAAAATGCATATATGTTCCAGATGGAAAATAAATTAATCCTCTCCCACCCAGCAGCCCAAGGCAACATCGCATTATACGTACGATTTATCGACGATATTCTGCTCATCTGGACAGGGGGAAAGGAGGACTTGGATGTGGTCTTGACATATGCTAATACAGCTGACAACAACATCAAGTTTACATCGAATCAAAGCCCATCCACCATAAGTTATCTGGACTTACAAATTACAGTTTGCGGTGATCAGCTCACAACATCTCTTTATCACAAACAAGCAGATCGCAATACACTCCTTAAAGCATCTAGCTTTCATCCCCCTGCGGCCAAAAGAGGACTCCCATTCTCCCAGATGCTTAGAGCAAGGAGAATTTGTAGCAACGAATCAGCAGCAGTTGCACATATGGATGACATGGTCCAGAAGTTTGAATGCAGAGGATACAAGCATGAAACTTTGGTGCGTGCAAAGAATCGGGCCTTATCAATCAGTAGAGCAGATACCTTACACAGTAAGGACAAAAACGCCCAATTAAGCAAAATACCCTTTATCAACACGTATTCGACGGGTAGCTCCATGTTGGTAAACACAGTAAAAAAAAGTCTGGCCACTGGTGAAATAAGACCCAGATCTACCTGCCCTACGTGACAAAGAAGTAATGCCAACCTCCGTGATACATTGGTGAAAAATGATGTCACCAATATGGGCAAACAGATGAAGACTCACTTTTTGATGAGAAAACCGGGAAACTATCGTTGCACGGGATGTGTGACGTGCGGGTATCTAGAACAAGGAGACACCTTCACACACCCGCATACCGGTTACCGTTACAAGATTAAGGTGTTCACATGCATGAGCCGTTATGTGGTATATATCATCCGATGCCCCTGCGGTCTCATGTATGTGGGCAAAACAACCAGAACCTTCAAAGAGCGTATGGCCATGCACCGGTCATCTATCAAACAGGCGCTTGAAGGTGAAACATCAGAACAACCGGTGGCCAGGCACTTCAGAGAATTCAGACACAGTCTCCCCACATTAAAATATAAGATGATAGACCAGGTCCCACAAAGCATCTGTGGTGGTGACCGTGACAAAAAATTGCTTCAATTGGAAGCAAAATGGATTTTTAAACTTAATGTGGTAACACCATCGGGAATTAATGAATATTCTTCACTTAATTGCTTTTTGTAACACTGGATCTCATGGCTACATGTGCGGCAGTTAAAAATTACTATGTAGATTATCCTTAATAGTCATATATTAATTTCCTTCAGACCTCCTTCCTTATTGATTATTGTGATAACACTGCCACCATATTTATCCAATATTTCATTATGATCAGTCTTTATGTTTTCCTAATATCTTTGTTCATATGCTTCATCCTGCTCAGTGATTTTGTTTCTGCTTTTTGTAGTATTCATATGATAATCAGTGTTTGTGACTGCATATTTAATTCATTGTCTTCTGACATTCTGCTACAGCTTCAACTCTGTGCTTAAACGGCTTTTCTTTACACTTTTTTTTCTTTAGCTTCCTCGGTTACCATGGTAACGCCGCCAGCTGGCTGTGGGACGCGGCTAAGGACGTAATTCCAATGACGTCACCCACAAGCGCGGTCGGGACGCAGACGTGTGCAACGAGGGAGGATGCACGGGTGTACTCTCCTATAAAGTAAGTTCATTTCTATGTTGATGTTGTCTTTGAAAAAGGTTAATAAAAACCGAAACGTCAGACTTTATCCAGTTGTGGATCTGAATTATTGATTTATCAAATCCGTGAGAGTGCCACCCGTTTGCATCAGCAGGTGCACTTCTTTATATATACATACACATACATACACACACATTATATTGTACCATGTGACCTGAGCTGGGAGGGAGCTGGTGCTGGGCTAGTTAGGATCTGTCACAGCTGTAGCCAGAGACGGGACAAGCTGTAATAATCTGCATAATGAGGTCTGCAATAATAAGAAGCCCAGCACCATGTCTCCATTATGATGTCACCATGCTCCCACTCTTCATTGCTTCTATGATGCTGTGCTATTCTATCTTTGTAAATAAACCATCTTGCATAATTTGTATTTGGGAAAATGATGGAGTCAGATGTCCATAATATTTTTATGATTTATCACTATCAACATCCTTTGTATTATGTGCACTGTCCATTACTGTACTACCACCATCCTCTGTATTATGTGCACTGTCCGTTACTGTACTACCACCATCCTCTGTATTATGTGCACTGTCCGTTACTGTACTACCACCATCCTCTGTATAATGTGCATTGTTTATTAATGTCTGTAAAGCACCTTGAGTCTTGTTGGAGAAGAAGGTGCTCTATATAAATTAAACTTCCTTAACTTACATGCTAATCTGCCCTTGTGGGCTTAAAATATATAGGGAAAACTAAAAGATCATTAAAAATCAGAATACTGAAAGATACCAGAAATATTAAAAAATAGTGTTGCAAGACACTTTGCACAATACCACAACAGGGACCCCAGTCTGATGAAATTCACTCGAATAGATCACGTAGCATTAGATAAGAGGAGGGGACAGGGACAAGAAGCTAACAAAAAGAGACACTTTTTGGATAATTACATTGAACACACTGATCCAAGTAGGACTATATGAGAACTACGAAATGAATCCCTATATCCAAGATTTATAAAAATCAAAAATAAAAATGAAAAATTGGGAATTTAGCTGTAAATGTGCACACGGTCTAATAAGGAAAATACATTCCTCTTTTGCAACCTATTCGAAAATCCGAAATTTGTATAAAAAAACTCAACAGAATATTTGAATTTTTTCACGTTTTTTTCAGGACACTGTCCCTTTAAGAAATTTAGAATAGGCATACGAAAAATAAATTTGATATATTTAACATTATCAAGTAGCCCCTATATAAACTGTCCCATTTTAAATCTTAAATACTAACAACACAATGACAAAAATGTAACCAATGAATGTAACAGTGGCCCCTATTCTGGTTGATGCGGGTGGACCACATTGCACGGTCCGTCAGAGCAAATCCCGCATTCCCTCAGGGAGAGCATGAGTCCGCCCACAGCACATCCGTGCATGGACGGAGTCAGCAACCGACAATGGGGAGTGGCGTTCATATCATCATACGCTCCCGTGCACGGACAGTCCACAGCCTCATCGATCGGAGACGGAATGCAGCAACGATCAGAGGCGGTGGTGTACACCCGAGCACGGGAGCATACGACTCACTTGTCTGGACCAACAATTGGTCTGCTAATGAGAAAATTGGTAGAATCCAACTTCAAAGGGAAATCTGTTTGAAGTAGAATTCTATCACTTTTCCAATTATCCTAAAGGGGCCCATACACGGTCCGTTAAACGGATCCGTTTGGGTCTTAATTAGCATGCATCGTATCGGATCGCATGCCTAGTGCATGCAATGCGATCCGATACGATGTTTAGCTAGTACAAAAAGTATGTGCAGCACATACTTTTTGTACCGTACTATGTGATGCGCGGGAGCGCGCATCGCATAGTACAAAACGGACGGTCCGGGAACGGACCGTCTATGGGTACCTTTAGTGTCATGTATGATTTGCTTATGATTACCTCATTTGTCTCCCTTACTTTTACTACAATTTAACCCTAATTACATGTGTATTTAATGTGTAGTTACACTATTGATGTGTGTGATGTTTTACTGTACACCAACAAATAGAAATCATGTGCAATTTGCGCCTACAACCCACACATGTCCACAAAATTAATCCCTTACCCCTCACTTTAAAATGACATATACAGTATATCTGACATGTATATATCTCCACCTGCACACAGAAACACTAACATGTTATTACATAAACCAAATACAACTTCTAACTTGTCATTAACTTTTATTTTTAACAATATTTCTGTAAAAAAAAAAATTATTGACGCCCATGCAGTTGCCCAAGTAGCATGGCCATCAATAATAATGTCCACTGCAGCAGAGCCACTGTGTGCTCCAACTCCTGTTGGTTTGGGGATGGGGGGCCAATGAAGGGTGAGCCAGGGATGAAGGTTGTTGGGTGTAGTGGTGATTGGTAAGGGTTGGGACTGGGTGGTGGAGAGTAGTAGGGTGGTAGGAAATGGGGTAGGGTTGGTGGGGAGTGAATGGAGGCAGGGGAGTGGGTGGTGGTAGAGGAGTAGACGTAGGCTGGGGAGAGGGTGCTGGTAGTGGAGGGGGAGATGTGGTGTGAAACTCCTCCTCCGGTGATAGGTTAATCAGAAAATATAAATATGAAACAAACATTATTTTACTTATAAATCCTGTCTATTATGAAGTGGAAAATTAGCCAACTAAAATAAAATAGCAAGACATACACACAAAATTTGCATACTTTTGCAAACATTCGCATGAACATTAATTTAGATACTATACAGTGGCAGACATGACAGTGGATCCTCTCTAGCAGCTCAGGCTGCCTCCTCCTCAGGTCCAACCACCACCGCTCTAGCTGAGCGACGGTGCGCCAAACCCCCGTTATGCTGCGGATTCTGCGCCGGGCCACATTATAGGCCCGGCGTTTTGCAGCATTTGAGATGTATGGGCCCCAGGCAGCGGTCCATCACCTCCACAAGGGCCACTAATTCCCTATGGGAGAAGGGTGCGGCCCTAATGGAAGTCATATTGGCAATGGCGCAACTATTAATTGCAGCTCCATATATAACTTATGCTGTTCTCTGATTGGTTGAAAACTTTCTTATTTGGTATAAACTTTATTAATCAATTCTGTATTAACAGTATGTATGCGTTATACTGTTAGCAAGCCTGTACAATCTGCATGTGCGTACACATGTTTAGTCAAGTATTGTGCGTACATTTTTCTTATATTTTTACAAATGATAATTCACAGAAATAAACGCAGCCACATACACGAAGCCTATGCTTACAGTGCCATAGCGGGACATACAAACTGATTGTGTTGTCGCGCTACTTACGCCATAACCACGCCGTGATTTTGGCGGCAAGTTGGCGTGCATTAACATGTGTAATATTTTTAAAATCAAAAGGGGCGGATTCTGGCCTATATATAGCTCACCAGCAGCATAGTAAATGTGCTGCAAACATGTCTGGGTCAGGATCTGATGAGTCAGGCTCAGAAAATGCGCTAATTCTTGCTAAACTGCAGTCCATGACTGAGGCTATCATGAGCAGGGAAGAGGAGCAGAGGAGGAGCAGCCAAAGAGACCAGTCAGAGCAAGCGTCAGGCTCTCAAGCAGACCCTGGGCCAAGTCGTGGCCCTCAAGCAGGGCCAAGCAACCAGGCAGAACAAGATGTGCCATTGCTTGAAACATCTGAGACCCAGCAGGTGCATGGTGAGGTGACTGGTTGCACCAGGAAACGGGCTGCATCATCTAGGAAGCATGCTAGCCAGGATCCCAGCAAAAATAAAAAAAGTTTTCATACAAGAACACTTCAAAATTGCTTTCTGTCCCAGTGGGACGGAGACAGAAAGAATCTCAATCAAAGGATCTACCTCTGAAGAGGGTCACAGGCAGACTTCAGTGAGAAAAAACGTTTGTGGCAGGAAAACAAATAATAACTACCGATACCAGCCAGACAGGATGGGGTGCTGTCTGTGCAGGCCTGGAAGCACATGGCGAGTGGCCAAGGAGTTTCGCCCAAGTTAATTCCAATGTAAGGGAAATGCAGAAGGTTGTTTTAGGATGTCGCTACTTTCAGTCCCAGTTGTTTCAAAAGGACGTGGTGGTCAGATCAGACAACCAGGTAGTCATCGCATATATCAACAAGCAGGACGGCACAAAGCAGGAGCATGATGCTGGGAGTGACAGAACTGCTACATTGAGCCAAGAAGTGGACGAGAAGCCTGACAGCGGTCTTTATCGCAGGCAAAAGAAATCAGTTGGCGGATGCCCTCAGCACGAGACCTTTGAGGCCAGGGGAGTGGGAACTCTCTCAAGAGATATTCACATTATTAGTGGAGAGATGGGGTCTGCCCCAGGTAAACCTAATGGCGACAAAGTTCAATGCAAAAGTTCCCATGTTCAGGTCAAGATACTAGGAGCCCCAGGCTTGGCAAGTGGATGCGCTGACATCTCCATGGGGAACAGGGCTGATGCATTTCCTCCGTTTCCAGTAATTCCAAAGCTACTGAGCAAAATACAGAAAGAGGAGGCTACAGTAATGGCGATTCTACCCTTTTGGCCAAGAAGATCCTGGTTTCCCAGACTGACAAGGATGGTGATAAGAGGCGCCTTGGAGGTTACCAGAGCAAAGCAATCTACTACGTCAAGGAAGATACGTACAGCCTCAGCCGGCCAATTGGAAACGAACGGTGTGGTTGTTGAGATCAGAAATCTAGAGGAGAAGGGTTTTTCGAAGTGGTGGACACTGTTAAGAGATAGGAAAAATGTCAACGTCAAACACGTATTATAAAATTTGGAAAACCTACTGTACGTCCAATTTTGCAAAGTGAGTGGTGGAGATCCTAGGTCTATACCCACTATTCTAGAGTTCTTACAGGTAGGTCTGGATAAGAAGCTTTCAGCGAGCTCCTTAAAAGTGCAGGTGTCAGCATTGGGCGCTATTTTGGATATGAAGATAGCTGAAGATCGGTATGTACAAAGATTTGTGCAAGCAATAAAAAAAAATAAGACCTGTTTTTCATAATCCAATGGCGCCTTGGGACCTGAACCTGGTACTGAACGCCATGATCCTTCGAACCTCTAGAAGAGGTGCCTATTAAATTCCTTACAGCTTAAGTAGCTTTTCTAGTAGCCATTACGTCGGCCAGAAGAGTGTCGGAATTGCAGGTGCTCTGGGCGGAAGAGCCATTTCTAAATTTTTTTGAAGAAAGAGTGGTTTTAAGGACGAATCTACATTTTCTACCTAAGGTAATGTCTCAGTTCCATATAAACCAGGAAATCATATTACCTTCCTTTTGTGTCAATCCAACCAATGACAAGGAAGCCAGGCTACATAAGCTTGATGTCAAAAGAGCCTTAATGATATATTTTCACAGAGTCGAGTCTTGGAGAAGATCTAAAAAGCTATTCTTGGTAATGGAAGGTAGGAACAAAAGGATTGGGAGCTACAAAAGTTACTATAGCTAGGTGGATCAGGAGCTGCATAGCTGAGGCGTATAAGGCTAGGAATCTGGACGTGCCTAAGGGAATTAGAGCGCATTCAACCAGAGCGGTGGAAGCATCATGATATGGGATCGGAATATGCATCTGGAAATTTAAATATGGACACTTGTTCCCAGTGATACACAAGAGATTGCCAGAAAAAAAAAAAGTGTCATATACATTGATGTCTTCATTGTTTACTACACTATCATCATACGAAATATAAGAGTCTTATCTGCGGGCTATTAAAGGAAGAGGAACCTGTATTTTGATACATGTGTCCCGAATGGGACAGCAGAAACTGACGCAATTTGTGAGTCAAATCCCGGAAGTTCCGCGTTCCACGGACCGGAAGTATAAACCCGGAAGCACTAAAATGAACTATCGTAATTTGCGGGTCAAATCCCCGAAAGTCCAGCGGTTCACAGACCGGAAGTGCGGCACATCCACTTCCGATCATAGACTGGACACCAGTTCTAATTAGAAACAGCTGTTGTAGAGCCGAGAGATGTGAAAAACCCGGATTGCGGGCATGTTCTTTTTAATTATTCTTTATGATGTATTTGTTTTTATTTTTCTATTGTCCCATTGAATTGTTGTATTGTCTGTGGATGTTTTTATATCGGCCAGGAACTTGAATATAGCGTGTTTAGATTAAGTATATTTTCCAGATCCGTTCCATGTTTTGAATTTATCTGTGAAGGACTTTTTATTGCAGCAGGTATAAATACCAGCTATCTGTATACTGTCTCCACACCTTGAAAAAGGGATGAGTGCAGCTCGTAACGCGTTAGATGTGGAGGAGTACACCTGATTTGTTTGTTGAGACTGGTTGACTTTTTCAGTCACCCCTTTTTCTTTTTTCCATCTTCGGGGATCCTTCCTATCCGTAACGAAGGGCACCCCGGAATTCTCCAGACATCAGGTCCTTGGCTCTTTACTTTTGTTTTATTTTTATCCTTGATGTTTTATGTCCTCATATTTTTAATGGTATCTGTGTTGGACTGAATAAAATCCTTTTTATGGTGAAGTGGATTCGACTATTTACCTGGTTCATCAAACGGAAGGCAATGGGATAAACGAAACCTTTTGATGCACATAGGGATTATACCCTAGGTGAGTGTTGATAATAAGGGGCGCCTTGTGAGGAGTCCATTATTCTAAGCGTGATTACGTTGAGACCTTGGTGAATACATGGTTTAACGATAAAGAAACCCTTATGTGAATATAGGGCTTCTGATTCAGGTCAGTAAGCTTGTTATTATATGGCATGAGGACACCGTTATATATCCTACTGACTGTGACCTGGACCAAGTGAATAAGAGATAAAGATACCTTTATGTGTACATAGGGATTACACCCCAGGTCAGTTACCAGTATTGTGATATATAAAGGCGGACCATAGAATAAACATCATTTGAAGCTGACCTCCAATATTTTGGACTTCAAACAGCTAATATATCTTTACATCTTGGGGCGACAGCGCTTGTTACCACCATTTGTATTGTAAAGACAACAAGGTTGCACACATGACACAAACTGAGACAATCCTAATATACAATACGCAGGAAAGTCCTATTACAAAAACACAATACAGGCCTAGCGATGATTCGTTAAATGATATAATGCTGAAGAATTTTTTATTACACCCGTTGTAGAGTCAACACCACACAACACATAATACTATTGATGAGAATTCTTCTGCGGTTACAGGAATACCCGCTGTGTTTACAACGGATAGTCTTTTGATAACGTAGTTTTGATCCCACAGAGTCTGTTAGCACAACGCCACTGGGAAGGGTCTCACCCGGTGTTGTTACACTAACAAACACTGCATCTGTTGGACAGGAAAACGCATTTCAACTAGACTCAGTGGGTGAATTACAATATTATGTATTGATAGGGCGGCTTTCTTCAGATACTGTATCAGTTTCATGGAGAAAATAACAAAAGACATGGCTGAATTTGGGAAGGCGTTAATGGGGGAGTATAAAAATCACCCACAGGGTAAAAAATATATTCTCGAAAGCATTATTAACCGTTATATTGAAGTAACATCACAAATTGTTGAGTGGAATGCATACACAGGTGGTTTTGTAGTATACTGTACATCATTTCCCAGGAATTATTGAAACATACATGACTTTGAATGTGGGGACACGGCTTGAAACGCATCTTAAATTTAAATGTCTGTAAGAAGAAAAAAACACAAATGAAAACAAATGCATTTTACAAAATGTCACAATTATTCCAACAAGCAAAATTGAAAAAAAGCTTTAAAATGGTTATGCAGGTTGAGAACGATAAAACACTGCAGGGCACAGCGACTAGCACATGTCCGCATGAACAGGTTCTTAATTAAGTGCAGTCACAGGCACCCGCATCACCGGATGATGAGACGCTGGCCGCCAATGATGAACAGGTTGCATCGCCCACGCCAAATGATGTACACATGGGCCCACCACCCGGTAATCTCGATGGCCAACAGTCTGTATTCTTAGAAGCAATTAATCATTATGAAACACACCATCCTAATTTCAGAGCCGTTGAATATCACAATTATTTTGTGGCACCTTAAAAATAAATAATAATGATCATGGCAGACAAATTT
This sequence comes from Crinia signifera, assembly GCF_055691185.1. Taxonomy (NCBI): domain Eukaryota; kingdom Metazoa; phylum Chordata; class Amphibia; order Anura; family Myobatrachidae; genus Crinia; species Crinia signifera. The sequence continues at coordinate 288,290,144 of NC_139222.1, read as the reverse complement.
ATTATATATAATCTATTTATTTAATGGTTACAAGGTCTGTATTCACCACTATTAATTCAATGTGGAGTAGATTTTTCTGCAAAAATTAATTATATTCAAGATCAAAAAGATATGGCAGTATAATGCATAATCGATAAAAAAATGAAAACATGAAAGATAATGCAGTCTGATATTGATGTTTAGGTCGTCATAACTGAAGGTTGACAAGACATTAGGTCTACATGGGGTTTTTCACGTTTTTTTTGAGCCGACAGGCAGTATTTCATGCCCTATCAACCACTAGGGCATGGTGGGAGAATAAAAGTGTGCCAAGTGTAGTGAGGAACCGTGCCTGAAGCATGGTGAGTGCATCACTACGCTTCAGTGTCCACGACTGTCGAAATTTGGTGCCAATTTTTTTTTTATAAACCTCCCATAATCGACCTTCCTTATGTCGACCTAATGATTTTGTTGACCTTCAGTCATGTTTATCTTCCATGGTCGACCTAATGCATGTTGACCAAATATATGTCAACCTGAGGATATGCTGAGGACATTCTTGCTTTTATGGAAGATAAATCTGCAGATGATTTCAGCCTTTCAGAAGAAAGTGAATATAAAAGTATTAGAATTTGTTAGAATTTTGCTTATATACTCGGCCTTCATGGCAAAATATTTTGAAATCTGCTTATTGTATTTTTAAATTATTGTAATATGAATTTAAGTGATCAAGTCATCATTTAATACCCGCCTGGGAGGGGTGACATGGTAATAAAACCTACCACCATGGGGTTAAACATGAAACAATTCTGTGTACATACTACAAACTTGCTTTCTGGTTGTGTTCCCTATTCAGTCCTTGGTGCCCATTGGTTATCTGCAGTAATGTCAAAAGTGGAAAAACCCGATGTTGGCTTTTTGACTGTCGACCTTCAGTCATGCCAACCTAGTTGCTGTCTAACGAATGATAAATAACCTACTATAGATCTACTGGATGTGCATTTCAAGCACAAAATATCACCGTATATTGCGAGTGCATCCAGTGTATATATACCATGTATTTAGAAGTTCGAGCAATAGGTGGTACGATTGCATCCGGTGTATATATACCATGTAATCAGAAGTCTGAGCAATAGGTGGTACGAGTGCATCCGGTGTATATATACCATGTAATCAGAAGTCTGAGCAATAGGTGCTACGAGTGCATCCGGTGTATATATACCATGTAATCAAAAGTTCGCGCAATAGGTGGTACGAGTGCATCCGGTGTATATATACCATGTAATCAGAAGTCTGAGCAATAGGTGGTACGAGTGCATCCGGTGTATATATACCATGTAATCAGAAGTCTGAGCAATAGGTGGTACGAGTGCATCCGGTGTATATATATATACCATGTAATCAGAAGTCTGAGCAATAGGTGGTACGAGTGCATCCGGTGTATATATACCATGTAAATCAGAAGTCTGAGCAATAGGTGGAACGAGTGCATCCGGTGTATATATACCATGTAATCAGAAGTCAGAGCAATAGGTGGTACGAGTGCATCCGGTGTATATATACCATGTAATCAGAAGTCCGAGCAATAGGTGGTACGAGTGCATCCGGTGTATATATACCATGTAATCAGAAGTCCGAGCAATAGGTGGTACGAGTGCATCCGGTGTATATATACCATGTAATCAGAAGTCTGAGCAATAGGTGGTACGAGTGCATCCGGTGTATATATACCATGTAATCAGAAGTCTGAGCAATAGGTGGTACGAGTGATGGTTAACAGAATAGGAGGGCTTATATATAACACCAAACCAGAGTGGCTGGGATTGCTTATCCATTCCTTGCTGAATCACCCCCATGCAGGTGGGACTGATTACATGTGTGCAGGTAGATTAGATTTAGGTGGGGGGGGGGAGGTCTTTAAACTGAAATCTAAATTGCAGTGTAAATATAAAGCAGACAGTATTTACATGGCACAGGAACAATATAACCCAACCAAATCTATTCTCCCTGCACATGTTACATCTGCCCCACCTGCAGTCAGTGTCAGATTATGGTCTGCATTGGCCTGGAGCTGAAATTTATGCTGGGCCTATTGGGCGAGGTATTAGGTATAAGAGGGATGTTATACAGTATAATACAGAAGAGGGAATATATTTCTGTATGTATATATTGGAAATTGGGAAGAAGGCATTGTTAGAGTATATTAGTTCTCATTGTATACGGCTGTGGCCCTGTATTGAAGTGGGCCGTTTTAAAGTGGGAAAACGGAGTCATAACTGTCATGATCCACCCTCTGGGCACCCCCACCTGGATCATGAGGGGGTAGGCACCCCAAGATTCCTAAATATAGCCCAGAGACCCAGACACTCTCTTACCTGAATTAACAACATTTTCCCAATATAACACCCTGCCTGCCATCTCATGGGAGCCGTGCCTCTCACACTAATAGAGCCTTCCACAGGACTGTGTGTTCTATAGTTCTAGGACAGGACTTTATTACATACCAGATGTCTGTCTGCGATGGGAAATAGTACCGCGTGTTTATAAGTATTGCGCCCATCAGGGCATATACTCCTGAGCCTGATATGCCTCTATCACAGTAATGTATGGTTTATTGCATGTGTGTAATATCTTGTTGTCTAATGCGGACAGCCGACACCCCCCTATCTCATCCCCCTCACAGGAAGCATCAGCAAGCTGAATAGGCTGAGACTTCACAACCAACAATAGGGTCTGTTGTGACTTCACACCTGGGCCGCCCCCTTATCAGCAATGGTTCCTGGCCTTTTGTTCTCCCCGGGGACTTGTTATAGACTGGCCGGCACCAGACCAGCAGGGGGCCAGAGAGACCCAGAGAACAACAAGCTTCCAGGGCTACAGCAGCAGCCAATCCCTACACAGGACTCAGGGGCATTTACATCTCAGGATTCAAGCAACGACCAATCCGGTCGCAGAACTCAAGGATAAAATGGGCTGAAACAACAGCTCTGGGTTCGACATTCTGATTCCATTCAGGATCCCTGACCCGGCGAGGCAGGATCCCAGGGGAGGAGACTGAGGTCCCTCCAGACCCCACCAGAACACCTGCAGCGGGCAATCGGCCCTGGGGAGGAGACTGAGGTCCCTCCAGACCCCACCAGAACAGCAGCAGCGAGCATCGGCCCTGGCTCAGTGGAGCCCATACCACCGCCAGCGTTTGCACCCAGTGTGCCAACACCCCGACGGCACCCACAGGCCAAGCGGCTGGGATTCACCACCTGCAGGATCAGCAGCGGGCATCGGCCCTGGCTCAGTGGAGCCCATACCACCGCCAGCGTTTGCATCCAGCGTGCCAACACCCCGACGGCACCCACAGGCCAAGCGGCTGGGATTCACCACCTGCAGGATCAGCAGCGGGCATCGGCCCTGGCTCAGTGGAGCCCATACATCCACCGGAGATTTGCCCCCTGCTAAGCCCCCAGCTCAGAGACTGCCCAAGGTGATTATTGACTGTGGAAGGGAGGGGTTAATCTTTGTGTGGTTCTGATATAGTTAGTGTGTGCTGTGTATATTGTAGGCTACCTGTATTGTGTAGTGTTAGTGGTGTGGTTATGGTTTTCATGTACAGTTAATATGAAATAAAGGTGCGTTTTGTACCTTCGCTGTTGTGGCCTTACTGTGTGATCCGCGAACCGAAGTTCTCCCGGGACTGTCCAATGCTGTAAACACTGCCTTTCTCAAGGCGGATACGAGCGATAGGTCCCTCCGTGCACCCATGAGTCTTCACAATAACTACGAGCGTTATACCTGCGTTGATTCATCTGACCCCTCCTCTATCCTTGTCTCCAACAGGTAAATTCAACTTTATCACAGGCATACGTGCAGACTATCTCTCTCTGCTGTAACATCCACATGCTTTTGAACTCTACTGGGTACATTTGCAACCAAGTGTCTTCACTGCAGAACATTGCATCCCTTGTGTGTGGGATTGTCTTATAGGTAAATTCAACCAAATATCTGAACTGTGTAAATAACAACAGTACCTTGCCTGTGTGTAGTGAGACATGTATTTTTTATTCTAAATGAGATATAGTATCCTGGAATGCCAGAACTGTTTTTGTAAGCCACTTTTATTGCTCTTTATAGCAGTGGGTGGGGACTGAGGGTGTAGATTCCAATTATTGGAAATTGGGAAGAAGGCATTGTTAGAGTATATTAGTTCTCATTGCATACGGCTGTGGCCATAGTTTAGCTGTGGCCCTGTATTGAAGTGGGCCGTTTTAAAGTGGGAAAACGGAGTCATAACTACGAGCGTTATACCTGCGTTACACCGAAGGAAAACTGAAGGCAAACTACTACAAATCAACAAAAACACACATGGACTGCATTGATATCTCAAGAGTATGTAATTCCTCTCCAATATGCTCTCTTTATTTCTGTGTTATGCAAACTATTGTATGATTTGAAAAGTTCTGATTTAATGAATTGATTGTAATTGTTATTACTTGTTTGGGGATGTTGTTCAGTGAAGCATAGTTTAGTGTTGCATTCTGCCTGATGTCTACTCAAACACAGTGCAAATTATCTCCTTTGACCATTTGGCCGTTAGTGTTCAGGTGTAGCCCGACCTGAACAGACTCACTATATTCTTAGAATTAGTGACCTGCAGCTTTTCTGAACAGTAAAAAAATAAAAACAGACATTGAACAACATCATCAAACAGGTAATTTCAACTTTAGATTTCGATATTGTACTGTATGAACATGGCTAGGAATAACAGATGCACAGGCAAAATTTTTAAAACTATGTGTGCAAACGCTAGAAGCCTAGGAGACAAAATTCCTGATCTAATTGCAATAATGACAAGGGATGACCTAGACATTGTGGCTATCACAGAGACATGGTGTAATGAGAACCATGGCTGGGACATAGCTATACCAGGATACAATTTATTTAGGAAGGACAGAATGGGAAGCAATGTATGTAAAGAAAAGCATAAATGCTACTTTAATACAAAACATTGAAGAAAAAACTGAGGCCCTTTGGGTGACCATAGAAATGGGGGAGAAGGACATTATTCGTACTGGGGTCATCTATAGGCCACCAGGCCAGGGGCAGGATTTGGACAGGAGCCTATTGCTTGATGTCACTAAAATGGCTTTAAATGGAGAAGTCATAATCATGGGAGACTTTAATCTACCTGATGTGAATTTGGAGGAGTCTTTTGCAAGATCATCTACAAGTGTCAAATTTCTAAATTCCCTACAGGGAGCCTCTCTCAAGCAATTGGTGAGGGAGCCTACTCGCAAAGACTCATTATTAGATTTAATACTCACAAATGGTGACAGGATATCAGACATATATGTGGGTGAGAACCTGGGATCCAGTGATCATCAAGCAGTATGGTTTAGTATCAAGGCAGGGTCCAACTCCAGTCACACAAAAACTAGGGTGTTGGATTTTAGGAAGGCTGACTTTGCAAAAATGGGGATATGTTTAAGCGACTCATTAGCGGATTGGATGAATTTGAAAGGAGAGGTGGAGAAAAAAAGTGCAATACTAAAGGCAACAGACCTTTGTATCAAAAGGGTTAAGAAAAGTACCAGGAAAAGGAAGCCAGTGTGGTTTACTAAAGAGGTATCAACTAGTGTAAAAGCAAAAAAGATGGCCTTTACATACAAGCAGACTCAAAATAATAATGACAAAGAAGTGTATCTTGCCAGACGCAAAGAGGCTAAGAAAGTGATCAGGCGTGCCAAGGCACAAGCTGAGGAGAAAATGGCTGTCAGTAGATAAAGGAAACAAAACTTTTTTTAAAGTATACTGTATAAGTGAAAGGAGAAAATCAAATGGAGGAATAATAAGACTGCGGACAGACACTGAGAATTTGGTGGAGGGAGACAAGGCAATTGCAGATCATCTAAATAATTACTTTTGCTCTGTATTCACTATAGAAGGAGAAGGGAAGGGACCACAGATAAGTTGCAAGGACATTCATAAAAATAAGGTAGATGGAGGTACATTTACTAGGGAGAAAGTCCTAACAGAACTTTCAAGACTGAAAGTGGATAAATCAATGGGGCCAGACAGAGTGCATCCAAGGATACTAAAAGAACTAAAAGAACTAAAAGATGTGTTGGTAGCGCCATTAACAGATTTATTCAACCAGTCACTAGATACAGGTGCAGTTCCAGAGGACTGGAGAAAAGCAAATGTAGTTCCACTGCACAAAAGCGGAAGCAAAGCAAAAGCAAGTAACTACAGACCAGTGAGCCTTACATCAGTAGTAGGGAAAATAATGGAAACTCTATTAAAATAAAGAATAGTGGAATATCTTAAATTAAACAACTTACAGGATCCAAAACAGCATGGTTTTACTGCAGGGAGATCATGCCAAACAAGTCTCATTGACTTTTTTGACTCCGTGACCAAAATACTAGATGAAGGGGGGGCTGTAGATGTGGCATATCTAGACTTTAGTAAGGCATTTGACACTGTCCCACATCGCAGGCTGCTAAATAAACTTGAAAGTGTGGGATTGTATTATAAAACAATTAAATGGATAAGAACCTGGTTGCAGGATAGGAAACAGACAGTTGTAGTAAATGGAGTGCATTCTATGGAGGGACATGTTACCAGTGGAGTACCCCAGGGATCTGTACTTGGACCAGTGCTCTTTAATATCTTTGTTAGTGACATTGCAAATGGTATTAAAGGGAAAGTATGCATTTTTGCAGATGACACAAAGATATGCAACAGAGTAGAAACACCAGGAGGGGTAAATCAAAAGACTGATGATCTAAGTAAACTTGAGAATTGGTCAAGAGAATGGCAACTACAGTTTAATGCTAAAAAATGCTAAATTATGCACTTGGGACTCAAAAACCCTGGAAACTACTGAGGAGGAAAGAGATCTAGGAGTCACTATTTCAAGTGACTTAAAGGCAGGGAGGCAATGTAACAAAGCAATGAGGAAGGCTAGTCAGATGCTTGGTTGCATAGGGAGAGGAATCAGTAGCAGAAAAAAAGACGTAATAATGCCACTTTATAGGTCATTGGTACGACCTCATCTGGAATACTGTGTCCAGTTCTGGAGACCATATCTTCAGAAGGATATAAATACATTGGAGAGTGTACAAAGAAGGGCAACTAAAATGGTTCATGGCCTACATCACAAAACTTACCTGGATAGACTAAAAGATCTTAAAATGTATAGTTTGGAGCAGAGAAGGGAAAGGGGGGACATGATAGAAATCTTCAAATATATCAAGGGTTTTAACATAGTACAGGTGGGAAATTTTCTTCAAAGGAAAACAAGTAATAAAACACGAGGACATGCACTGAAACTGGAGGGAGGTAGGTTCAGGGGAAATGTTAGAAAGAATTACTTCACAGAAAGGGTAGTGGATAAGTGGAATAGCCTCCCATCAGAGGTGGTAGAGGCTAAGACAGTAGAACAATTTAAACATGCTTGGGATAGGCATATGAATATCCTTACAAAGAGATAAGGATTAAAAAGGGATGAGTTTACCTGAAGGGTAAAAAAAGGGGCAGACTAGATGGGCCAAATGGTTCTTATCTGCCGTCAAATTCTATGTTTCTATATAGGGCCATATTAAGGTTTGTGGGGGTCCTGAGCAATAAAATTATTAAAGCTTACTTGTGTATCTGTATTTTTAGGGTTAATACACGGTACTGATTACCTCTCCCACGGTATGTATACGGATTACATCATGGCAGACAGATATTTAAGCTAAATAATTTATTAATTTAATGGCCTTACATGTCATATAACTGTATGAAGTGTATAGTATACAGAAGATGGAATATATTTCTGTATGTATGTAGAGGGCTGCATTAAGGTTTGTGGGGGTCCTGATCAATAAAAGGATTAAAGGGTATTTGTGTATCTCTGTATTTTTAGGGTGAATACACGATACTGATTACCTCTTCCACGGTATGTATACTGATTACATCATGGCAGACAGATATTTACGCTAAATAACTTAATTTAAAGGCCTTACATGTCATAATAGTGTATGAAGTATATAGTATACAGAAGATGGAATATATTTCTGTATATATATATATATATATATATATATATACACTGATTACCCAACTCACCAGACTTAAAAAGAGGGAAGTAGACTTCTATTTGCATGGAGTGACTCTCAGACTATTTTCGCAGTAAAAAAATCCCAAAAGGATTTCGTATTAAGAACATTCCGACAATCGGCAGATCCAGCCCAGAATTCTGTCGCAAGTGGACTGCGGTCCTTAACAAGTGCTCGTACGATCTGATACTTCTCGTCATAGAGGAATCCAAAAGGGAGCTGACCGAGGTCCGCAAGAAAATTGGAGTGTTTGAAACCACACACACAGACACCATAAAATCGGACAAATCTCAAGATTGGCTGCTAAAATTGAAATCTCAAATTGACCAATACCAGCTGGACCTCATTGCGTTTAAAAAATCCAAAAGTGACACAGTTGATAAAGATTACGCAGAGTACAAAGTCTACAGCTGGGCATATGGTCGTGAACAACCCCAGGATAGACAACAACGCTATAGAAGAAGAAACAGATTTGAGACTGATCGCTCCAGTGGTGAACCTACATCCAGTGATTCGGAATGTGTAAATTCGCAAAAGAGACGTGGCAGAGGACGTGGCAGGGGAAGATTCCAACATTTACCCCCTTTAGGAGTGAAGACACGGGCACGAGGTGGCCCGCTACTAGATCCCGTACTCGCAGAGGTGACGAGTGGATCAAACTCCGAAAAAAAGAAATCGTCCAAGAAAGCCTGATATTCAATCTCTCTTCAAGAATCCTAACCCCCGCTGAGACATCAGTTCTGCAGAAAGGACTTTCATTTGTTCCCACCACTTCAGCCAACCAATTTGAAGATCGAGTGGATCTGTACAAATTTGGACGCCGACTTTGGCTTAAAGAACACTTTGGCACCTCCACGTACACACCGCCAACCACCCCCACTTTGGCTAAAAAATCCTACTTCGATCCGCAGACGCACAACCCCAACATCAAAGCCTACCTGAATTTTATGGAGACCAGAATTGGTGTTACGGACTCCAGACAAGGCACCTACAACTTATCGGTGGAGGAGAAATCGGCTCTGACGGCATTGGGTAATTATAAGGATATTGTTATCCGCACTGCTGATAAAGGGGGGGGGGGGATTGTGGTGCAGGACATTGATGCATACAGGAATGAGATTCACCGCCAATTAGCGGATACTGTTGTCTACCAAAGATTGCCCCAAGACCCCACAGTCACCTATAAAAATGAACTTGACTCTTTACTGGCAGCAGGCACGAAAGCGGGTATTATCCCTGATTACATTTGCACGGCACTCACCGTTGAATTCCCTAAAATTCCGGTGCTGTATACAATCCCCAAATTACATAAAGATCTGATCAACCCCCCTGGCAGGCCGATCATATCAGCCAGGGATTCCCTTTTTTATGTGGTGTCCCAATTTTTAGACATGTTTCTCCAGCCCATTGTGCAGAAGCAATTCACATACCTTAAAGATACTAATACCCTTCTACTGGAACTGAATGAGTTGACCCCATTACCGTCTAAATGCATCCTTTGTACAGTTGACGTGGTGTCACTCTATACTAACATTCCGCACCAAAGAGGCATCCAAGCCATTAAACGAGCGGTACAGAGCAGTGAGCTCTATAAAGGTCCAGATGCGGCGTTTTTCATTGAACTATTGGACTTAGCGCTTTCACGAAACTACTTTATTTTTGACAAACAATTTTATGTCCAGCGCTCGGGGGTCGCAATGGGTTCTTGCGTCGCCCCGAGCCTGGCTAACATTTTTATGTTTGAAATCGAGAAGGATATGTTTTTGTCTAGACCAGAAATCAAATGTAATGTTGTAGCATTCTTTCGTTATATTGATGATATGCTTATTGTTTGCTGGAAAAAGAAGAGAAAAGACTCTCTCTTTGTTGGGGCACTCTTGGATTGTTAAGATTTAGACAGTAATGATAATATCACATATATATAGGTATTGAGTGAACCTCACAGACCACTTGCCAGTGTGTGGCCCAGAAATGAGAAAAGTAACCGGCTGAAAATACTAGATAACAAGGTATTTAGGAAAACAGAGCTGCAGTACCCATGAATGGGGCTGTCTCCGAGTCCTATTTGTGAGAATGTTACTAATATTAAAATGTAGCTTTTAATGAAAACTCTTTAAAATATACTAGACAAACATGTAGACAAAACAAGAACATGTATACGTATAAACAAACATTTGTGCAGCAGGGTATTGCAATGCAGCACAGTCTGATACCACTACTGGTAACCATACACAATTTAGCTCCTGTGTTGTAACTTTATACATAAGTTATTGCAACAAAATTGCTGTATGTAATAAAGGCTGGATGGGTGGAAATGCACCCGTCACATTTACACACAGGAAATGTTCCTTTACCTGAGTATCGGATTAATGCCACAGAAGGTCAATTATCACACGCTGCAAAATTCAAGTATCAATATTTAGATATACAACACATAACCGCCACAAAGGGCCAATTTGTACACCTTGCAGTATTCAGGTCTCAGTGTTTTAGGAACATTCAATAGTTATCATTAAGGTATCAGAACTTCTTCACACATTGAGGTCCTATTGCTGCCACGGCGGGCATAAGTATTCGCTAAAGAATTTTTAAATCCTCAATCCAGCAGAGCAGTCAAAATATGTAACAATACGTGCATACAGTACAGATTATTAACATTCAGATTTCACTGCCGCTGATATACACTTCTAATCACCGGTAATGAAGGTTATTGTTATCGGTGTCAGCGGCTAGTGTGTCGACAGGTTAGGCTGTGCTATTCAGGGCGACTTTCTGATTAAGTACATGCAACAGGCCTATAAATGTACAATCAAGATAGGTGGTTGTGTGCACGGATATCGTGTTTAGCTCTACAGATGAGTGACGTTAAGTATAACAGGTACTCCCGCAGTGTAATTGGATGGGTATGGGGAATGAGGGAAGTGGGGACGGGGAAAGGTAAGGTGAAGAAGAAATAAGGAAAAAAGGGGAAGGAATGGGGGGGAAAGAAAGAGGGGATATAGATGGGGGTCAGGGGTCTGACAGTACCCAAAGAGTATGGGTGATCCCACCAACTTTATATACCTGTAGCAATGGTGGAATTGTCTGGTTAGAGGCTAGAAAGTCTCCTTTCACCTCTGGCAGGCTGCCCCTGTTCTCATTGCTAGCTTCCACCTGGTAGGGGTGGGCTTTTGTGGGTATTGTGGGGGAGGCACCCTGCTCAATGTGGGGTCAGTGAGAAAGAGAAAAAGGTCTGTGTTAACCCTTCAGTGAAAAAGCGGCTGCTGCCCAGCTTTGTATACCTGTCACTCGAGGTAGAATACTGTATTGCTAGGAGAGGTCACCCTTCTCCTATAGTACCTTCATACACCCCAAGCAAGTTTCCATCGATTTTAGTTGGTGGACTTTAAAGGTATGGCGGGTGAGCGGGCTTTATATTACACTAGAAGGGATTTATTATCACAGATCATGCAGTGGGATACTACTGTCAGGTAGGTATGCCAGGTTCCCCTGAATGGACACAGTCCAGCGCAGGGTGAGTTACTGATTAACCCAAACCTGTTGTGTGATCCCTGAGAGGAAAGAATTAGAAAGGCCTTCCAGGGCGCACTGCTGTCTTCCCCTTGTATCAAGGTGTACACTGGTGGAGGGTGAGCGGTGCCTGTCCGGCTGAATAGATATAAGCTGGGAGAGTTGGATATAGACTGGGAACTGCAGAGAGTGAAGGAAGGGGGGTAAGGTATGGAGCCAGGCAGGAAGGAGGGGTGGGGGATGCGGTAGAACTGGTACCTGTACGTGCACTCCGTGCACTAGGAGGGACCGTCTGTGTCCCACTATGAGCGCTCAGTTGCTCTCAGTCCCGGACAGTATCAGCCACTTCCGTGAGCGGTGCGGCTAGAGCGGGGAGGCGCACAGTGTCTGCGTCTCTCCCCAGGAGCTGTCTGTCAGATGCCGGAGCCGTCCTGTGTCGGGGATACGGTCAGCTCCGACTGCTGCTGCGGCTGAGGCGGCTGAGAATGGGAGGCGCGCGGTGCAAGCGTCACTCCCTCAGAACCAGAACCAACGATCGTTTCACCTGAGGTCAGGCTTCTTCAGGGTCAATGTGTGGCTAGGTAGGGCGTGTGTCCGCCTTTTAACTGGTCTGCATGTTGTGCATTAGCGTTAATTAGGTCATATTGGTTACTGATGTTACACAATTATCTGATTTCTACAACCCTCTTTGTATTAGAGGGTATAGATCTAATTAATAGAAGTTTACATGTTAAGCTGCTTAAAACATTTTATTTAAAATTTTTTTTGAAAAATTAGGAAGGAATAAGAAGATACTCATATACAGGGAATATGTGTATAGGTAATAAAGCACCTCTATTGGGAGGGAGTTATATAAAGAATCAGGCATGAGGGTGAAGGAAAAAAGGGGTAGCGTAGCGAGTGCTGAATTATACCCATTTTTGCATATGCTTATAGGGTCTTTATTAGGTCACATTGTAGTTTTCCTGGATGCAGAGAGTTGTTGAAGTTGCCGACTGTGGTTCTCATAATAAAATGTCAGGCTACGATTTGGCATTTTAGCAGTCAAAAATGAGAAACCCTCATGGGGTAATGGGCTAGTAGTAGTACGTTTAGTAGTACGTTTATTTATAAGGCGCCACAAAGTGTCCGCTGAAAGGAAGGGGAATGGAAGAGGGAAAGCACGGGAAAATGAGAGGGGAAAGAGGAGGAAAGAGGGGGGGGGGGTTTATTATGGGAAGGGGGTAGGTCACGTATTTATAAAGCTGGTTTGACACAATTGTGGTGAGCGTTGTGACCACATTTTACCCTCCGACAAACTGTGGTAAACCCATGTGTCGTCCTTGGTCATGTCGGCGCGCTGTTATGTTCAGTCTGAAGGATGAGGGTCTAGTGCGAGTATAAGACTGGCTAAACTTAGAGAATAACAGAGTGACTAATTTACGTCCTCTGACGTGCTGAGGCGGGCTTCTGTGTCGTCCATAGCATGTCGATGCTCCCATATGGGTGGTTGCATATTTATTAAGTGAAGCCCATCCAACTCAGGTACATGGTTGGATCATGTTGTAACGTCCGACATGTTGTGGCAGACCTTTATGTCTTATGATTACATATCATCTTGACAAAGTGTCAGGATTTTAGGGACTATAAGTCCATTCGGAGCCGAACAAGTATAAATATTTAGACTAGAAGGGGGATGAAGTTCCAGTCAGAGGTGAACTGAGATGAAGTGTTAAAGGTGTATGGAAGCTAGCTGGGTTGTGAGCCCCTGGTGCCTGAGGTGACTAGTGGGTGCCTACATGATCAGCTGTGTACTGAATTAGAAATATAAGGAAATATACACGAGGTGTGGGTGCTTAAAACAAAACTGAAATGTGAAAATAGGTGAAACTCAGTAACAGTTTAAGTGATGCCTAAGTGTATACTAGTGCAAGAAGGCCTCTTTTATGAGGTCCAAAGTCATCACTTGTGTGTATATAGTGAATAGGAGTAGACCAAGAAAGGTACTGATAGGGATGTGCTAGTGCGGTGTGCAGGTTTGAGGTAGTGATGATAGAATAATTTTAATGAGGGGATTGTTGATTATATACTATCTAAAAGGGGGACAGAAATCCCTAAGGTAAAGGACCTGGGAGGGTCTGGGTTATTTTTATGTGAAGGCGAGGCCGCTAAAGGACGCGACAATGGGGGGATAAGGTTGTAATAAAAAAATGGAAGTAGTGGGGAAGATGGAGAAAAGGGGGGGGGGGGGAAAGAAGGAGAAGAGGACAGGTAGTGGGGGGGGGGAAAAAGGGAAAAGGGGGGGGGGGGGAAAGAAGAAGGGCGCCACCCGGAGGGGGTATAGAGTTGTGTTATGGAGAGGGGAGGGCTGGTGATGGAAATCCTAAGGGCCTGGGTAATTACTTTACAGAAAGGATTCAAAGCTATTGTTCTCGTTCAGGCCGTGTGGGTTGACAGAGTTGAGGTAGAAGATCCATTTGCTTTCTGCTCGTTGTAATTCTTTACTAAGGTCTCCTCCTCTGATCCCCAACCGAATGTTTTCCAAACCGAAAGCCTTGAGTTCCTGGGGTGATCCTCTATGTCTGGTCAAGAAATGTCTGGCCACTGAGGTTAATTTTTTAAATTTTCGGGTATCTGCCTCGGCATTGCGGATGTTGCTGGCGTGTTCTAGCAGGCGGAGTTTGAACTTCCTGCTAGTCATCCCCACGTATCGGAGTCCGCAGGGGCATTCTAGACAGTATATTACTCCTGAAGTCTCACATGTAATGAATAGGTTTAACTCCAGTGTCTTGCCGAATCGATTGGTTATTTTACTGTTTTTAATGATGTATGCACACGCCTTGCATTTACCGCATGGAAATGTACCCGTGACTCTAGGTTTAACTCTCGGTGTTCTTTGGAAGTGGCTTTGGGTAAGCTTGTCCCTCAGGTTCTTGGCCCGTCTCCAACTGTATTGTGGTCCGATAGATGTAATATCCTCAAGGTCAGGATCCATCTCAAGAATGTGCCAATTCTTGCGGATTATACCCTGTAGATCTTGCCATTGGTCACAAAAGTTCGTTATGAATCTTGTGACGGGTTTTTTTCTGTTGGTTCGTGTGTTGGGATCTGAAAACAGAAGATCTTCTCTCTGACATTTCAACGCCTTGTATTTGGCACTCTTAATGGATCTTTTGCTGTATCCTCGTATCTGTAATCTATTGCAGAGTGCCTGACTTTGGATTTCGTACATCTCTTCTGTCGAACAATTGCGTCTTAGACGTAGAAATTCCCCTTTGGGGAGATTCTTTATAGTGGGCGGGAAGTGTGCACTGCTGCTGACAAGTAGACTGTTGGTGGCAGTCTCCTTCCTGTATAGTTTGGTCTCCAGCTTGTTGTTATCTGACCGGTATATAGCTACATCTAGGAAGGTGATTTCATCATGATGAATATTATATGTCAGTCTTAAATTCAGGTTGTTACTATTCAGTGTTTTGATGAATTCAATGAGGCTTTTTTCATCTCCCTGCCAGATCACCATAATGTCGTCTATGTATCTTAGCCATGATATGACTTTGTTCGTGTGTACTTCATTTTGTTCGGAGAAGACATGCTCCTTCTCCCACCACCCGAGGAACATGTTGGCATACGTGGGCGCGCAGGCCGCGCCCATCGCTGTTCCCCGGGTCTGGAGGAAGAACTTATCGTCAAATGTGAAATAGTTCTTATTAAGCACAAATTCCAGTAATCTGAGTAGGAATTCTCCAAAGTCGGTCATCCCTTCCATGCTGATGAAATATCTTACTGCTGCCAATCCGAGTTTGTGCTCGATGCAAGTGTAGAGTGCTTCTACATCCAATGTTTCTTATTTCTTTTCATAAAAAAATTGAACTAAATTGTTATCTCTTGTGCACCGGTCACCACCCCCTCCCCTTTTCCCTTGAAGTATGCTTATTGTTTGGTCTGGTAATGAAAATAGCTTTCACCAGTTAATGGAATTCGCTAATACAGCTGATTCTAACATTAAATTCACGTATACGTGTAGCACCACACAGGTGAATTTTCTGGATGTACAAATACATCTATCTGACAACCATGAAATCATGACTTCTCTTTTTAAAAAACCGACAGACAGAAACACCACGCTCCTCGGTTCCAGCCACCACCCACCCGCTCTCAAATGGGGATTGCCCTACTCGCAGTTT
This sequence comes from Crinia signifera, assembly GCF_055691185.1. Classification (NCBI taxonomy): domain Eukaryota; kingdom Metazoa; phylum Chordata; class Amphibia; order Anura; family Myobatrachidae; genus Crinia; species Crinia signifera. The sequence goes on along the minus strand of NC_139222.1, from coordinate 288,274,396 downwards.
CTGAGGGCTTTCAGAATCTGTAGTAGTTTGGATGAAGCCAAGAGAGAGATGCAGCGTATGCTGGGGGACTTCCTGACCAGGGGGTACCCTTATAAACTTCTTACTAATACCATGACTAAAGTCCTTTCCCTTGATAGGATGACTGTATTACGCTCACCCAATACCAAACAAATTGGTAATAAAGTGATTTGGACCCAAAAATTCACCACCGCCAGTGAGCGCAATATGCAGACAGCGAGACAGATGTGGCCAATTATAAATAAGGACAACAACCTACCATCCTTAAAAAACTGCACCATTCTTCCGTCTTACAGACGTGGTAGAAATATTAAAGACTTGGTAGTCCATAATGACATCTCTGACTTCACCTCTGCCACACCAGCCCATTTTCTGACACGCAAAAACTGCAATTTCAGATGCCTAGGCTGCATCACTTGTGCTAGCCTGGAGATAGGAGACTCTTTCTCGCACCCCCGTACAGGGGATAAAATTAAGATTAATTATCCCTTCACTTGCACCAGTAAGTACATTATTTACTATATCAAATGCCCGTGTGGCCTCTTATATATCGGAAAAACGATCCGCCAGTTTAAAGAATGGATTGCGATGCACCGCTGCAGCATTCGTGCAGCGTTGGAGGGTAAAGGTTCCGACCAGCCAGTGGCCCGGCACTTTAAGGCTTTAAATCATCCATTACCAACATTACGGTATAAAATTATTGATTGCGTCCCCCCCAACAGGCGAGGTGGTGACAGAGGCCGTGCGCTTCTGCAGCTTGAAGCGAAATGGATACACCGCCTGCAGACTGTCAGCCCACTAGGTCTAAATGAACAACTGTCCTTTTCCTGCTTCTTATAAACAGCCTTCTGTTGTTTACCAACTGCCTCTGGTGTGAACTATGTACACAGCAGTTCTACCTGACAGACCCGTGAGTGCTAGATTTCAGCACCCTCCATTAGGTTCCAGCGCGCACAGCCGCTCATAGCCACAGTGCTTTATCGTAATGTTACATGTATCTGCATGTTGATTTTGCATAGATACAACCAGTACCGTGTAGATTCGTGTATTTCTCGTGTGTTTTTAACTGTATTTCTTACCGTATTTCTCATCTAGTATTTTTACGTGTTTTGTTTGTTAGATCACTATGGTAACGGACACTTTGATTGGCATGCCTCCGGGCGCCCCGGTTTCGTAGGAGCACTGGCGCTCCAATGACGTCATCAGGCCCCCGGCAGCGTGCAGGTGACGGTTTGGCACTTTGGTTTATTAGCACATCTATAAATGTAAGTAACCTTGTACATGTCTGCATCTATGTCTTGATAAAGGATTTCACTATCCGAAACGTTGACAGCATTACCCGTGGGTTTTGTCATTTTTTCTATTTGACTTGCTGTTTTCAGTCTGAGTGCTGGCCAATATTGCTATATATATATATATATATATATATATATATATATATATATATATATATATATATATATATATATATATATATATATATATATATATATATACACACACACATATACATAATATATATATATATATATATATATATATATATATATATACACACATATATATTTATATATACACATATATATACACACACACACACGCACCTGGTAGACCTATTGTTGCAGGAATCCAGTCACTGAGCAGTAATCTGTCACACTTCATTGATATTGATCTACTCTTGCAACCATATGTACTTTTAAACCCATCACATCTGAAAGATTCAAGCACCTTGCTGAAGAGTATAGAAGGAATTATATGGGAAGAAGATCTCTTGTGGATAACCGTGGACATACAAGCCCTCTACTCTTCGATACTACATGCCAGAGGAATCGAAGCAGTTAAAACTATCCTTTTGAGACATAAAAGAACACACCGGAGGAGATCAACTTTATCTTGAAAAGTATAGACTATATACTAACCCACAATTACTTTAAGTTTAAAGAAAAATTCCATCTTCAAACTAATGGGACGGCGATGGGCACAAAAGTTGCCCCAGCATACCTTCTAATGGCAGTATGGGAGGAGCAATATGTGCATAACTCAAACCTGGCAGAACATGTAATCTTCTATCGGAGATATATAGATCTCATCTTTATTTGGAGGGGGACCGTTGAAAGTGTGGAAAATTTCATTACCAGCTTACAGACAAATGATTTCAATTTAAAATTCACTTATAAAGCTCTGGCAGAAAACATTGAGTACCTGGACTTAAACCTCACCGGGGTATCAGAAAAGAACATCACTAAGACGCACTTTAAAGAGGTTGATGCAAACAGTTACATTCCGTACACCAGCTGCCACCAATCTCGGTGGAAAGAGGACGTCCCGTACGCTCAATTTTCCAGAAGAAGAAGAAATTGCAGCAAGTTGGATGACTGAGACAGTCGAGAATGCTCTCAAGAAGATTCGTAGACAGAGGTTATGATCCACAAAGAATTGAGTCAGCTAGGACCAAAGCCTCAAGAAGATCAAGGTAGGAAATGCTTACTAATCCAAAGAAAGCCAACTCGACCATCCAACAAAGTAGGCCCTTCATCACTCAATATAATAAGGAGAATGAGAAGATCAGAAAAATCCTCACAAGACATTGGGTGATACTCTTGAAAGATACGATCCTGGGTCCGCACCTGCCTTCAAAGCCTACTATAATCTACATGAAAGCCAATAACCTGAAAAGCATTGTAGCACCAAGCTGCCTAAAGAGCAACACCGAGAAAAGTCCAAATATGAACTTCCTGAACAAAGTGATCAGGTGTTCACCATGCGGAAAATGCTTCTGTTGCCGCTTCTTAGAAAAAACAACCTTTAAGTGCATGATAAACAATAGAGAACATACACTGAATTCACCCACTACCTGCAACTCCACATACGTGATCTATAGAATTACCTGTGGATGCGGCTTGGCGTACATAGGGAAAACAAAACGCCAAATTAAACTACGAATCCAAGAACACATGCGAAATACCTAAAATAAGATCACCACGCATAGCCTACCAAGGCATTTTATGGAGAAGAATAATTTTCTTATTAATGCCAGCAATTTAAACTTTACAGTTCTTGAGCAAATCCACACAGATCTGAGAGGAGGAGATAAAGATCAAAAATTATCAAAGAGAAACCTATTGGATTTATTATCAAAGAGATTTACAAGATAAAACACTGCGCTTGGGAGCAAGCTTAAAACTGTCTGGTGAATCTGTCACCCAACACACAGAACAGATACAAATGTAGGAAAGAGTACCGACAGTATTTTCAAGCGCTCCCTCTCTTCATGTATCCAGACGCAACTCCGTCATAGATGTCTCTAATGGTTGCTCATGTGACATGAAAAAAGGAAAGAAACCACATATAGTCTGATAACTTCAAATGCAGTTTCTACCAATAATGGGTTTTATATGGTGAAAACCGTACCCTGTGCTGTGGTCCACTAAATGAATGGTGGACTATTCACACTTTGGTTTGAGGGAGTGATGTGACTCCAAAGAATACTTCAATCCTCTCCAAGTTGTTCCACATAGAAGAACCAGAGAGATAGGTGTCCAGAATGGTGAAGTATGTTTTTAATATGTTCAAAACAATACAATATAAAAAAATGGGTGTAAACAATGGACTCTCACAAGATGAAATGGTCTACTGTGTAAAAGCAGACAAACAGAGCATAAGATGACAAACCACAGGCGTTTCTGGATGCTTTCTGTCGGTATTCCAGTCCTGATGTGTTGTCCAGTGTTTACAGGTCCCCTCTGCCAACGCGTTTCAGACTATGAGTCCTCAAGGGCTTAATGAAAACATAGACATGGTCTCATTTTTGGGGTAACCAAAATCAAGTTAGATCACACTAGTACTCTATTACTTCTACTGTCATTTTTCTTTCTTCATTCTTCACCTGACACAATGGTTTCTTGTGAATTTATCACTTCCATGTCTTCATTCTGTTAGCAAGATTTATGTAGAAGTAAACCTACACTGGTATGAGAGTTCCAGTTGGGTTATTTTGAGAGTATGAATCCCCTGTATTTGCACTGCAGCAATGATAGTGATGGTTTGTAAATATGGAGACACTTAGCAGAGATATTAAATATTTGTTATCTTATTTTTACTTAATTTTTTTATTTAATTTTTTTTTATTATTTATTATTATCAATTAATATTTTCAGGACTAAATCACTTATAGTCCTCCACAGTACCTAGGTATTTTTCATCCACCACCGTTAGCACAACTTTAACATTAAGAATTCCAATATTGGAATTTATTAAGATTTTTTAAAAGCTCCCTTAGATACATTAGGTATTTTCCACAATTAGCACGATCGGAGAATCTACATATCACTGGCTTTATCTATATTAAAAAAACAACATGTGAAACTATGTAATTAATATACCACAGGCTTTATATATAAATAATCACGTAAAACTATACCCCTATATACAGGATAGAATACAAAGCCTACTCACACATTCGGAAAGCAAGTGGTACGCAGATGACAGACACTTCCGGGCAAAGTGCTATGTGACAAGTGTGGAACGCAAGCCCGCTCAGGGCTGATGCGCACCTTTATTTAAAACGGTAACGACGGGATAAGACTCACACTTAGGGGATTATTCTGATTCACTCGGAAAGGCACAATCACTCTCTAATGGACAAAACCATATGTACTGCAGGTGGGGCTGATGTAACATGTGCAGAGAGAGTTAGATTTGGGTGTTTTATTGTTTCTGTGCAGGGTAACTACTGACTGCTTTATTTTTACACTGTAAAATAGATATCAGTTTGAAGTAAAACCCCACCCAAATCTAACTCTCTCTGCACATGTTACATCTGCCCCACCTGCAGTGCACATGGTTTTGTCCTTTTGAGAAGGAATTTGCCTCTGCGAGTGAACCAGAATAAGGCCCTTAGTGCAGTCTTAAGCTCCATACCCCTCTGTCAAAATGATTAGGTCTTAAGTTTTTAATTAAGCAAGGAATCTATTATATCAGAGCGTAAAACAGGAAGTGACGTCAGCCCCATAGCGCTACATATAGCGGCGCAGTTCAGCATTAGAGACACTTGCAGCTTGGAAGTGCATGCATACACTTGGATACTAGTAAGCGGTAAGCACCCTTTTTTAAACTATACGTCTCCATATATCTCTCTCTTGATCTGTATTTGTGTTACTTTGTATTCCTATATGGAAAATCTCTACATACCGCTGTTTGATTTCCATGCCTTTATGTAAAAACAGTTTGTGTTCACACTGTTTGATACTTTATTGTACTTTTGTTTCCATGTGGAAATGGGACAATAGTTACCATTTGTTATTTATGTCACCATACAAAAAAAAAGTTTAATTTATCTGTTACCCTTTATAAACTGTATGTAACCACTTAAGTATATGAAATCCATGTGGTTATAAGCTGATTATATATATATACAGTTATTAATGGATGTCATAAAATGAAACGCCACCAAGAGACGTCACTCTTGAAGTTTCTTGTTGGATATATTGGCACATTTAGTTGAGTCTTTGGCATAGAAATGATATATATCATGTATTTACATTTGTAGATTTTTCTCAATCCAAAAGGACTTACGGTTAAGTCCCCTCATTTTGAACCTGTTTGTTTTGGACCATATGCACGGATGCCGCACTGCAGTTGGTATGTACCATCGCTCCAAAAAATCCCTTATCTGATATTATAACATGCTCATCCATTAAAACTGGTACCATATAATGTTTACAGAGACCAGTGACTAATATCAAGTCCATTCGGGACTAAAAAAGAACCGGACCCAATTTTTGTTTTGATCTTATGATTAAGTTGCATTCTAACATCGTTATGTAAATCACTCAAATACGTTTGGGTGGAGGGAATCATAAAAATCCCCTCTATGTATATACTAAGGTTCTCTCTTTCCACCATCTAGAGCAGTGGTTCCCAACCTTTGTTCTCTCCCGTACCCCTTGATTAGGCTTTTCATTGATGAGTACCCCCTCCTCTCAATTTAAAATATAGACAGTACTTATGAGTGGAGTGGAAGTGAGCGGTATGCGTATCCTTATGCATGTCCTTATATGAAGGAGTAGCTGACAGGATTAGTGCCCTTCCGTGTCTGGCCGCTGGCTGTGTATGGTCTCCAGGGTTCCCACTTACACCTGTAGGATTAATGCCACTGCTTCTTCCACCCGTGTCAGGTCAGGGCAGATGATTGCTGTCTGAGGGCAGCATGGGTAGCTCACATTGGATTGCTATTCAAGCAAAAGCACAATGAGACACTGATGACGCTGAAGACAGAACCATAAGTGACACAACATGGTTCTTCTCCATAGCAATGGGTCTTCTTCAGCCATCAAAAGACTTTCATCTTCCGCCATTACCAATATTATTTTCAAGTACCCCCAACTGGTCTGCAGAGTACCCCCAGGGGTACTAGTACCCCAGGTTGGGAACCACTGATCTAGAGTCTATGTATGCCCCTGAGGAAGTCTGAGTGACGAAACGCGGCGGGTTATCTATGATGAAAATTTTGTGACTCGCTATACTATTGAAAAACACTTCATGCTGCTAAAAACCTGTTTTTAATAAAATGTCTATATATATATATATATATATATATATATATATATATATATATATATATATATATATATATATATATATATATATATATATATATGTAGGAAGATCTAACCACCCTTAAAAAAATCCTACAAAAACAAACTAGATCAAGCTGGGATCTGTCAAGCCTTGAAAATTATTGCAAACAGAAAATAACCCCAAGAGGCCTCAGACCAAAAACCTTTCCAGCCTTCAACTTACACACGGAAAATTTAAGGAAGGAATGGGAAGCAAGCCTACTTAAATGCTCACAAGAACTAATGTCAATCCTAATACGTCACAACCATCTCATATTGGAAGAATGCACATAGAAAATTGAGGCATTGGGGAAGAAATTAGAGAAGTGGGAAACTGACCCCATTTTTCAGAATAATTTTGAAAAAAACAAAAAGGACCTAGACAAGTACGAATAAATAATTTTAGAACGCAAGAGAAGCAAATTTCTCAGGGACCAACACGACTTTGCCACTGGCAGAATCTTCAATTGGACCAGATTCCAAAAAACACAGAGGCAAGAATCCAACTACAGACCAAGAGGTACTCCCTCCCCATCAGAATATTCCAGCGATAATAGCGAAACTCGTATGCCAATACCCACAACAGGGGTTCAGAGGATTTTTTAGAGTTTGGAAGTGGACGAGGCCAATACAGAGGAAGAGGAAGATGAGAAGAGGGAGGAAGAAACAGAAGAAGAGACTGGTCGAGATGGGAGCCGAGACAGCCAAGCAGGCAGTCTCAACGGAACAGACAACAACAGACACACTGACCACAAAACTCCAGATTATAAATCTATCAGACCATGACCTAACTCCAACTCAGATCAAAGTCTTAGAAAAGGGCCTTTCCTTCTCCCCATCTAAAACCTTCAATCGCTTCAAATGGGAAACCAACATAAACCTATTTGGAAGGAAACTATTACTTGCCAAATTCCATGCACAACGAGAAAAAGATAGGACAAACGGCACCTCCACCGAATGGACCACAAGTGAGCTACAGGCGATCCAAGATTTGGAAGACCTACAGAACGAGGATGAAACAACACCTCCCAGTAGAGTTATCTGCAAGAAAAAAAATCGACCTTCTTTCCCAATGACACTATATGTCCTGAAGTGAAGGTGTTTACAAAATTGGTATCCCGCGATCTGGACAATCTCCATCACAACAAAAAGAAAAAATACAGATTCAATACCAACCTCACACACCTGGAAACAAAGGCTATAAAGGAAATTCGGGAATGGCAGGATGTACAGATAAAGCCTTCCGATAAAGGTGGCAACATCGTTCTGTGGCCAACCCAGATGTACCTCAAGGAAGTACATAAACAATTGGAGGACAAAGCATGCTACCTCAAGACCCCATTTGACCCTACCACCAACTTTCAAACGGCATACGAAAGAATAACTAATGGAGCCTTCGCCAACGGGATCATCACTAAACCGGAACATCAGTTCCTCAAAAATCCAAATCCCAGAATAGCCACGTTTTACTTACTACCCAAAGTACATAAAAACCTGAATGAACCACCCGGGAGACCAATTGTCTCCGGAAACGGATCCCTGATTGAAAACGCATGTACTTTCCTAGACGTACACCTCCGCCATCACGTTACGAGCTTACCGTCATATACAAAGGACACGGCTGACGTCCTGAAAAAACTTCACGATGTTCAGTTGGAGGAGGACCATCTTCTTGTATCCTTAGATGTAGAATCATTATATAACTGCATTAAACATGACTTCGGAATACAGGCAGTAAAATACTTCATGGAAATGGAGGGCACCACCGAATTTCATGACTTTCTTCTCAACTTACTAGACTTTGTCTTGCACAAAAATGATTTTGTCTTTAACAACCACTACTACATCCAGGGAAGGGGGACGGCGATGGGGGCAGCTTGTGCCCCCACCTATGCCAACCTCTTCCTTGGATGGTGGGAAAGAGAATTTGTCTTTCAGGAAGAAATGGATACCGAGTGCATACACAGCTGGATGCGATATATCGACGATATTCTGATTATATGGAAAGGCACCCACCAGCATCTCACAGATTTCATCCACAAACTAAACAATAACAATCTAAACCTGAAATTTACATTTGAATGGAGTAAAGACAGCATAACCTTCTTAGACCTTCGCATCTACCGAGGAGATAACATTTTATCGACTGAATTGTACAGGAAAACAACCTCAACTAACAGCCTGTTACATAACACCAGTGCCCACTTCCCCCCAACTAAAGCAAATCTCCCCAAGGGGGACATACAAATGTTACATCCATAACTGACAGATATGGTGATGCCATCAATATCTGGGGATTCTATAATTGTAAATGCCTCAACATGATCTACTGCATCACTTGCGCATGCCAGATCAAATATGTGGGGATGACTTCGCGACCTCTCAAGCAGAGAATCCTTGAGCACATAAGCAATGTAAGAAATGCAACTAATGACCGCAAGAAATTTAAAACCATCACCACACCCGTCATTTCCAGCAAGTACATGACTAACACCGACGCCCTCCTTTTCTTTGGACTCGAGCAAATTTACCTAGGCAGAAGAGGGGGTGACATCAACAAAGCATTACTCAGAAGAGAGAGTTGGTGGATTTTTCAACTAGGGACACTTGCACCAAATGGCCTTAATGAGGGTATCAACTTTAGTGCATTCTTACAATAAATCTTCATTCACCTACCCTCTCAAACCTTTAAAGTGCTCAAACCCCATATACCCTTTTCATACAAGGCTTTCTGAGACACCCAAGTCAGCAGGTCACCATTTGTTAGCTTGCTTGTGGTGTTTTCTATCAACTATAACCATGGCTGTCATGTATTTATAACTGTTGGTTACAGTGCACTTGATTGTCAAATTGTGTAACACACACACACACACACATTATATATATATATATATATATATATATATATATATATATATATATATATATATATATATATATATATATATATATATATAAATTACTTCCAAGTGTGAGTCCATGTTGGCAAGCGATACCAAGCTATCTCCAGGTAAAAACTTTCCTTCCAGGATACAGCTCCAACCATCTGATAGACATCAGTTGCCCACCATACGGCCAATCGGAGGGCACTGCCATATAGGCATCAGCTGTCCCAGCTACACTATTTACTTATTGCATGGACACCATCCCGCACCAACTATGCTATGCACCACTTATGTCACGATGTGTGACAGCTATTAGGGCAAACTACCCCCCTTGTTATCATACAGACCCCATCCTGGCAAGAGGAGTTTTTATCCCCTCTGACGTGGGCAATATAACTCACTTCAACTCTATCCTCCAATCCAAGCCCCTTTTGTAATTACATTTCATTTCTAATTTTACTTTCATTTCCAACGCAATGGCTATTAGCAGTTTTCAGCCTTCCCCGTCCAGCATCACACATTACTATAACATTTACCATCCCCCATCGCTTACAGGTCCCTGTTCGGCAACAGGCCAATTCCATTGCACGGCATTACGTGGCATTTAGGCAGTTAATCATACTGTCACCTTTATCCTACTATGAGGAACCACTCGCATCTGAGTGTCCCCCTCACACATGCCGGCACGGCACCTCTTACATTAAACAGTGTAAACCAGCGTGACTCACTGACTGTCTGTATGACAGTAGCACTGGCCACCTCTGATTGGCTGCTTCGGATGCCAATCAGCGGCGCCGCCCATTGATTGGCTGATAGTTCCGTCATTAGACGGGCTTCCCCCCCTTCTCCTCCACGCGTCAGTGACCAAGCGTCATAGCGAAACACATGTCTGACGCGCAGGACACACCTCCCCGAGGACACCCTCTCCATTGTTTCACCCCAGACACGCCGCTCCGGCATTTGCCTCCAGCTCCACCAGCAGTAAGGTAAACCAGGCTCGAGCCTGCCAGCTCCCCCATTGAAGGGGGATATGCCCTGCCATCCCCTTTTACCCCTTGGTGCTTACCGGTCGATACGCCGCCCGGCACTCGGCCGCTTTGCGAGTGCTAAGGTAAAAACAGGCAGAAGCCTGCCAGCACCCCATCACCAAGTAGCACTATCCAGTCACAGCACTGGTTACGCAGTGCACCAGCACTTTATTTGTCAATTAATGTTATTGAGCCGTTAACACTGGTGTTTAACTGACATAGCTCTATCCTATACAGGTAGCAATAGGCGGGGCAGTTCACTTAGAGTGGCTTGCCTAGAGGCTTATACGCTATACTGTGTTTGACCTTGCATTATTCCTGACAAACACCTACACACGCCACAGCTTATTGTGCAGATTAATTGGTGCATGTTTGTTTGTTTACGCACTCCTAAAACACCGGACGAATACTGTACCAATACTTAATGGTGGAGTTCAAAGGTCCACTATATATGTATGTTGTGCTGACATAGCCTTAATCCTTACAGACAGCAGGTGACTTTTCTCCCTGATATTACTTAATGTGACTTTACAACTCTTGTCGCCTTATTTATGCTAAATTTCATTTTTTTTTTATACCACGGCACCTACTGCCATTTACCTTTACAACAGCTTTTATTCCAAGTGAACTTTATGCTAATTTTGTCGTTACCACTGTGTAACTGAAGAGACAGTCGCAGGGTGTGGAGACTGTCTCAGGGTAATAATCACCCCTAAACAGAACCTCCTGTATAAGAACCTAACCTCAGAGCGAACCTTCAATGTTCTGTTCAATAACAGTGTTTAAACAAACCCCGGGGTGAACCGGGTGGTCAGAACAATTAAACCCTGACACCCGGAACACTAGCCTTCTATTGGACTGAGGGTACATTCATTCATTTTTTCCAATGTTCTTCAATCCTTCTGTAACTATCACTTACATCAACTCAGGCAACTCGCGGTAACGCTATCTTTTCTTCTCATTCAAGGGAGGACTGCCTTGCCCCCTCTCTCTCATCCACAATCCTATACTGTGTACGATTGTGGACAGCAGAAGTGGGGTCTAGACTAACACATCCGACCATCTATCCTATCCACAATCCTAATTTTAAGTGACTTTCTCATTGGCATCACCAGAATCTACCTCCCTGCAATGCTTACATGGTAACAGGGAGGGACTCTCAGGGGTTAGCCAACAGCAGAAGCACACTCTAGCTCACTTCGAATCAGCGTTGCTCTCTCATTATTCATTTACAGCCATACCTCACTGAAATCGCCTGGTACCATCCGAACCCAGAAGCTAAACAGTGATGGGCCGACCCAGTACCTGTCTGGGGAACTAACAGGGAATAGTCGGTGCTGTAGCTCACCATAACAGCAGAAGCAAATGCGCTGTGGGAGTCATGCATGACCGTTATCTTTTTTTCTCTTTCCTCTCACCCCATTTCTTGATCCTCCATTCACTGTCCCCCAGCATTTTCATCTTCATCTTTTCCCGGTACCAAGGAGGTGTGTCCTGCGCCACCTCAACTGTTATTTTCCTCCACGATAAAAAATTCAGATGTCAAATTAATGATTTTTTATTTACTGTATTTCTAGAGGAACAGTTGATGTATAAAGAAATTTTCGCTGTATATATCTAGAAACCCACCATTGAGTTGGGTATTCTCCGATTTATTCCTTCAAAGTGGAGGGATGAACCAAACCTTTATTTTAAGTGTTGAAGCATTAAAAGTTACATTTTAATATGTAGACATCATTACATTCTTATATTTTCATATTGTTTATAAAAGTGTGCCCCAAAAAGCCTTGTCGGTTCCCTTTGAGTCGCCTCCAGACTCCATTTTTTCAGTTTAAACATTGAACTCTATTTTGGGAGCACCACCAACCATAGACCACAGCCGCAAAATCCTACAACGGAGGATATATATACAGTTATTAATGGATGTCATAAAATGAAACGTCACTCTTGAAGTTTCTTGTTGGATATATTGGCACATTTAGTGGAGTCTTTGGCATTTAAATATATATCATATATATTGACATTTGTAGATTTTTCTCAATCCAAAAGGACTTACGGTTAAGTCCCCTCATTTTGAACCTGTTTGTTTTGGACCGTATACACGGATGCCGCACTGCAGTTGGTATGTACCATCGCTCCAAAAAATCCCTTATCTGATATTATAAAATGCTCATCCACTAAAACTGGCACCATATAATGTTTACAGAGACCAGTGACTAATATCAAGTCCATTCGGGACCAAAAAAGAACCGGACCCAATTTTTGTTTTGATCTTATGATTAAGTTGCATTCTAACATCGGTATGTAAATCACTCAAAAATACGTTTGGGTGGAGGGAATCATAAAAATCCCCTCTATGTATATACTAAGGTTCTCTCTTTTCACCATCTAGAGTCTATGTATGCCCCTGAGGAAGTCTGAGTGACGAAACGCGTCAGGTTATCTATGATGAAAATTTTGTGACTCGCTATACTATTGAAAAACACTTCATGCTGCTAAAAACCTGTTTTTAATAAAATGTCTGTATAATTTTTTTACCAATATTAATGATGACTACTGTGTCTGATTGAATAATCTGAGGTGGTGGTTATACATTGGAAGGTGCACTCTATATTCTTTCTGTGTACATTTGTGTTTTTTTCCAGGGGGGAATATATAAAGTTGCAGCCACACTCTTACTAGCGCAGTGAAAGGGTATATATATATATATATATATATATATACAGTAGTTGTATTCAAAATTATTCAACCCCCAATGCTGTAAAGGGGTTTAGGGACTATAGTGTACATTTGGAATTGTATTCAGAATGAAATCCTACAAGGACGTTTTAAAGAACCAAATGCAACTAAAATGACATCAATTGTTTATATAACACAGTAGTAAATGTTTATTTTGTGGTTTCTTCATTGCCACAATTATTCAACCCCTTAAAGACTACCACTCTGAAGAAGAGGGGTTAATTCTGGTGTTTTCAATCAGGTATTGAAAACACCTGTGGATGTCACCGAGCACCAATCAAGCATAATAAGCACCAATTAGGCAGCTTTAAAATGACTGTGATACTCAGCTCCTTCTAGACATTTACTGGTGTGGTTACAAACATGGTGAAGTCAAGAGAATGGTCCAGGAAGACAAGAGAAGAGGTGATTTGTCTTCACAGGAAGGGCAATGGCTATAAGAAGATTGCAAAGAAGTTAAACATACCAAGAGACACCATAGGAAGCATCATTCGCAAATTCAAGGCAAAGGGCACTATTGAAATGCTACCTGGTCGTGGAAGAAAGAAGATCCTGACTTTGACTGCTGTGCGCTACCTGAAGCGTAGAGTGGATAAAAGTCCCCGTGTGACTGCTGAGGAACTGAAAAAAGATTTGTCAGATGTGGGTATAGAAGTTTCAGCTCAGACAATAAGGCGCACACTGCGTCTCCATGCCAGAACCCCCAGGCGCACCCCCTTGCTGTCTCCCAAGAATAAGAAGAGTCGACTGCATTATGCCAAAAGTCATGTGGGCAAACCACAAAAGTTGTGGGATAGTGTTCTGTGGACTGATGAAACAAAATTAGAACTGTTTGGGCCCATGGATCAACACTATGTTTGGAGGAGGAAGAACAAGGCATATGACGAAAAGAACACCTTGCCTACTGTGAAGCATGGCGGAGGGTCAATTATGCTTTGGGGCTGTTTTGCTTCTGCAGGTACAGGGAAGCTTCAGCGTGTACAAGGTACCATGAATTCTCTTCAGTACCAGGAGATATTGGATGAAAATGTGATGCAGTCCGTCACACACCTGAGGCTTGGGAGACGTTGGACCTTTCAACAGGACAATGATCCCAAGCATACCTCCAAGTCCACTAGAGCATGGTTGCAGAGGAAAGGCTGGAACATTTTGGAGTGGCCATCGCAGTCACCAGACTTAAATCCGATTGAGAACCTCTGGTGGGACTTAAAGAAAGCAGTTGCAGTGCGCAAGCCTAAGAATTTGACTGAACTGGAGGCTTTTGCCCATGAAGAATGGGCGAAGATACCCGTAGATCGCTGCAAGACACTTGTGTCAAGCTATGCTTCACGTTTAAAAGCTGTTATAACTGTAAAAGGATGTTGTACTAAGTACTAAGATTGAATGTCACTTGGGGGTTGAATAAAAACTAATAATGATGTGAGCACAGAAAAGACATTTGTGGTTATTTCATTATAAACATAAGTTTATATTTCTCTGACCTACAAGTGCCTCTTTCATGTAAATGTAAGCAAGATGACTGAATGATCAAAATCAATGTCAAACTGGCCAAAACATTCAATTTCAGTGGGGGTTGAATAATTTTGAATACAAATATATATATATATATATATATATATAGTCCAGGATTCCCACACTTTTGTGCAGGATATAAGGTGCTGACTCTCTATCCTGGAGGCTCCTTTCATCTACTACCACGCTGGCTCTCTCTTCATAACAAGCTCCTTGACAAAGGTCCAAGGCAGGGACCGAAACGTTGGAGCATATGGAGCACCTTTTGTGAAATAAACCAAATGCCTTTGATGATTGATTTTTGAGTTCAAATACTCTTAATTCCGGCGAGTGCCTTATATCCTGCACAAAAGTGTGGGAATCCTGGACTATGTTTGGGTGTATACATAAAAATATACACTCTTTATAAGGCACCCCAAGTTGCACTAGATGAGTGCGAGTGCGGTCTTCCTCTGTACTATATATATATATATATATATATATATATATATATATCTATATATCAACAACCTGGCACTCACTTCCCTCAATAAGACTCACAAGCTCATAAATTTCGTTTGCAACGTTTCGGATCTCTTTAATGGATCCGTCGTCAGGCAGTACAGTATACACCCGGCGCTTCTCCATAATGGAGACATATGGGCCCCTGGGCCCCCAGTCCATCACCTGGACCAGCGCCAGCAGCTCCACCTGGCTAAAAGGCGCAGCCCTTGCTGTAGACATATTGGCAACGGCGCAGTTATTAACTGCAGGTACATATATAACTTTTGTTGGTTGCGGATTGGTGGAAACTAAGTTTTTTTATTGTTAACTTTATTAATCCATCTTACATTAACAATATGTATGCGAATGAAAAGATTCGCTGACCGTTCCGATATGCACACCAGAACATACATTATGCATTCAATGTAAGGAGACAGGTACTGTATATACAGTGTGCGAAAAATTATACACGCAACCATCTACTAATACATACGCTGATAATAACGCACAGACAACATGTTGCTGTGTGAATAATTAATACACATAACAAATGTAAGGAAAGCATTGTACTGTAACGTTGGTATGTTTTTAAATTTAGATAAGAAAGCATACACGTACTCCAACAGAGACCACCTGAAAACACTCATCAGTGGAATGACATATGCACACATTTAGCCATGTAGCACACAATGGTCAACAACCTGCATATGTTCATGTACAGGTGAATGCTCAGGTGCGTTGTTCCTGTGTAATTTAAGCAGGATTTATCGGCGGTAATTAGCTACTACATTGCGGGGAGAAAAATACGCCCCTTGTGCAAGGCGGGAGTTTACCATATAAATATGCAGCCACATGCAGACCACATTTGCTGCAAACATGTCAGGCTCTGATGATTCCGCAGCTGAGGACGCCCTACAGAGGGAAATAGCGGAATCCCTGCTGGAAGCTTTGAGCAAGAGGGAACAGGAGCGGAAAGGGAACAGGAGCGGAGAGGGAACAGGAGCGGAGAAGGAGCAGGCCGCAAGAACAAGGGGGCCCCTCACAAACAGGCCGTGTTCCAACTACACCAGCTCAACACGGGCCCAGCAACCAGCCAGAACAAGAGGTTGCATCTCTGCAAACATTTGTGACCCAGCAGCTGCATGGTGAGGTGACTGGGGCCACCAGAAAACGATCTGCACCATCTAGGCAGAGTACTGAGCAGGATACCACCAGCAAAAAAGAGAAACCCTGCATTTCTAGGGGAAGAATTGAATGTTTTATACTACTCCTAGCACGAGAATGGATTTAATTAGTGCCCAGGAAGCTGTCTTCCAGTTCAAAGACGAACATTTGGGAGAAGATCACAGAGGAAGTGAACAAGGTGTCAAGATTTGAAAGGGATTTGGTGTACGTGAAGAAAAGGCAAGTGTGTTTCTCCCCCTGATAATCAAATGTGTGTACATATGTTACATGTATGTTTTGAGGATAATAGAAAGGTGTGTTTGTAGATGGTGCTACACTTCAATGACATGTGAACACAACCATGTCTAATAACCCACATTTATATATGAAACATGCACCCTTGGTGTGATGTGAGGTTATGGCCACAGTTCTGCTCATGTGAAGTATGTGATGGGACAACAGCAAGTGTGTTGTTGTAAAAGAGTTGTAGTAACATGTTCCATATGATGCTAATGAAACAAGGATGTCCAAACTGTGCACATGTAGCTGTTGAGAAACTACACATCCCAGCATGCCTTCCCATAGTTACATGACTCCTCAATAGCAACACTGGCAAGCTATGGTGGAATGTGTAGTTTCACAACAGCTGGAGGATCACACTTTGGCCATGGCTGCTATCATTTCAGCATAGTGAGATATGTATGTGCATTTAGCGGCCTAATGAGTGATATGAGACACTGTAATGCCTCATAATGGTGACAAATGTATGTGTGGCAAAAATATGCAGAAAATAAAACATATCACCCACACTAGGAAATTTAACGTAGTAATGATGTTCTGTAGCACAGTGGTGCACATATCTCCTGATTAAATGTATTATTTTTGATTTGTAGGTGGACAGACTTCAAAAATGGAATGAAGAGGAAGATGACTGACCGGTACAATCACAGCATGTCCACTGGGAGGGGGCCTATGCCATCCAATTTGGAATATAGCCCCCTGGAGCTCTTGGTATTGGATGTGGTGGATATGGCAGAGGTCAGGGGGATATCCAATATGGATAGCGAGCTCCCGGTGGAGGTCTTTGCTGCTGAGCTTCCAGGTAATTTACAGTAATGCATTGATTGTGGTAAGAGATATTGTTTGTGTAGGTGATGGTGACATTGTTTTTAATTTTTATCCTAGAAGATCCAAATACTCCTGAGGTACCGGCAGCATCTTCCCCTTCAGACCCACAAGTGGACCAGCCTCTGCCAACAGGACGCCCCCAGCCACAGGCAACATGCAAGCCGCTGGCATGCAAAGCATTGCCCAACAACTCAGACTCACAATGACATTCTGGCGGAGCTGCTCACCACCGTCAGGTCCCAAAGGGACGACACCCCATCTGCTGCCCCGCCCCAAGCTGCTCCACAACCTTCCACCTCTGCTGACCCTCCTGTGTCCACTGGCCAAAGACGGTGCAAGGCTTCTGTCCCCAAGGCCCCATCCAAAAAGGGCCAAAATAATGACAACTGAGTCACTTCCTCTGTGTTTGGACCCCAAATGTTTTAATTTGCACTGGGGATCCACTTCCTGAGTTCTAAATCTATCCATTATCGTGCCAAGGGCAGTAATCTGTTTAATTTGGCCTCTTGAAATGCAGGGTTTATTTTTGCTGGTGTGTATCGTGCTTAGTATTCTCCCTGGGTGTTGCAGGTCGTAATCTGGTGTCCACATTTATTTCACCATTGTAGTTGCTGGGTAACACGTTTGTAGATATGTAACTTCTTGTTCTGGCAGATTGTTATTTTTGTAATTATATTATTTATGTTATTATTTATGCCATTAAATAAAATAAAAAAGCTGTGATGCTTAACAGCAAATAAATTCTTTCACAATTAAAAACCACGTGTTGTATGTGTAATTTCTTGTGTCAACCAAATAATACATTTATGTGTACTTACTGACCTTGGTCTTTTGGTGCATTTAGTGAAGTGTTTGCCATGTATAACCCTCTCCATGGCCATGCACATGTTCATATCCACCATTTACCTGTTAGTTTGTTTGTGTCAGCACATGTGCAGAGCAACTTGATAGGTGAGAAAGCAGTTTCTGTGCAGGTGAGTTAATTCCTACATTAGTAGTTAAAATCAGGGCCAGAACAATGATTTCGTCATGGAGTGAGTGAAAAATTATACACGCAACCATGTACTAATACATACACTTATAACAACGCACATACAACATGTTGTATGAAAAATTAATACACATAACAAATGTAAGGAAAGCATTGTAATGTTGGTATGTTTTAAAATTTGTTTAAGAAAGCATACACATACTCCAACAGAGACCAACTGAAAACACTGATCATTGGAATGACATGTGCACACATTTATCCATGTAGCACACAATGGTCAACAACCTGTGTATGTTCATGTACAGGTGAATGCTCAGGTGCGTTGAGATTGGGAATTATCAGCGGAAATTAGCTACTACATTGCAGTGAAAAATATATACCCCTTGTTCAAGGCGGGAGTTTAGCATATAAATATCCAGTCAGATGCAGCCCATATTTGCTGCAAACATGTCAAGCTCAGATGATTCTGCAGCTGAGGACGCCCTACAGAGAGCAAGAGCTGAATCCCTGCTTGAAAGTTTGAGACAGAGGGAACAGGAGCGGAGAAGGAGGGCCCAAGAGCAAGGGGGCCCCTGACTAACAGGCACTGTTACAACTCCACCAGCTCAACAAGGGCCAATCAACCAGCCAGAACAAGAGGTTGCATCTCTGCAAACATGTGTGACACACCAACTGCATGGTGAGAGAACTGGGGCCACCAGAAAACGAGTACTGAGCAGGATACCACCACCAAAAAGAGAAACCCTGCATTTCAAGAGGCAGAATTGAGAGTTTTAGTGCCCCGAGCACGAGAATGGATAGAAATAGCTCCCAGGAGGCCGGTTCCCAGTACAAGGCTAAAGATTTGGGAGAAGATCACAGAGAAAGTGAATCAGGTGTCAGGAGTGGAAAGGGATTTGGTGTCAGTGAAGAAAAGGCAAGTGTGTTTCTCCCCCTGATAATGAAATCTGTGTGTACATATGTTACATGTATGTTTTGTGAATAATAGAAAGGTGTGTTTGTAGATAGTGCTCAATGACACATGTGAACACAACCATGTCTAATAACCAACATTTATATATGAAACATGCACCATTGGTGTGAGGTGAGGTTATGGGCACAGTTCTGCTCATGTGAAGTATGTGATGGGACAACAGCAAGTGTGTTTTAGAAAAAGAGTTGTAGTAACATGTTCCATATGATGCTAATGAAACAAGGATGTCCAAACTGTGCACATGTAGCTGTTGAGA
Organism: Crinia signifera; assembly: GCF_055691185.1. Taxonomy (NCBI): domain Eukaryota; kingdom Metazoa; phylum Chordata; class Amphibia; order Anura; family Myobatrachidae; genus Crinia; species Crinia signifera. The sequence goes on along the minus strand of NC_139222.1, from coordinate 288,254,602 downwards.
AACTACACATCGTCTGTGAAAGATACGCTGATTTACAGCACACAGGAGACACCGGCTTACTTACCCAGTGCCTCCTGTCACCCATACCCGTGCATCCCGCTGATGTAAGAGATATGCTGATTTACAGCACGTAGGAGACACCGGCTCATTTACCTAGTGCCTCCTCTCACCTGCACACCCGTGCATCCCGCTGAGGGCTTCCCCGGCTGACAGTCTCTGACTTGCGGCAGCTCCAGAGCACACATAATAGACGCTGATTGACGGCAGCTTTTGGAGACGCGCACACGCCAAGCGGCAGAGACAGCGGGGATCACGCACCTCCTGACACAGCGGCAAACCCGGCGGAGATCAAGGACTTGATCCCCGGGGTGAAATTAGAGGTATCCACTGTCTCCTTCCCTCCTTTCTTCCCCCTCTCCTTCTCTGGTTCCCTGCACTTGCTTACACTCTATATCTATCTTAAACTGCGAACAGCCAAACTATAGGCTGCATGCCGCTCATCCTCCACCTATACAATTATTGCAAGTGTCGGACAGCAGCGCAATCCAGCCATTAGCACCATAGCTGTACTTATCCTACTCATCCCTCTAAGGAAACACTCATCCTGAGGGATAAGGGAATGAATCACCCTGCACTGGCTTTATTCTAATCAGGGGAACATACCCCACCCAAAGGACAGCAGTTTTCCATATTTCCTTTTCCTTTGTTCCTCTCTCCCTGCAACCCCTATAACTGTAATGTACCAGAATTTTTATTGTAATTTTCTTCTACCTTTATCTTTTGTAGGTTCTGCACACTTCCTTTCTTTGCTGCCAAGGATCTTCTCTTGTCGGTAAGTATAAGCAATTTCTTTTATAATAAGGTGTTTATTTATACTTTTCGATATTATATTAAATATATATATATAACTTCTCATTTCTAACAGGATATGAGACAATGCATAACCACGTATAACAGATATAACAGCAAAACAATATCAATTTGTCAACAATGCAATAAACTCGCCTATTTCAATTAGCTAAAATGCAGTACAAACGACGAAATTCAGCGTTATTCTTCTAACAATTCAATTACTATACACATCTACCATGCATAGACTAAAGACAACTTTACCATTTTAAGTACACGTTTCAATTTTATACTGACAGCTCAACTTATGTATCAAAGGATTTCCAGTTAATCTACGGATTGTCCTATTGAGCTGCAAAGTCCTGAATATACACTGTGCTTTATCACCCACAGCGCCTTTCACTGTTTCCTTATAATAAACTGTTTATTTCTGACAGCAACTTTCTGTCCAAAGTATCAACCCTTTTGCTAAAATGTGTAATCCTGTGCTTTAGTGGACTAGACTTCTCGTCTTTAATAATGCCGCTGGTAATAAGGATCTCTTGCTGGATTTATGCTCTGTAACCCTGAAGAGGCTTCACTTGATCCTGTCTGTTTTTTAATCGTAGAAACTACAGTGGTGATTTCTGAAGAACAATGGCATTCCCTTCCTAGGTAAGTGTGCTGTGCTGTTAACAAGTCTTTGTATCCACTTAAGTGTGCACTCTGACACCCTTGCTCCCTGCGATTAGTGAAAGGTTACTCTGCTAGAATCATTGCATTATCCTTAGCATGCTCCCTCTTGTAACCTGAACTAGGTTTGGCTGTCTCCTAATGCTGCTGACAGGCTATACCTGGTCTGTGCTCAAAGATCTGTCAGTCTTATCTGTACAGGGTGCTATATTCTGGCTGCGTTTCTAAAGACTGATCAGGTATTATTACACACAGATTCCGTTTTGTATACAATCCTTTCAGGCAGATTATGGCATACTGCAAATGTTCCAGGTGCTTATTAGATCCGTTTATGACCTCTCTCCACTCTATCTTTCACCTGTTATAGCTTAATACACCTCTTAAGTCATGACCAGCGGTGGGGAGTACCTAAGTGCGTCACTCCTACTGTACTCCCCTTCCTCTCCAGTCTGTGCTTGCCGTGCCCCTGGCTGTACTGCTCCGCCCACCTTTTCTACTGAATGTCGCTCCCTCTCTATAGCAGGCGCTCACCTCTTTTCCCTAGGCCGCGCCTCCGTCGCCGTGCACCGCCCACTATGGGATGGCTTTACTATGAACCAGCCGCACCTCCGTCTCCGGGCGCCGCCCAGTGCCGGCCTTCTCCTACCCGGCTCACCTCCTATTGGCGTCCGCAGCTCCGGGTCCGCCCAGCGGGCGGTGTCACGCCGCCCGGCGGATCAGTGTCCCTGAAGTCGGTGATGGACACCTGATCACCGGAGCTCGGTCCTGGGCTTTAGGTGCTGCGACGCGGTCCTCTCGCGCAGGTATCCTCTTCCGGCACTAGCTCTGTGCACACTGTCGGGGAAGATCTCCGCTGGCTGACAGCAGATGCGGGACTGCCTGCTACCAGCACCGCTGTCCACACTGCTGCGTAGCTCTGCTATTTCCAGCCGCTCTCCACTTCTCCCCAGCTGCGTTACTCTGCTTTACACAGCAGCTCTCCATTTCAGCTATATTGTGCCGCTCTGCAGTCTCTCTCCTCTCTAACTGGTCAACTGTCACCTCCAAACGGCCCCCTGCCTTTTTTTTATGCCTCTGCATGCGGATTTGTGGCATGAGCTCCCCAACTTTATTAGTACTTCACAGTGGCTGTTCTCAGAGATTTTCTCCCCTATGTGGCAGGAGAAATAGTTCAGTCCGTGATTCCTTCGCATGGACTAAGCAAACAGACTAGTCCAATATGCCTAAAGTGAGGGGCATTTCAGTTCACCTAACAGTCTCTGATGACACTCACATACTTTTCTGTAAAAAGGTCTCTGGTTTCTTTTATTCCCTCTATGAGGGACCATAGTTCATTAACTTACGGTATTTACTATATATACATGTATAACATTACCACATGTGCTGGTTATTACATAACCAGGACTCGCTTACCCGCAATACCTCTAAAGCCCCGTGGCATCATATGCTAAAGGAAGCTGACCAACTTGAGGTAAACCTGAGTACACAGAGGGGGGAGACCCCAGTGAGGAAACCTGTGTACCCCCATTTGGTCATAGGTATATAGAGCTGGGCAGCAGCAGTGCTGTGGGGTAGAATCAGAGAGCATAGGTCTGACTTCCCACAATACATAGAGGGCCCAACTATCACAGAAGGCAGCTGGTATGTTGGGTGGTGACGAGTAACAGATGAGGGAGACCTCACTGCGAGAATTCATCATTTCCAGCACACTATAGGTATATAAAGTTGGTGAATTGTCACCTTTGAGGTAACAATATTTTCTCTGACTTCCTCCAGCTTTCCTTCCTTTTTCTTGTCTTTTCTTTCAAATCTATTTCTCTCCCTCTCCTTCCCCCTTTCCCCACTTTTTCTAATCTTTTCCCACACTTACTCCCTATGGGAGAGGAGACAGTGCTTCCTTTATCTATAGAAGCTATATTTTCGCTATTTTCTACTAATGTGTGATTGATACTATTACTGTACAAATTGATGTACTTACTCCACCATTTGCATAAGTACATTATTTCTATACCATACAGATGTATGCGGAATGACAAGTGATAGGGATTGTAACACAGCAGTATTCTATAGAGACAGTTTTTCACATAACTCGTGATATTCATATAGTTGTGCCATAACAGAACCGAACCGACACAGGTTATCTGTAATCGAACAGTGTGTCGTTACGTTAGACATCCAGAGGAAGCAATGTCTTTTGTGTCTGGATAGACTAAATTATACTGTCACCCTACATCTAAGAAGCTATATATTGATGTATTCTTTTTCTCTGTGATTAATTTGATCCCTATCCAAAAACTGTCGATATTAGAGCTACAAACTTGGAAGAGCATCCTAATTGGGGACTGAGACCCCTGTATAAATACAACTACTGCCCACTTAGGGGAGGGTTTTTCCCACGAGGAACGTATTGCCATAGGCCCCATAAACTCAAGTGCTATCTCCAATACAAGCTCATTAATCGTTGTATGTTATATGTATCTGTTTGGTTGTGTTACTGTTTTGTCTGTGTCTAGTGCTTAGTTTTAATAAATTACTTTTAAAGAAATTCTTTTAAACCATTTCATATACAAACGTAAGTAATGTATCACTAATTTCTCTAACAATTACCGTGTGTTTGGGTTCCCTTGTGTTTTCCTTCTGTCAAACCTACAATACTTTCTTGAATTGTTAAAAAACTTTTTCATGAAAAGAGTGCCCCGACAAAGAGAGAGTCTTTCCCTTCTTCCTCTTGAGAAACTACACATCCCAGCATGCCTTCCCATAGTCTAATTACTCCATAATATCAACACTGTAAAGCTATGGTGGGATGTGTAGTTTCACAACAGCTGGAGGAGCATCATTTGCCCATGGCTGCTGTCATTTCAGCATAGTGATCTATGTATGTGCATTTAGCGGCCTAATGAGTGATATGAGACACTGTAATGCCTCATAATGGTGACATAAATGTGTGTGTGGCAAATGTAGGCAGAAAAGAAAACATATCACCCACACTAGGAAATGTAACGTAGTAATGATGTGCAGTAGTACAGTGGTGCACATATCTCATGATGATATTTTATTTTTTGATTTTGTAGGTAGACAGACTTCAAAACTGTACTGAAGAGGAAGATGACTGACTGGTACAAACACAGCATATCCACCGGGAGGGGGCCTATGCCAACCAGTTTGGAATATACCCCCTGGAGCTGGAGACGTTGGATGTGGTTGATGTGGCCAAGGTCAGGGGGGTATCCAATATGGATAGTGAGCTCCCGGTGGAGGTCTTTGCTGCTGCTTTTGACGGTAATTTACAGTAATGCATTGTTTGTGGTAAGAGATATTGTTTGTGTATGTGATGGTGACATTGTTTTAAATTTTTATCCTAGAACAAGCAAATACTCCTAAGGAACCGACAGCATCTTCCCCTTCAGAGCCACAAGTGGACCAGCCTCCACCAACACGACCTCCCCAGCCACAGGCCACATGGGATGCCAGGTGGATAGAGCTGCTGGACAGGATCGAGCAGCAAGGGGTGGAGGCTGCAGCCCGTCGGCAGCAGTTTGGGGAGTTTCTGGTGGATTGGAAGGAGACAAACAGGCAGCAGTTTGAGGCCTTCAACCGCCAGAATGACATTCTGGCGGCTGGCATGCAAAGCATTGCCCAACAACTCAGCCGCCACAATGACATTGTGGCAGAGCTGCTCACCACCACCAGGTCCTAAAAGGGACGACAACCCATCTGCTGCCCCACCCCAAGCTGCTCCACAACCTTCCACCTCTGCTGACCCTCCTGTGTCCACTGGCCAAAGACGGCGTAAGGCTTCTGTCCCCAAGGCCCCTGTCCCCAAGGCCTCATCCAAGAAGGGGAAAAAAGGGCTAAAATAATGACACCTGAGTCACTTCCTCTGTGTTTGGACCCCAAATGTTTTAATTTGCACTGGGGATCCACTTCCTGAGTTCTAAATCTATCCATTCTCGTGCCAATGGCAGTAATCTGTTTAATTTGACCTCTTGAAATGCAGGTTTTATTTTTGCTGGTGTGTATCGTGCTCAGTATTCTCCCTGGGTGTTGCAGGTCGTATTCTGGTGTCCACATTTATTTCACAACTAGGTGATTCATCGCGCCCTACGGGCGCTCTTCACACCGTCGTAAGGGGCTGCGCCCCCTTAATTTGTGAACGTTTGTATATGAGAAATATGGTTAGAATTGTATGAAAGATGCCCTGTATTGCAACTTAGGTGTCCGGAATCGCGGGAGGGGGGGTCGCGGAGGGTGCCGCGAATTGCAGGAGGGGGGGTCGCGGGGGGTGCCGCGAATTGCAGGAGGGGGGGTTGTGGGGGGGTGGATGCTGCGAATCGCAGGAGGGGAGGGATTGCAGAGAATTGCGGGAGGGGGGTTACGGGGGCGGGGGTTGTGGCGAATCATGGTAGGGGGGGTCGCGGGGGGTGTGCCGTGAATCACGGGAGGGGGGGTTGCGGGGGGGTGGGGGGGTGTGACGCGAATCGCCACAAGAAAAAATCAACACAGAAAGGTCAACACATGTAAATGTTGACATAAGTGTGGCACTTCATTGGTGTCCATGTCGACACATGAGAATGAATATGAAAACATTCAAAAAATGAAAAAAAAACTTCAAAAACTCATGTCAACCTTTTTCATTGTCGACCATAGCCATGTCAGTGTTTTCCATGTGCAATTTAATTCTGGAGCTGCCGCGAATCGCGGGGGGTGCCGCGAATTGCGGGAGGGGGGGTCGCGGGGGTGGGTGCCGCGAATCGCGGGAGGGGGGTTACGGGGCGGGGGTTGCGGCGAATCATGGGAGGGGGGGTCGCGGGGGTGTGCCGTGAATCACGGGAGGGGGGGTCACGGGGTGGGGTGCCGAGAATCGCGGGGGAGGTGTGTGTGTGTGTGCCGTGAATCGCGGGAGTGGGGGTTGTGGGGGTGGGGGGTGGGGGGTGTGTGACGCAAATCGCCACAAGAAAAAATCAACACAGAAAGGTCAACACATGTAAATGTTGACATAAGTGTGGCACTTCATTGGTGTCCATGTCGACACATGAGAATGAATATGAAAATATTCAAAAAATGACAAAAAAACTTCAAAAACTCATGTCAACCTTTTTCATTGTCGACCATAGCCATGTCAGTGTTTTCCATGTGCAATTTAATTCTGGAGCTGCCGCGAATCACAGGGGGGGGGGGGGGTGTGCCGCGAATTGCGGGAGGGGGGGTCGCGGGGGTGGGTGCCGCGAATCGCGGGAGGGCGGGGTTCACAGGGGTTCCGGTGGGGGGTTGCCGCGAATTGCGGGAGGTGGGGGGTCACGGGGGGTGCCGCGAATCGCCGGAGGGGGGGTTGCGGGGGGTGTGACGCGAATCGCCACAAGAAAAAATCAACACAGAAAGGTCAACACATGTAAATGTTGACATAAGTGTGCCACTTCATTGGTGTCCATGTCGAAACATGACAATGAATATGAAAAAATTAAAAAATTAAAAATAAATCTTCAAAAACTCATGTCAACCCTTTTCATTGTCGACCATAGCCATGTCAGTGTTTAGCATGTGGCATTTAATCGCAGGAGGATGGTCGCAGGGGGGTGCCGCCAATCGTGCAAGGGGGGGTCGCGGGGGGGTTCTTTTTGCCGCGAATCGCGGGAGGGAGGTCGCGGGGGGGGGGGTGTTTTTTCCGCGTATCGGGGGGGGTCACGGGGGAGGGTTTGCCGCGATTCGCGGGAGGGGGGGGTCGCGGGGTGGTGGTTATGCAGCGAATTGCGGGAGGGGTTGTGGGGGGGGTTCTTTTTGCAGCGAATCGCGGGAGGGGGGGTCGCGGGGGTGTTTTTGCTGCGAATCGCGGTAGGGGGGGTCGCAGGTGAGCGGGTGTTTTTGCCGCGAATCGCGGGAGGGGGGGGCGCGCGGGGGGAGGTTTTGCCGCAAATCGCGGGAGGGGGGCGCTCACCTGGTGGTTGTGGAGTAGCAGTGCTGGGCAACATGGGAAGGCAGTGGGTGTCTGGCACTGTCTGTGGGCTCACTGGGCTGGTTCTCTGTCACATACCTCCCAACATGACCATCTCCAGGAGGGACACAATGCTCTGTTTCTAGACTTCCCCTTAATGTATGATTGCCATCACCTGTTTTAAACAGGTTAATTTCTCAGAAAGGTGTTCAGCACAGATGAAGGCAATCACACATTAAGAGGAAAGTCCAGGAACAGAGCGTTATAGACACAGACACCCACTTTGAGTGACAGATGTAGCCAAATATATAGGAGATTGCAGTTGCTGGGTAACACATGTTTGCAGATATGCAACTTGTTGTTCTGGCAGATTTTTATTTTTGTAATTATATTATTTATGCCATTAAATTTTAAAAAAAGCTGTGATGCTTAACAGAAGATAAATTCTTTCACATTTAAAAACCAAGTGGTGTATTTGTAATTTCTTGTGTCAACCAAATAATCTCCTATATATTTGGCTACATCTGTCACTCAAAGTGGGTGTCTGTGTCTATAACGCTCTGTTCCTGGACTTTCCTCTTAATGTGTGATTGCCTTCATCTGTGCTGAACACCTTTCTGAGAAATTAACCTGTTTAAAACAGGTGATGGCAATCATACATTAAGGGGAAGTCTAGAAACAGAGCATTGTGTCCCTCCTGGAGATGGTCATGTTGGGAGGTATGTGACAGAGAACCAGCCCAGTGAGCCCACAGACAGTGCCAGACACCCACTGCCTTCCCATGTTGCCCAGCACTGCTACTCCACAACCACCAGGTGAGCGCCCCCCTCCCGCGATTTGCGGCAAAACCTCCCCCCCGCGCGCCCCCCCCTCCGCGATTCGCGGCAAAAACACCCGCTCACCTGCGACCCCCCCTACCGCGATTCGCAGCAAAAACACCCCCGCGACCCCCCCTCCCGCGATTCGCTGCAAAAAGAACCCCCCCCACAACCCCTCCCGCAATTCGCTGCATAACCACCACCCCGCGACCCCCCCCTCCCGCGAATCGCGGCAAACCCTCCCCCGTGACCCCCCCCGATACGCGGAAAAAACACCCCCCCCCCGCGACCTCCCTCCCGCGATTCGCGGCAAAAAGAACCCCCCCGCGACCCCCCCTTGCACGATTGGCGGCACCCCCCCTGCGACCATCCTCCTGCGATTAAATGCAATGCCACATGCTAAACACTGACATGGCTATGGTCGACAATGAAAAGGGTTGACATGAGTTTTTGAAGATTTATTTTTAATTTTTTAATTTTTTCATATTCATTGTCATGTTTCGACATGGACACCAATGAAGTGGCACACTTATGTCAACATTTACATGTGTTGACCTTTCTGTGTTGATTTTTTCTTGTGGCGATTCGCGTCACACCCCCCGCAACCCCCCCCCTCCGGCGATTCGCGGCACCCCCGTGACCCCCCACCTCCCGCAATTCGCGGCAACCCCCCACCGGAACCCCTGTGAACCCCGCCCTCCCGCGATTCGCGGCACCCACCCCCGCGACCCCCCCTCCCGCAATTCGCGGCACACCCCCCCCCCCCCCCTGTGATTCGCGGCAGCTCCAGAATTAAATTGCACATGGAAAACACTGACATGGCTATGGTCGACAATGAAAAAGGTTGACATGAGTTTTTGAAGTTTTTTTGTCATTTTTTGAATATTTTCATATTCATTCTCATGTGTCGACATGGACACCAATGAAGTGCCACACTTATGTCAACATTTACATGTGTTGACCTTTCTGTGTTGATTTTTTCTTGTGGCGATTTGCGTCACACACCCCCCACCCCCCACCCCCACAACCCCCACTCCCGCGATTCACGGCACACACACACACACCTCCCCCGCGATTCTCGGCACCCCACCCCGTGACCCCCCCTCCCGTGATTCACGGCACACCCCCGCGACCCCCCCTCCCATGATTCGCCGCAACCCCCGCCCCGTAACCCCCCTCCCGCGATTCGCGGCACCCACCCCCGCGACCCCCCCTCCCGCAATTCGCGGCACCCCCCGCGATTCGCGGCAGCTCCAGAATTAAATTGCACATGGAAAACACTGACATGGCTATGGTCGACAATGAAAAAGGTTGACATGAGTTTTTGAAGTTTTTTTTTCATTTTTTGAATGTTTTCATATTCATTCTCATGTGTCGACATGGACACCAATGAAGTGCCACACTTATGTCAACATTTACATGTGTTGACCTTTCTGTGTTGATTTTTTCTTGTGGCGATTCGCGTCACACCCCCCCACCCCCCCGCAACCCCCCCTCCCGTGATTCACGGCACACCCCCCGCGACCCCCCCTACCATGATTCGCCACAACCCCCGCCCCCGTAACCCCCCTCCCGCAATTCTCTGCAATCCCTCCCCTCCTGCGATTCGCAGCATCCACCCCCCCACAACCCCCCCTCCTGCAATTCGCGGCACCCCCCGCGACCCCCCCTCCCGCGATTCCGGACACCTAAGTTGCAATACAGGGCATCTTTCATACAATTCTAACCATATTTCTCATATACAAACGTTCACAAATTAAGGGGGCGCAGCCCCTTACGACGGTGTGAAGAGCGCCCGTAGGGCGCGATGAATCACCTAGTACATTTATGTGTACTTACTGACCTTGATTTTTTGATGCATTTAGTGAAGTGTTGTTCAAGTTTGCCATGTATAACCCTCTCCATGGCCATGCACATGTTCATATCCACCACTTACATCCAGAGTGTGCTACATCCAATTCATAGCAGATATGAAAGTGGTTAAGTTATGTATTTTGGCTACAATACAAAGATTGTGTGCAAAATAGTGGCCATGGCCTTAGGACATTGCTGAAACATCCTCGTAGCTTTTAGATGTGGTTTATGTATTTTTATCATAACCCAAAAATTATGTTTGTATTAAGAGTGAAATGGTTGACACATGTCGACTTGTGTATATTGAATGTCCTGCTGTTTAAAGTATGAGCATAGCCACTTACTGAATGTGTGTAAATGGTTATAAACTAACTACCTTGACATATATAAGCCGGTCTTAAAATTAATCTTAGCTAAAATGAATCCAACCTTTACATTTTTAAGAAGTGTAGAAAGATAAGCTTCCAATGTGTTTGTGGGCTGTGTGTGGCTTGCAGGTAGTGAAATAATGGTTTGGACTTAATAGGCTGCTGCATTGTTTATTACATTCAGGTGTATGTGTTTGAGTACTAATCAGCGTTAATTAGCAGACCCAGGCGTCCGCTCTCATACGGTATCTATAGGGGTGGTCTGGAGTTATCGTTTGCGTCCGCCTGTTTTGTCCGAAATGCACGGTTGTAGCACCATACATTTTTAGTGCACACCCCCGTGTACGCCCATGTTTACGCCCAGTTTCCCTCATTATTTCGGCCGCTCCCCTCAAAACACCCCTATGCCGCGCACAATGACCGTACTCTTGCGGACAGGTTTTTTTGCACTGAAAGACCCGTCCGTGAGCGTTGTGAAGTCGCCGCGCCTGCGCATTGCGGAAGGTACGCATGCGCAGAACAAAAAAAAACCTGATCCGCCAGCGTACGTTCATAACCTACAAACCAGAATAACCCCCCAAGTGAGCTGGGCTCCATCTGTCTGTGTCTCCCACTTGCTTTACTTCCTGGTGTATCACACCTCTATTACACCAGTGACCACTAACATCCGTGTGTTACATCATTGTCTGGTACCAAATGGTTCCCCTGTCTTGTGCGTGTGGTGTTTAACAAATTGAGGCCTGACGCTGTGGAGATAATTTTAGAGTCTTTAGTTAGTCACTTTGCCCATCTCTAAAATGTCGCCTTCTCTCCTCTCCTGCTTCCTGCTCCATCCTGCTCACAGCCCTCCTCAGCTTTCCACTCCTCAGGGATTCTGCTGCATGTCCCTGGGTCCTAGTGCTCCAAAGGTTACTGGGGCTGCTCAGCAACTGGGGAAAGGAGTTTTAACCATTGCAGTGTATGGCTAACAGGCTCCATAGGCAGCATTAAAGTAAAATATTCCAGATTGCTTGACTACATTATGAAAAATAAAGCGCACACTTGACTGCGTCCTCCTCAATGTTGGATGTGGATATTGGATCCAGAATGCATACACGGGACCAAGGACTGTAGAAAAAGGACAACTGAATACCTTTTGTATGTCTACAGTATGTATGTGCTGGGGTCAGATCTAATCACTTATAAGTGAGTTACACTGCAATGTTTATTTCCATGCCTTTGTAAAGCTACAAGAACAGGTTTGGAAACAGGAAATACTATACTCAATTGATATAATTAGCATACAGTGTTGATAAATAGGGTCAGCCCTTTTAATGTAGCCAATCCATAATAAAAGAACAGAAGACATTACAATATGGTAGTAGTCCTGTCATAGTCCTACCGGCTGAGCACAAGAACTTGATTGAACCACCAGAAGACCAATAGTTTTGGGACTGGGTAGATTATCTGAAGATGCCAGCACCTTTGTAGATCTTCACCTATGTCATGTTCTTGGCCTTCCAACATACCTTCAGGACATGGCATATATATTACAGCAAATTCATGTTAGATTGGAAGAGCATTACGCTCTAGTGAAATGGGGGGCCAAATGTAATATGCAGCGTTTTATTTGGGGGGGGGGGGGGTTTCTCTTAATAAATCACAAGTTGCACAGAAATCACAAATGTAAAAGATGGAGTTATGGCTGAAATTGTTTTTTCTATTTTAAAGTATACAAAATTTGGTACTTGTTTCCTAGCACGGCCACAACGATTTAGATCGTTGTGGTCGTAAGATAAAAAATCGGATCGATCGCATCGCATGCGATTTGGTCGCATACGATGCGACCGATCCGACCGACCGATTTTTCACCCGATTTTTTTATTTTTTTCACCAGATTATTTTTAATTGCCCCCCCAAATGTTACTAAGTGGGCTAGACCCCACGATAGACGTCAACCCGAAGCGTGGCGAGCGCAGCGAGCCCGCGAGGGGCGGCGGTGCGCGTCCTCCGACCTTTTCATTCCCCTACTATCCACTAGGGCGTGGAGTGAGAATAGAATAGTGTGGCGAGCGCAGCGAGCCACCGAGCCCGAAGCGTGGCGAGCGCAGCGAGCCCCGCGAGGGGACGCGTATAACTTCACCGGTATACGCGTGCGCTCGCCACGCTTCGGGCTCGGTGGCTCGCTGCGCTCGCCACACTATTCTATTCTCACTCCACGCCCTAGTGGATAGTAGGGGAATGAAAAGGTCGTAGGACGCGCACCGCCGCCCCTCGCGGGCTCGCTGCGCTCGCCACGCTTCGGGTTGACGTCTATCGTGGGGTCATGGCGGGCACATAAAAAATGTGAAATGGGTCATATTGGCCCATTTCACCTTTTTTATCATTTTTCCCTATGTGAGATGGACTTAATCAAGTCCATCTCATCTTGTGCCATTATAATGGCACAAGACCGACAAGATCCTCCCGATTTCAATGTTAAAAGATTTTTTAACATTGAAGTCTATGGAAAAATCGGGTCAATCGGTCGGTCGCATCGCGGCCGATTTTAATTGGTCGCGACCGACCGATTGACCCGATTTCTGTCAATCAAAGTCAAAAAAGTGTCAAAAATCGGCCACATCGTGAGGATCGTGTCCCTTAATTAAGAGCCACGATCACTCACGATTGTGGCCGTTCTAGGAAACAAGTACCCAAAATTTATTTCCAAAATAGCACTCCTCAACTTACCAAAAAACGCCCCAAAAAATAGACCTGGTTCAGGTAGGTGATTATTATGATAAAAAATAAAAGCTACATGATTGGAATTAACACAGGGAAACCCAATCAATTAAGACCACACCTCTATATACACCCCCCACCATTATCAATGACACCTATGAGAGGGCGTTTGCCATGGAGATGCTACTGTGTGGTCTAAAGCGGTCTGTGTGGCTTGGCACCTTTGGAGGAGCTACGCAGGAGGGTGCAGGACCAGAACCAGATCCCAATTAGGATCTGTGCTTCACATAGGTGCCGTGTGAGGGATGTATCTGGACTCCATCTCAGATCAAGAGAGATGTTTTGGCTGAACCACACAAACCTCAAGATTTTATAAACAGGTGAGAGATTGAGTTTTTTGGTTCTGCCAACTAATTAATGCGTGCCCTGTACTTTTTTGCAACAGGCTACTGTCTGTGAGCTCATGGCCACAAGCGACTTTCTCCGGGCATTTAACTCAAGTGTCCAAGTTTCAGGACCTGAAGTTGAAACTCAGCATTCTGTAATGTGCTGGTGGCCATAGAATGTACCCATATTGGTATACGGGCCCTACGCACTAGGGGATTTATGTGAATAGACATGGGCACCACTTCCTCAATGTACAATTGTGTGCAATGCTAACCTGCATATTCTCAGTGTGGTTGCAGGTTACCCAGGGTCTTGCCATGATGCCTATATCCTGTGTCACTCAACCCCGTGGGAGTGGTTCCAACGAGGAGACATGCCAGAGGGATGTTACTGGTAGGTACCATGTGGTTTATACAGTAGCCATGCTCATCTACCCTGCCTATGGCAATTGGATCAATGCACAAAGCGTGTCACAGCGTGGTTTAGTGTAGCGTATCTAAATCAAAACAACTCACATTGCCTTCACTATGGTACAAAATGATTAACAGCATACCACCCTATGTGAGAGGTGGTGAAAGGGATAAGACGCTGCTCAAATTAGAAGCTGAATGGATACATAGCTTACAGACTGTCCATCCTCTGGGTTTAAATGAACAGCTTTCATTCACATGCTTTCTATAATTGTCTCTTTGCGGTATTCTAATATATGCTTTAGCTCAGCGGTTCTCAAACTGTGGTTCCTGACCCCAAAGTGGGTCCCGACCTTCTCAGCATGGGGTCGCGACGCCATGTTGCTGACCATCAGGCTGGTGACTTTTCTAATCTCAGTGATTCAAGGAGTCTGAAAAATCTGTTGAGTTGTCTGTTATTTTAGACTCCTCATCATTTTGTGCCTCCACAATGCTGCCATGTACAGTATGTACTGTCTGCTAACTACACATGTGATGTGATGACCTTCTGCAGTAACTTGCTGGGGTCCTGTCATTATTTTTATTCTCTGATGGGGTCCCAGATAAAAATTGTTTGAGGAACCCTGCTTTAGCTTACGGACTGTTCTTTCAGCACCATTCTCCGCTGCGCTAAGCCTGATATGTACTGTACCACATAGTTGTCCACCCTGAGCGCATTTGCTCAATTGACAAGCCCCGCTGAGTGAGCTTAGTTTGCTTCATTGCCAATACATCTGCCAGCAGCAGACAGCACACTAGCCTTGTTCCCAGCTACACGGAATCTGTCTCCGTACAGCCATTCTGTCAACCACGTCTAACTTATGTTGCCTAGCTTATCAACTACATGTTTTCATTACTGTAACTAATGTTCATACTGCAAAAGGATGTGTTACTTATTTAACTATTCAAGCACTATGTTCACTTTACATATTCTGCAGGGTCTTGCATTTTCCCTTGAAAACACGCCCCCCCCCCCCTCCGTTCTGACCGGTTTAGTCGGCACCCGAGTGCCCATATGACGTCATTAGAGTCCCATGGGGTGCATATGCAGGGAGCTGCTGACTTCACTGGTGAAATGTTTATTGATCACTGCTATAAATGTGAGTACCTTGTATGTATTACCTTATGTCTTGATAAAGGGTCCATGACCCGAAACGTTGACAGTTACCTACTGCAATGGTATTTAATTTATTTAATACTAAGCTGCATGTCAACAATGCCTGTTGCTGCGAATTATATACATCCCAGAAGGGAAACAGAGCACCTTTCGACGTTGATTCATCAAGCAGAGTGCCGGGCTTCCATGCAACAAATATATATATAATTAACATTACTTCATTTTACACAGAGCCGGGCAGTCAAGTCCTGATAAGTCCTGCGGCAAATGATGTAGAATATGCGTTTGGGAATGATATGGAAACATTTCAGAACCCTTATCTGACATACGCAGTCGCAAACAAACTGTACGCATATGAATGATCACGCTATGTGAATTTATATTTTTTTAATTAATGTGCGATGATTTGAAATGATGCGTTTGTAATACAGATAGCCCTACACGATCATGAGTGGAAATAAATATGGAAAAGTTTAGACGCGCCTTGTCAATGCATCCGCCACCGGAATCAGAGTTTTCTATTTAATTAAACACTGCTATATCCATGCTACGCATGTTTAAAACAATCATTTTGCCACAGAGCAATGTAAGTTATATTTGTATATTTACCAGTTTTGTTTTTTAGCATTTAATGAAGCATTAAATAACTTGACGGACAATAGCGATATAAATACATCGGATGATTAAATTGTTTAAGAACCAGAGCCCCATACCTGGGATAACAACGCTGCATTCGCACGATGATGACAAGGAGAATCAATATGTACTGAGGCAGCAGCCGCATTCACACAATGGTATCGAAGAGAATCAACACGTGAAGATGCAACCAGACATCTAGATGGTTCTACGCCGTTGATAATGAATCATTTCTACAGTAAAATTAAACCAAATAGTCAAATGAGAGGTATGTTACGCACACCACCACCTTGGGTTGATGAAACACGTAAACAAAGGGGCGTGAAGAGAAAATTGGATTATACAGACAAACCTGTGTCTAAAAGAAGGAGACTGACTCCTTTACAAGATATGACAACTAACTGTAATATTAACAAATTCAAGAAGTTGCCCGATCGGGAAGATGATGAACAAACACCCAGCGTTAGTGTTAAAACGGTCGTAGAGTGCCCAAAAAGGTAAAAGGGTCAATAGGCTCTCAAAAAAGTACAAGATTAGAGGTGCAAATGAAAATAGGATTATAATAACATAACACACAAAGGCGAAACCCATTATACCAGATACTCAGGAAGTCCCTATTATATATTCAGAAACACTGGCTTCTCATAATTCCAGAAACTCAGGCTGTCCCTATTATAATGTGAGATACTCAGGATGGCCCCATTAAAATGTCAGACGCTCGGTCTAATCCTATCATAAATACAGGTGATGATTTATTTCAAGATGCACAGGTGTTTTAGAAGTATGACATAGAACAGGGAGACGACCATGTAGACGATAATGTTACAGGGAAGCCAAACGAAGGGGTTAGTGCATCTGTGGATGAGCATTATTCAGACGCAAAGGATGAGGTTGTTGCAGGTCCATCAGGCATAGGATCAACAGGTGCGAGTATTAGAAAACAACCACGTCCATGCATCACAACACAATGGATAATGTTGTTTCTGGTCCATTAGGCGTAGCTTCATCAGGTGTTGGTGGGAAAAACACTACAGGCATATCCACGAGGTCAAAGCGCGCGAGTAAAGCAGCAGAATTAAAATATAACGCATTGCTAGGATCGGTTTGGAGGGAAGCCGCTTACATGAACCATATTTCTACAGGACTGTTGATACAACTAACAGAAATAATGCGTAGCGGCAAATACAACCAGAGTGCGCTTAAGTTTATTAATCGCTATATGGAACTCGCAATAGAACGGATAAGTCTAGTTAGGGATACAAGTGATTTTCTAGCGGCCAACACATTTGGTAAAAAAAAAAAGAAATGACTAGTCATGATAGGGCGTGGTTTGAACCGCTTTGTAATGCGTAGATCATAGCGTAAATTTTACAACATCAGATTTGCCCTGACCTGTACATCGTGGCACGTCATTTACATGTTGGCTTGCCCTTGTGGTCTCCATGTGGGCAAGACATGTCATTTCAAAGTGCGAATGGCTAATCACATCCATAAGGGCAGCACTGAATACGGGAGTCAGTGAGCAAGCAGTGGCAAGGCATTTTGCTGTGGCATGACACAACATGGCAAATTTAAGATATAGGATGATCGATCACGTCCCGGCAACCAACAGGGGCGGTGATCGGGACAAGGAACTTGTGACTTCAGTGTAAATGGATCTATACTCTCAATACATTAAGTCCCCATGGGTTAAATGAGGTGTTGAATTTGGGGTGTTTTTTGTAAAACAGCAGACACCTCAACAAAATCATGGATATAAATGATGGTAGAAGTAGGGAAAGACTCCCCCAATGTAAGAGGAATAGAGTCATATGAAGCATAAGATACTGTTTTTGTTTATACTTTATATAAAAATAATTAAATAGAACCTAACACGTAGGCTTTTAATTAATGTTGTCACCAGTGGTTTTGGGTCGAGTTTCTGATTGTCTCTCTGCCATCTCATCTTGGATGTCTTGTCGCCAACTCAAACTCAATATTTCCAAAACGGAATTACTTAAATTCCCGCCAACTAAGAACAGTTACCATCCTGACATCTCCATCGCTGTTGACAACTCAATAATCTACCCTACCCCACAAGCTCGTTGCTTAGGGGTCATCCTCGACTCTGAACTGTCCTTTCTTCCCCACATTCAATCTGTCTCCAAATCATGTTACATGCATCTAAAAAACATATCCAAAATATGACCCTATCTCACACAAGACACTACCAAATCTCTTATCCATGCACTCATTATATCCCGCATTGATTATTGCAATAGTCTCCTAACTGGTCTTCCCAAGAACAGCCTCTCACCACTGCAATCAATTTTAAATACTGCTGCTAGGCTGATCTTCCTTGCAAGATGCTTATCGTCTGCTGATCCGCTCTGCCAGTTCCTCCACTGGTTGCCTGTATATTACCGTATTCAATATAAAACACTTCTACTTGCTTATAAAGCTATTAACCATACTGCACCAGCATATATCTCTGCACTTATCACAAAATATCTCCCATCTCGACCACTATGCTCTACACAAGATCTGTGTCTCTCTTCTGCATGGATCACTAGCTCCCATTCACTATTACAGAACTTTTATCGGGCTGCTCCCATCCTATGGAATGCCCTTCCACGCACATTAAGACTCTCCGCCAGTCTCCAAACTTTCAAGCGTTCCCTGAAAACTCACCTCTTCAGGCAAGCCTATCATATTTAAGTTCTACATGCATAACCCTCCGAGGCACTTATGTATTATATAGCTTCCCTTCTGGACTTGTAACTGCTATGCTATTACTGGTGCCTGTCCTTATGTTTCCCCCCTATATCCCTATAGATTGTTTGATATTTTATCTGTTTCAAGTGTTTTATAGATGTGCCAGTGCTTGCGGCGTCCCTGTCTGTATTCTGATACTGGCATGACGTCACCTCCGCCGGAAGTACCGCTGAGACGCAGAGGTGCCGGGGAGGCAACGGACAGGAGATGCCTGAGCCTTATGGAGTTGTGAGTATATATTGCACAGTTGTACACAATGTTTTTTATAAGTCCTGAAGATGGGCTGAAATGTTTTCACTTATTTAAAAGCCCTGGAGTGACGCTTTCTATGCATTGGTGTACACACACACAGACATACAGACATACAGACATACAGACATACAGACATACAGACATATATATATATATACATATATACATATATACATACATATATATATATATATATATATACATATATAAATACATACATATATATATATACATATATACATACATACATATATATATATATATATATATATATATATATATATATATATACATACATACATATATACATACACACACATACACACACATACATACATACACACACACACACACACAATTGCGCTTGTAAATATCTGTCATGTTTATATTCAAAATAAAAAGGCATTTCTATATGGAATTTAAATTCATAAAAATTAGTTCTGTATCATCCAAAGAAAACTATGCATTAAATAATAAATTAAGTGAATTTTAACAGCCGTTGGACACACCCACCTATAAATAATCGACACCTGTTCTTATTGTTATTTGTGCGCCCGATCTAGTGACTCCTTCTCTGTTTCCCTTTGTGGGTCGGGAGACTGTGTGTTTAAATACATCACACATATCTCGTGAGACACATTGGTGGACTGATTAGGAACATTATTGTGTTTCATTACTAAACACACACATATATGCTGCAGTTTGCACACACTTTTACACTGCAAATAATGAACACAGCTTCATATGACTAATACTAATACACATGTCACTTCTGCATGTATCAATTAATCCAGACATTTTGGGGGCAAAAATAACATTTATTAAATGAACATAGAAAATATTTTCAAAACCATCACAAAATAAATGGTACCATAACAGGACTAAAAGTAAATAATATATAATAAATAGCCACAGCAGAATCATTAGGAACACATCAGGTGGCTTCACAACAAAAGTAGAGCACCAACACTTCAAGTACAGCACACAGTAATGGTAGCCGAAACAGGGCAACAGGGGAACCAAACATGACATTTGAACCGCGGGCAAATGTGGTGACCCTCGGCACGGATTTTGACACAGGATGCTGACACACACAGCTCAATGGAAGATTTGGGAAGACATAACGGTGGAGATTAATGGGGACACAAGTTCATTTGCGGGCACGTTTGCCCCTGGCAGGCTCCTTGCCACGTGCAGCAGCTCTTCGGCCTCGCCCACGGCCACAGTCAGATGGTGTGTCACGTGGAGCACATGCTGGGGAGGGGGTGGATCTTCTTCCCCCTCTGGCAGCAGGGAGTGATGATGGTGGTAATGCACCAGAAACGGGAGACATTAGGACCCTATTGGTGGTAACTAGCTCCACCATAAGTTCATTATGGCGGAGGAGGAGTTCATTTTGCCGCAGGGCTTGATCAGCCAGCACCTGCAGGCTAGCAGCAATAGCCTGCATGCTCGCAGCAATACTCTGCTGGCTGGTGGTCAAACCCTGCAGCACCTCCTCGGCCCTACGCACCCGCTCTGATGCCGAGTCTCCCTGCTGCACAATACTTTCAAGCACATGCCCCCACGTGGACAATTCAGCCGCGGACATTGCCGGCTGCTGCTGCACGGGCCTGCTACTGGGGCCAGGTGGCACAGACTCCACAACCTCCTCAAGAGATTCTTGACCAAGCGGTGGGGATGCTGTTGAACGAGAAATTACCAATTACCACACATTCCATGCAAAATTCAAAACATCTACTTATGGCCTGGCAAATAATTACCTTCAAGCGTAGAAGCCATCACTTCCGCTGGGGACTCGCTGTCTATGGTGCTCACCCCCCGGACCTCCTCCACTGCTATGCAGCACTGTGCCATCTCTTCCAGGGGGGTGAGCTTCAGCTTGCCAGGCATGGGGAAAGCCCCAGAGGTGTGGCTGTGTTCCCACCGCTGGGTCAATTTCTTCTTGAGGTTCCCTTTGAAGTCGTGCCACCTGCAATCAAAGTGTACATATTAAAACATGTCACTCCTCATGTTTGCTGTAGCACCCATTGCAATCTGAAACATAATACAACATGTGCCTCCTGACACCAAACTTAGATTATATTAATTTTGAAAAACAACCCTTAGAAGATACAACCACAGTCACCCTACAATAACTATCAAATCAATATCATGGCAAACATGTCTGTGCCTCCAAGCAACGTGACCACCCATTGACCAACTCCATCTAATATTGAATGTAAACATTACTGGACTTGTACTGCTCAAATGTAACACACATGTACTTGCCTCTTCTTAACGTGCTCCGCCTCACGAACTTGTGGAGCCACCGCATTAATCTCCGCCGTTATCTCCTCCCAGATCTTCCATCTCCTTGTGTGTGTCAACTTTACCGCTGGGCACTCTATCAAATCACGTGCCTGGGTCACCAGGATGTCAAGCTCCTGCGGTTCATATGCCATGTTTCTTGTGGTTGGTTCCTCTGTTGCCCGACTGCGGCCACGGGCACGACCACTGGCACCGCCACTGCCACGGCCACCGGTTGCGGTACTTGAAGTGCTGGCCTGGCTACTCTGTTGGGAAGCCACCTGCTGTGTTCCCAATGATTCTGCTGATGCTGAGGATGGGCCAGCTGCTGATTGGCCTGATGTTGATGGCCCATCTGGCTGCTCTGGGTTGAGGGGGACATAGGTGGTGTTGGACTCCATGCGGGACAAGAGGTTCTGCACCACCTGTTCTTCCTCTGACTCTGAGCCAGCCATGTTTGCAACAACTGTTTGCCTTTCTAGGACCACTTTAAATACTATTTCTGTAATTGGCGTTAATCAGCTGCAACCTGCGTTCCGTACGGCCGCGTTCCGTACGGCAGCGTCAACCGTGCGGCGCATACGGCACGCCCCTTGGTGTGGATAAATATTTCACAAAAACCTGGCAAACTGAGTAAGTCTGATTTAGTAGCTAAATGCAGATTTGAACACCAAAGACCAAATAAAACGGAGGTCACACATGAAATGTATATTTGAATGTACATCTGTACTGTGCACTTGTTTGGTATGTAGTACAACTGACACTACCCATTCCATATGTAAATCCAGTCCACCACTTAGCCACAAGTAATCAGTGCTAGCATCCAAATCACATGTGAAAGCACTCCAAATTCAGGCTGGATGCTAGCTACTTTTCATTCCACCTCTGTAGTATGGGCCAGTAGAAGGTAAGTGTACACATGGCAGCATGGCCTAATTTTGGCAAAAGGTCTGCCACTATTTGCTATGTTTCTGCTGCATAGCTTTCATTATAAAATAGCTGTTTAGTACCTTGTTGAGTTATGTGTAAGTGTCTAGTGATGCAGACTATTTCACCTGTTGCTTATACCCATGTTTGGTGAATGTTAGAGATTATATATAATGTGTTTCCATCTTATTTTACACTGTCTGTTTAGGATGGGTGTGCGATGCAATGGGTTAGCCGTCTGTTCGGGCGCATACACGCTGTTAGTGTAAAAATGAACAATAAAGTTAATACCAAATATCACTCTGATCAACCAATGACAGGACATGATGGTTTGATTTGTGCCATTGCTAAGATGGCGGCCTATGGCAGAGCAGCCCCTTTTTCCCCTGCAGAGCTAAGGACACTGGTCGCCGTTATGGAGACCAGGCTGGGCCGTGCAGGGCCATTCATTACTAACAGGCAGAAACGTAATGCCTATGCGGTGGCCCGCCGGCGCATATACGCCCGTACGCAGGTGCGGCGGACCATCGCACAGCTGGAGCGGCGGTGGTCCGACTTGAGACGACGCCAGCCGGATTTGCTCCAGCAAATCAGGGCCAGCATAGCGAGATGTGAGTGTTTATACATGAAATGGCCATTTGTACATGATTGCTTACATGACCTTATTTAAGGCAATAAGGCCACCAGCCTGATCATGAGTGAAACATGGCATACTGTTAGCAGGAACGCATTTAGAACAAGTAGATGCTGTAAGATTTGCAAGAAGAACGTTTAATGATGAACATATAACTTGGATGACATGCTGCACTCTGGACTTGCTGCATCACCAGCTACTGCATAAAGATCAGTGAGAGAGAAACAGGAAGTACCTGAAAAACTTTATCAACAACTATCAGATATACACTGACAATATCTATCTATAAGCACAGTTGAGAACAGTGGTTGCTATAATAAACATACAGAAGTCCAACACCCCCACTCAACTACTGCTTCTCAAACAAGTCCCATTCTAGATCTGATATCCTCAAACTTTGGCCTTGGTACTGGCTTTGTCATAATATCAGC
This sequence comes from Crinia signifera, assembly GCF_055691185.1. Lineage (NCBI taxonomy): Eukaryota > Metazoa > Chordata > Amphibia > Anura > Myobatrachidae > Crinia > Crinia signifera. Next base: position 288,231,533 of record NC_139222.1, on the reverse strand, counting down.
TAACATATTGTCAGTCTCACAATATTCAAGAAGAATTACATTTTGCTCCACTAGATCACGTAGAAAATGATGCTTCACATCAACATGTTTGGTTCTAGCATTTATCTTTTCACTGTTTGCAGGTTTTATACATCCCTGATTGTCCTCAAACAATACCGTTGGTTTTGCTACTGACTCTCCAAAATCCTGTAGTAACTGACGTAACCAAACAACTTCTTGACTGGCATAAGCTGCTGAGATGTATTCCGCTTCTGTTGATAAGGCAACTGACATTTGCTTTTTGCTGGACCATGATATTAGGCTGTCTCCAACCTTGAATAGTTAGCCACTTGTTGACTTACAATCCTTGTAATCACCTGCCCAATCTGAATCCACATATCCTGTCAATCAAGATTTCCTTTTTCTGACAATGTCAGGTTCAAGTCCTGTGTGTGTTTAAGGTACTGCATGACTCTCTTGATTGCATTCCAATCTCTTTGACGAGGTTTACTCACACGCCTACAAAGATGAGACATGGCAACTGAAATATCTGGCCTTGTAGTGGTTGCCACATATATAAGTGCCCCCACTGCCTGTCTGTATTGTTCATTATTGGGCAAGAGATCATCTTCTCCTTCCAGTTTGAGATTATCTGCGTCCATTGGCGTAGTCACACCTTTAGCCTCTGACATTTTAAACTGATTGAGAATTTTAGTAATTTTAGCAGATTGATTAAGCAGAACACTTCCATCTTCTTTCCGCTGTATCTGAATTCCTAGATAGTATGTCACCTCTCCCAGATCTTTAGTTTCAAAGTGTGAATTCAGAACTTCACTTAACTTTTTGATTTCTTCATTTTCTTCATGGGCAATAATCAAATCATCCACATACAAGAGTAGATACATCCACTTCCCATCTTCAAACTTGGAGTATAGGCATGAGTCTGCCTTACTTCTTGTGAACATTTCGTTTAGTAAAACTTCATTTATTTTACTGTTCCATGCTCTAGCTGATTGTTTGAGACCATAGAGAGATTTTTGTAATTTGCAGACAAGATGCTCTTTGCCCTCTACTATATAACCTTCAGGCTGAGCCATGTACAATTCTTCTTCAATATCACCATTGAGAAAAGCAGTTTTAATGTCAAAATACCTTACTTCCATATTTCTTAAAGCAGCTATGGCCATCAAGGTTCTGAAAGTACTCTGTTTCGCAACTGGTGCAAAAGTTGCATCATAATCTTCACCATATTTTTGAGTATAGCCCTTTGCTACTAATCTTGCTTTAAATCTGTGGACTTTACCTTCAGAGTCATATTTGGTTTTAAAAACCCATTTACATCCAACTGCATGTTTTCCTACAGGTAACTCTGTAAGTTCCCATGTCTGGAGCTGTTTAAAAGATTCCATTTCTTCATCAGCTGCTTTAATCCATTTTTCCTTTTTATTAGTGGGCAGTTTTTGCATGTCTTTCCAGGATTCTGGTTCAGGTTCTGGTGCTGTTCGTGCAAGATAAGATAGTCGCTTTGGTGGAATATTCTTATTACACCTTGTAGAGGTAGAGGTAGAGGTAATCTTTCCTCTTCAGCAGTAACAGGATCACTTATAGCAACTTCAATATTATTTTCTTCTACTGACGGTGGTTGTTCTTCAAGCTGCACTGCCTGTGTAATTTCTTCAAATGTAAGATACACTGAGTTTATCAATTATAACGCTTCTACTTATTGTCACCTGGTTGGTTTCTTTATGTAGAATTCTGTATCCCTTTTGAGACTCACTGTAACCTACGAGCACTCCTTCCTCTGCTCGAGCATCCCATTTTGAGCGCTTTTCCTTTGGAACATGTACAAATGCTTTACTTCCAAATATTTTAATATGATGCAGGTCAGGCTTCTTTCCATTCCATAGTTCATATGGAGTCTTTTCAGTTGTTTTACCTAATAAACGATTTTGGAGATAACAGGCTGTCATGATTGCTTCTCCCCAGTAAGTTGCTGGCAAATCTGCATCAAAGAGCATGCTCCGCCCACTTTCACATAGTGTCCGATTCATTCTTTCAGCGACACCATTTTGCTCTGGATTATACGGTACCGTAGTCTGGAATGTAACTCCATGTCTTTTCAGAATGGTTTGTGTTTTGCCACTCTTGTATTCTGTGCTATTATCTGCACGCATTATTTTTGGAAATCTTCCGAACTTGTTGTTTACTTCGGCAAGATATTCTTCAAGTTTTTCTGAGACTTCATCCTTACTTTGCAGCAGGTAAAGAGTTGTGAATTTGGAGTAATCATCAATGAATGTAAGAAAATATCTTTTCTGTCCTGGGGTCATATTTTTCATTGGTCCACATACATCTGTGTGAATTATATCCAGACAATTTTCAGCTCTACTATTACTTGCTTTTGGAAAAGGTTTTCTTGTCATTTTACCTTTTAGGCAGCTGGTACACTTCATCATTTGTGTGCAAGGATCAATTTTGATACCATTTGCATGCTGTTCTTGGGCTAGTTTTCTTATTGCTGCTGGATTTCTGTGCCCTAGACGACGGTGCCATACATGGATGCAGTTAACATGCTCCTGCTTAGCGGTATTAACAACTTCTCTGCACTTTAACTGATATAGCTCATCTTTGATAGTTCCTTCTGCAAGAATGTGGCTTCCATTTGTAATAATACACTTGTCACCTTTAAATGTCACAATATGTCCTTGCTTGGCGAGCTTTTTCACTGATAGCAGGTTAGTGTCAAGATTGGGCACATACAGTACATTCTTCATAAATATTTTTCTGGTAAATGTTGGAGAGACTGGACAGTAAAGATAACCTTCCCCTATTCCTCCTGAAACCATGTATTGTCCGTTAGCTGTAGCTATTCTTTCTGAATTACTTTGGTCCAACTGAGTAAAGAAATTTTTATCATTAGGTCATATGACTTGTAGCTCCTGAGTCAATGCAAAACGCATTTATCACTGATGTACCGCTGTTACTATGAAAGGCAAATTCAGCATTAGAAGTGTTTCCTGGCTCTTTTATAGCACGTTTTGCTTCTTGCTTAGCATCTTGTTTCTTTAACTGATCCATTCTGGCTTTCCAAACTCTACAATCTGCCTTTAAGTGAACGGGTCTCTTGCATACAAAACATTCACGTGTTTCATGTCTCTGAGTGGATTTCTGAAAACAGTTCTGCACCTTTAATGCCGATTCGGCTAAGGATCCTTCATCCTTATTTGTGCTCTCAGTCTTGCGCTTATATTCATCCACAAGTTTGCCTTTCACATACTCTAATGTAAGTTCATCGTCTGGTCTGGCATCTAGCGCAGTTACAAGTGTCTCATAACTATCTGGGAGACCACTGAGTAGCAGGGCTGCTATATGAAAGTCTTTATTTCTTCTCCTATGCAACGCAGACGCTCTACCATTTCTAGAGTACATCTTATATAATCCTGCATGTCCTGGCCTTTAAGCAGTTTAGACTGATACAGCTTTCTGATTAAATATAGCTTATTGCTTAAATTTGCTCTCTCGTGCACTTTCTGCAGCACATCCCACATATCTTTTGCACTGTCACAGTTACATATATGCACGATCTGATCATCATCTATACTGAGAGAGATTGTACTCTGGGCTTTCTGATCTCTCTCAGTCCATTCCTCTGTGACTGGGTTAGGTTTAGGTTCTTGTATGCATTTCCACGTACCTTCTCTTATAAGCAGCATCTTTACTTTGAATTTCCATGTCTGGTAATTCTGGTTAGTCAGATTCATCACTGTGAATTTGGCTGAGGCACTGTTAACGGCAGCCATGTCTCTTCTGGGTTCCGCCTTTCTGTTTGAGTACTTTTAACTCTTGTTACTTCTCTTTCTGCAGTCCTGGGCCCATAACCTGTTAGCAGGAACGCATTTAGAACATGTAGATGCTGTAAGATTTGCAAGAAGAACATTTAATGATGAACATATAACTTGGATGACATGCTGCACTCTGGACTTGCTGCATCACCAGCTACTGCATAAAGATCAGTGAGAGAGAAACAGGAAGTACCTGAAAAACTTTATCAACAACTATCAGACATACACTGACAATATCTATCTATAAGCACAGTTGAGAACAGTGGTTGCTATAATAAACATACAGAAGTCTAACACATACACTATATGTGTGCTACTTCCTGGTTGACACCATGTAATGGTGATAAAATATGTCATTGAGTAGGATTAATGTTTGTGATGCTTACAATGGCCCAAATGTCACAGCATACCTGCCATGTTACAGGCTGTGTTTTGTAAAGGCCACAAAGGAGCTGTTTGCCTGTACAATTATCTGTACTTATAACCTTTGCATTTATAGCTTGATAAGGCTTAATACAAATGACCCCTAATCAGCACTTTTTTGTTTTTTCCCAAACACAGCACGGGATCGAGCAAGACAGGCCCGGGATCGAGCAAGACAGGCCCGGGATCGAGCAAGACAGGCCCGGGAGGAGCCAGAGGTGGGCCAGGAGGAGGTTGGCCAACCAAGGGCCCAGGAGGTGCCTCAGGAGGAAGGGATGGCGGAGGAGGTGGCACACGAAGTGGAGGAGGAGGAGGAGGATGGGTGGGCGGTGGAGGCGCTGGCAACAGAGGAGGAGGTGCCACCAGTGAAGGAGGTGCCAGCAGTGGAGGCCCCTCATGAAGAGGAAGAGGACGATTTTGAGGCCTGTGAGGTCGTCCAGGCGCCAGAAATTGGTATGTATACATAAGGATTAATTTTTCCTTTTGTCATCTACTATTTGCTATGTAGCACTGGTGATTCAATTGTGTTTTTCAATACTATAAAGTGATTAAACAAACTGGGTAGCAACAGACACACGTAGGGGTTAGATAGGGTGGGCAAACCATCCCTTTCATCCAGGACACATATTAATGACACAGGTTGTGGGGATGGCTTTCAGGTCGATTTTAAGTGTCAATGAACCAGTGTAGTTAATCTGTATCCTGGAAGAAAGGGATGACGTGCTCATGTAAGGGTTGCATATACATATATACATACATACATATATACATATACACACACACCTGTCACGGTGCATGTTTAAAATGTAGGTTTGACTATGTTAAATGTATGCATGAATATCATTATTCATTATTCATTTTTCTATTTGTATTTCCTCCACAGATGAGCCTGCCCAAGCAGAGGAGGGTCGCCGTGGGGCCCTCCTAAGAATTCGAGGCCTGATGCGGCAGATGTTGTCCGAAATGGACCGCCTCATTGATGCGGAAAATTAATTTATGCCCCTTTTTTTTTTCATTTTTATAATAATAGTTATTTAAAGTTCTAAGTTGTCAGTGTTTTTTTCTAACATGCAAAAGTATATGTGTAACTTGTTTAAAATCTTTTAAATAAGCAAAATGTAAATAGTGTATATAGATGTACTAGGTGATTCATCGCGCCCTACGGGCGCTCTTCACACCGTCGTAAGGGGCTGCGCCCCCTTAATTTGTGAACGTTTGTATATGAGAAATATGGTTAGAATTGTATGAAAGATGCCCTGTATTGCAACTTAGGTGTCCGGAATCGCGGGAGGGGGGGTCGCGGAGGGTGCCGCGAATTGCAGGAGGGGGGGTCGCGGGGGGTGCCGCGAATTGCAGGAGGGGGGGTTGTGGGGGGGTGGATGCTGCGAATCGCAGGAGGGGAGGGATTGCAGAGAATTGCGGGAGGGGGGTTACGGGGGCGGGGGTTGTGGCGAATCATGGTAGGGGGGGTCGCGGGGGGTGTGCCGTGAATCACGGGAGGGGGGGTTGCGGGGGGGTGGGGGGGTGTGACGCGAATCGCCACAAGAAAAAATCAACACAGAAAGGTCAACACATGTAAATGTTGACATAAGTGTGGCACTTCATTGGTGTCCATGTCGACACATGAGAATGAATATGAAAACATTCAAAAAATGAAAAAAAAACTTCAAAAACTCATGTCAACCTTTTTCATTGTCGACCATAGCCATGTCAGTGTTTTCCATGTGCAATTTAATTCTGGAGCTGCCGCGAATCGCGGGGGGTGCCGCGAATTGCGGGAGGGGGGGTCGCGGGGGTGGGTGCCGCGAATCGCGGGAGGGGGGTTACGGGGCGGGGGTTGCGGCGAATCATGGGAGGGGGGGTCGCGGGGGTGTGCCGTGAATCACGGGAGGGGGGGTCACGGGGTGGGGTGCCGAGAATCGCGGGGGAGGTGTGTGTGTGTGTGCCGTGAATCGCGGGAGTGGGGGTTGTGGGGGTGGGGGGTGGGGGGTGTGTGACGCAAATCGCCACAAGAAAAAATCAACACAGAAAGGTCAACACATGTAAATGTTGACATAAGTGTGGCACTTCATTGGTGTCCATGTCGACACATGAGAATGAATATGAAAATATTCAAAAAATGACAAAAAAACTTCAAAAACTCATGTCAACCTTTTTCATTGTCGACCATAGCCATGTCAGTGTTTTCCATGTGCAATTTAATTCTGGAGCTGCCGCGAATCACAGGGGGGGGGGGGGGGGTGTGCCGCGAATTGCGGGAGGGGGGGTCGCGGGGGTGGGTGCCGCGAATCGCGGGAGGGCGGGGTTCACAGGGGTTCCGGTGGGGGGTTGCCGCGAATTGCGGGAGGTGGGGGGTCACGGGGGGTGCCGCGAATCGCCGGAGGGGGGGTTGCGGGGGGTGTGACGCGAATCGCCACAAGAAAAAATCAACACAGAAAGGTCAACACATGTAAATGTTGACATAAGTGTGGCACTTCATTGGTGTCCATGTCGACACATGAGAATGAATATGAAAACATTCAAAAAATGAAAAAAAAACTTCAAAAACTCATGTCAACCTTTTTCATTGTCGACCATAGCCATGTCAGTGTTTTCCATGTGCAATTTAATTCTGGAGCTGCCGCGAATCGCGGGGGGTGCCGCGAATTGCGGGAGGGGGGGTCGCGGGGGTGGGTGCCGCGAATCGCGGGAGGGGGGTTACGGGGCGGGGGTTGCGGCGAATCATGGGAGGGGGGGTCGCGGGGGTGTGCCGTGAATCACGGGAGGGGGGGTCACGGGGTGGGGTGCCGAGAATCGCGGGGGAGGTGTGTGTGTGTGTGCCGTGAATCGCGGGAGTGGGGGTTGTGGGGGTGGGGGGTGGGGGGTGTGTGACGCAAATCGCCACAAGAAAAAATCAACACAGAAAGGTCAACACATGTAAATGTTGACATAAGTGTGGCACTTCATTGGTGTCCATGTCGACACATGAGAATGAATATGAAAATATTCAAAAAATGACAAAAAAACTTCAAAAACTCATGTCAACCTTTTTCATTGTCGACCATAGCCATGTCAGTGTTTTCCATGTGCAATTTAATTCTGGAGCTGCCGCGAATCACAGGGGGGGGGGGGGGGTGTGCCGCGAATTGCGGGAGGGGGGGTCGCGGGGGTGGGTGCCGCGAATCGCGGGAGGGCGGGGTTCACAGGGGTTCCGGTGGGGGGTTGCCGCGAATTGCGGGAGGTGGGGGGTCACGGGGGGTGCCGCGAATCGCCGGAGGGGGGGTTGCGGGGGGTGTGACGCGAATCGCCACAAGAAAAAATCAACACAGAAAGGTCAACACATGTAAATGTTGACATAAGTGTGCCACTTCATTGGTGTCCATGTCGAAACATGACAATGAATATGAAAAAATTAAAAAATTAAAAATAAATCTTCAAAAACTCATGTCAACCCTTTTCATTGTCGACCATAGCCATGTCAGTGTTTAGCATGTGGCATTTAATCGCAGGAGGATGGTCGCAGGGGGGGTGCCGCCAATCGTGCAAGGGGGGGTCGCGGGGGGGTTCTTTTTGCCGCGAATCGCGGGAGGGAGGTCGCGGGGGGGGGGGTGTTTTTTCCGCGTATCGGGGGGGGTCACGGGGGAGGGTTTGCCGCGATTCGCGGGAGGGGGGGGTCGCGGGGTGGTGGTTATGCAGCGAATTGCGGGAGGGGTTGTGGGGGGGGTTCTTTTTGCAGCGAATCGCGGGAGGGGGGGTCGCGGGGGTGTTTTTGCTGCGAATCGCGGTAGGGGGGGTCGCAGGTGAGCGGGTGTTTTTGCCGCGAATCGCGGGAGGGGGGGGCGCGCGGGGGGGAGGTTTTGCCGCAAATCGCGGGAGGGGGGCGCTCACCTGGTGGTTGTGGAGTAGCAGTGCTGGGCAACATGGGAAGGCAGTGGGTGTCTGGCACTGTCTGTGGGCTCACTGGGCTGGTTCTCTGTCACATACCTCCCAACATGACCATCTCCAGGAGGGACACAATGCTCTGTTTCTAGACTTCCCCTTAATGTATGATTGCCATCACCTGTTTTAAACAGGTTAATTTCTCAGAAAGGTGTTCAGCACAGATGAAGGCAATCACACATTAAGAGGAAAGTCCAGGAACAGAGCGTTATAGACACAGACACCCACTTTGAGTGACAGATGTAGCCAAATATATAGGAGATGTTAGGGTCACATGCTGTAAGGGTTAATGTGTGTCATGAATGTAGTAGGAATGTGGGTCAGTATAGATGAGCATTTAATTGATTGAAATTGATAACAATCCCTTTTTCAGGAGGTTGCCTAATTGCCTAAGTGGGTCATGTGATCGCTGTGTGTACTCAGTAAAAAAAGTGTGGGATTGAGCGAAAATACTCCGCATCGGGGCGTACGGACAGCTTCCCGTACGTTCTGACGCGGGAAGACCGTGCAGAATCTTTACGTTTCCACCGCACACGCACGGTTTGTATGTCGTCCGTACACACGCCCTGTTCTTAAAGAGTGAGTCCGTCCGAATGCGGAGGACACGTGGGCGTTTCTACGGACGTTAGCCGTACGCCACCGCACAGCGTGGCGTGCGGACCGCACCGAAAGAATTTGGGAAAGTACGCACCGATCAGAATAAGGGCCCCAGAGAGGATTGTGGACAAGGAATATATTATACCAGAATAAAGTAATAATATTTATAATCATTGACTTTTTTTTTTTAAATGATGGCTTTGCATCTTAGACACTAATAACTCTGATGCTCATATACTAATGTCGTGATTACCTACCCCTAGTTGTTTTTATTGTTCTAACAACTTATATGCTACAGATGGAGCAGGTCCCATCCTTGCCGCCAGGCCGCCATGGCAGAGGTTCTGGCGCTCCGATATTCTTCTTGCGCCGGCGTCCGCCAAGGGGCGTGGGTTCACGCCATGCAATACAATCCGCCACCACTGGGTGGCTAATGCTCTATCAAGCTAGAGTCGGAGTGGTATACTGCAATGTGCCAATGGAAACCCGCCATTCGCCGTACGGAGCGCGCTTACAGTATGAGACGCTCGTGCGCGATGAACCGCTCATAGGAATTGAGACGCTTATGCTAATGAGTCGCTTGTGAACATCGGAGCGCGCAAAAGGGCTGTGTAGTGTCATGATCCTATACAAGCATTTACCTTTACGTTCACGAAGCCGATGCTGAATATTTTGAACTGTTGGTACTGTGCATAATGTGTATGTCAATCGCCTCCTCCCTTTCCAGGGGTGGAGGGGGTCAACTTGACCTGAAATACAGTACAGTACATTACATCACATTACAACGCTGCCGGGACTCGGGTTTCGCCACTGGGGCTGCGGATGCCACAGATTATTATATCAGCACTCTACCGACCATACACATCACTGTGTTGTGTAGTGTAGTGGGTAGCTGCGCCCGTCTTCATGCAGGAGACCCGTGTTCGATTACGGTGTCAATTTTTTTTTTCTTTTATTCGAATATTTTGTAGAGTGATATTTCTTAAAACTAGACCATGAAATGTAACAGTTTTAACAAAACTAGACAAATAAAACAGTTAATGTTTTACAGGTCTCCTCACAGAACCATACTGTAAGTGAAGTAATTAGCTCCACCTGTGGATCATTTATAATGTGTCAGTCAGTAACGAGTACACCTGTGCCCCAGCTACTGTAGGTGTTCATGAAGTGTTGGTACTGTAGAGTAAGAGGACTTGATTTGGCTACAGTACAGTACCATTGCACTATTGTATCTTCCAGGGAGTAATGTGTACTGTATGCAGCTGAAGTCAACCGCCTCCTCCCCTCCCCCCAGGGGTGGAGGGGGGTTGAACTGACCTGAAATACATTCCAGGACATTACACTACACCATCTCCTGCAGCGCTAATCCACGAAGGGGCGGGCAGTCTCAGACGCTGCCGGGACTCGGGTTTCGCCACTGGGCTGCGGATGCTACGCTCGCCACGCTATCTAAAATCAACTCCATGCCAACGTGGACAGTGGGGGTATGAACTATCCACATTGGCATGGAGTTAAGTTACTTTATTTTAGATACAGTAGTTTGGCGAGCGTACCCAACCCGGAAGTAGCACGGCCCCATGATGGCGCCGTGAAACTACACAAGAACAAAATAAAAAGTTTTGGGACGCATGATGAAAGTCATGTGTCGCACACAGCGTGTTTTACTAGGACGCCCGCTACGCCATTTTTAGCCTACTGCACTGTATGCTGTACAATGGCGCAGCGCAGCAGAGAAGAGCAAAATTCAATCTGAGATAAATCAAAAAAGAACAAAAAGGGGCAAAAGAGGGGGTAAAGTAAGAAGAGTAGTCCAAGGACGTAAAAAGTTTAAAAACAAAAAGAAAAAAGAGAACCAGTCCATAATACTGATACCAATTCAGAAAAAGGAAAAATCTAAATATATAATTTAAGTAGCCACCAATTGGAAACAGCAGAGATTGCTATTTTGGAAAAGGGACTTACTGTAAATATGCCCCATCCCTTCCGTTAAATAAATTTAACACGTTTGTGGACTTAAATAAATTTATTAGAAAGCTCAGTTTAAAAAAATTCTTTCTAAACCAAAACACAGAACCCCAAAGAGAAGAAAATAAAACCCCATTTAAACCCAAATCTGTTTTCAATCCCACGCACGTAAGGGGGAACTATATTGAAACTTTCCTCAGAGTAGTGTCTGATGATATCAAAGAAATGGAGGGTAAGACAGATCGTTGTAACCTCACATTTAAAGAACGTGCGGCCCTCAAAAAATTGAGGGAGAACGAGGAAATAGTTCTAAAACCTACAGATAAAGGGGGGGTAGTGATTATGTCAAAGGAAAATTACGATAAGGAAATTTATCGACAGCTTGATGATAACACTTATACAAAATTAAGGGGAGATCCCACTAAAAAGATTTTGGAAAAAATAAAAAATCTCCTAATTATACAAAGAGATGGTGAGGTAATAACAGAAAAGGAATATGAGTTTCTTTTTAATGAGGAACCGTCCATCCCGGTCCTATACATCCTTCTGAAGGTACATAAGGACCCGGTGTGCCCTCCTGGGCGACCAATTATCTCGGGTATTGGGTCAGTGACAACAAACCTCTCTGAGTATATAGATTTTTTTCTACAGCCCCTGGTGGTTAAAAACAAATCCCATTTGAAAGATACAAGGGATGTGCTAAATGTATTAAAAGAGGTAATATGGGAAGAGGGACTGATATTGGTTACGGCCAATGTCAAGTCCCTCTATACCATTATAGACCACCAAAAGGGGCTTGATGCGTTAAAAGGGGCCCTCATGAACAGTGAGTTACAGGTGCCCTTACGTCAATTTTTATTGGAAGGGGTTCGGTGCATTTTAGAGAATAATTATTTCCTTTTTAATGGCAGTTTTTATCTCCAGAACATCGGTACAGCTATGGGCACCAGGTTTGCCCCAAGCTATGCAAACATCTTCATGGGACAGTTTGAGGAGGAGTGTATTTGGAACCACTGTCCCTTTGGGGCAAACCTGGTGCTCTGAAAAAGATATATAGATGTGTTTTTTATCTGGAGGGGTAGTGAAGTTTTACTTGAAGATTTTTATGTATATTTAAACAGAAATGTTTTTAAAATTGAATTCACGTTTGAAAAATATTTTAACAAAATAAACTTTTTAGATGTATCCATATATATATAGAGAACAATGAAGTGCATACGATGAATTACAACAAACCAACTGACTCGAGTGCATATATACAAGCCTCCAGCTGCCACCACCCGGACTGGCTAAAGTCAATACCAGAAGGCCAGTTCCGGCGGTTGAGGCGTAACTGCACTAAGGTAGAAGTCTACGAAAACCAAGCATCCACTATGAAAGACAAGTTTACATCATCGGGTTATAATGGAGACATAGTGGATTTGGTTAAGAATAAGGTGGCAGGAATTAATAGAGAGGATCTATTAATAAATAAGGTAAAAAATACGGAGACTAACAAAAAATTCGAATGGTCCTTTGTAACTACCTTCAATGGCCAGTATAAAACACTTGAGAAATCACTTAGAAAACACTGGGGTATTCTTCAAAAGGACCCAGTGATAGGTGACCTTTTACCTAAACATCCAAAATGCATTTATAAGAGGGCACCAACTATTAGGTCCAGTCTGGTGAAAAGTGCCGTTCCACCAACCAGGCCAATGACCACGATTAAATCCAAAGGATTTTTTCGTTGTGGAATGTGCTTGGGATGTAGGGCGGTGCCAGGAACATCATCCAAAACCAGCGAGGTCACCATTAATAGAAAATACAAAATCAAGGATTTCGTGACATGCAACAGTAGTAGTGTCATTTACGCTATAGGCTGCAGTTGCAATTTATGGTATATTGGCCGCACGTCTAGGCCCTTAAAAGTACGCCTGGGTGAACATCTCAGAAACTTTAGAAAGGGGATGACCACCCATGCATTGTCTGAACATTTCAGAGTGCACCATCAAAGTGACCCTAAAGGGATTGTCAGCTTCTGTGGTCTAAGACAGATTAAGGAAAACTGGAGACACAGAGGTTTGGCTAAACAGTTGGCAAAGGCTGAGATGCAGCTAATATATGATTTGGGTACACTAACCCCTGGGGGGTTAAATTCAGACTTTGAGATAAAATGGTTTTTGTAGGAGGTCTGGATATGGAAAGTCATGCACTTTAATGCTTATAGCTAATCTTTTTAGAAATCCTTTTAAAATCCTTTTATGTATTATAATACTGTATTATATGTGGATATATAGAGACTGTATCGTCTAACTGCTTTACTAATATGTATTTTTAGGTCTTATTTCTTTCCTGCGGCACGTACAAGTAACGCTGTGTTAAAAACATGGAAAACACAGAACAAACCCGGTATCACCTTGGTTACAGATAGACGCCAAGCGCCGGGGATTGTAAGCCTTACAAAGCGAAGTTACGGTTGCTATGGAAACCAGAACGCCACCGGCTGTAATACAAAGAATTCGGACTCAGTGGGGCAAATACCGGAAGTGAGGTAACGGAGTTTGACGTCCTGCTGCGTCAGGACGCCAATTCCTCCAAGGTAACCCAGTTTGCATTGACGTGCAAGCCGGAAGTCCCGTGTGCCGACAAAGGATCATGGGACTTGTAGTATTTCATTGATTAGGATCCAGCCGGCACACGGGAGTAGGGTATAAAAGCAGGAATATTGCCTACAGGTAACACACCTTGAAAAAGTCCTATGGACAGGACGAAACGCGTTGGTGAAAGTGTGGCATACCTGCTGTAAGCTTGTGACAGACGGAGCACAGAGGACCCAGGACCGGACGCCAGATGGAATCTAGTGTCAACACCACTACATAACTGTGTTGCATGCGCTAAAGGAAATGTTCGATCACCAGTTCCCAACTCATCTGGTAATTATTGGCCCAAGTCCTGCTCAGAATCACACCGTGACTGCACACAGCACTTTATTTGTGTTTTTATTGTGATATTGTTCATGTAATGTTTTATCAGTGTATTATGCATTTTATTGTGTATTAAAGGGGAAAGGAAGGTTCATAAACGTGCTTCACTATTGCACTTTTTTCTTCTTTCCATATTATCTCCATATCACTTGTGGGAGAGAATCCTATGATATTCCAGAACAGGAGCGCCTGAGAGGTTTTGTTTTGATTTTTTGGTGTTGTACTGTAGAATAAGGGCCTCAGTTTCTGCTGAAAAATAGCACTGACTTTAACCAAGGGTTAAAGTGAGGGGGAACGGGTGGAACTGATTTCCACCACCTCTAATGGTAGGGGGAACTAATCTTGTGCAATCAGTAAATGGACTGTAGTGTAGACGTTGCTCTCTCAATCTACTGTACAGTATCTCTCACACTACAGTACTTCACAGTACAGTATCTCTCTATAACTACTGTACAGTATCTCTCCATACAGTAGCTCTCACTTTACTGTATTTCCCTTGGTACTGTCAGTTGCGAAAATTTGTATACTGCACAGTACTGTATTCTAATGCTCATTTTTTTCTCCCACTACAGTGCCAATTGTCCATGGGGGCCCAAGGCCCGAACAATGGCTGGCCATCCCCCACCGGCACCCTCAACAGGGCAGGCCAGATACAGGCTCCTAGGGGCCTGGCCCGGGCACCGGGCCAAATGATAGAGGTACAGTAATGTCAGTGATTCAACTGTTTGGATTGCATTTGCTTTTGTACCTCAGGACTACTGTAAATCACCTGTGTGCACCCCCTAGGGTTGCCACCTCATCCCTTTAAAACTGGAGACATATTAATTACACAGGTTCTGTGGCTGGCTCACTTCAAGACTCAATTTGAAATGTTTTTTTTTTTTTTTTTAAAAAGCCATCAAACTTCATTCCAACTGTATTTTTTTAATCAGCCACAGAACCTGTGTAATTAATATGTCTCCAGTTTTAAAGGGATGAGGTGGCAACCCTAGCGGATTAGATGGCAACCCTAACACCGCCATCAAGATACAGTACTATCACTACTACACTGTTCAATAATAACAATAACTGTATTTGTGTTGTACTGTACTTACAGTAACAATAATATTTTACTTCTCCCCCCCACAGAACAGCAACAAAGGGCTCAACGGCTGAGGGCACTGGGAATGGTGCGGGTGCTGATGCACCAGATTATTGATTTGCTTTTTAATTTTTTGTTGCGTGTAATTTAATTTTATTTAGTTTGTCTGTAAAGCACGCTCCCTCTTCTCCCGGCACTTCGATCGCAATAGCAAATAGGACGCTAAAGCGTCCGAGTAGCTAATAAAAGCACGTTAAAGCACGCTTCGTTCGCAAATAACAAATGAGACGCACGACCAGCCATTACCGTAGTCAGATAGCTTTAATGCCGTGTTTCCCTCCGTGGCTGTGCCACGAGTCTGAACGGCATTGGGCGCCATTTTGTAAGCACCCGAGTGAAACTAGCTCGAGCGGTATTGAGCGAGCCTTGTCCGTAAAGCACGGCCCCCGTCCCCATTAAAGCACGCTCCCTCCTCCCGGTGCTTGATTCGCAATAGCAAATGAGACGCAGTAGCGACCGAATAGCTATTACACTGCACTGTACAGTAGTTTGCCGTACAGTAGTTTGCTGCGTGGATGTGGCTTGTGCCTTGGGACGCCCAGGAGTCTGCTTTCCCACGAGTCTGAGAGGCACTTGCAAATGAGTCTCATCTGCAAATGAATTTACCTGCAAATGAGACTCACTTGCAAAGGAGACTCATTTGCAAAGGAGACTCATTTGCAAAGGAGACTCATTTGCAAAGGAGACTCATTTGCAAAGGAGACTCATTTGCAAAGGAGACTCATTTGCAAAGGAGACTCATTTGCAAAGGAAAGGAGAATCCCTTGCAAATGAGACGCACTAGAAGCTTATTTATTATTTTGGGTTGGGGTGGAGTCAAACACTGTGGTTGAACCATTGTAAATATTTTTTTATTTTTTGAAACAGTTTAACATAGCATTTTTTATTACAGTGATATTACATGATTTTAAAATGGCTAACCATTGACTTTGGTACTGTAGTGCTCTGGCTGTTCAGCCTGACTAGACGTTGGACATGAAAGGTTTAAACTGTTGTGCACATGATTAGATGTTATTGTATTTTAACCATAATGTACAGTATTGTGCTTAACATGCTTTACTGTATACTGTACACAATTTAATATTTTATTATATTTTTTGTAGACAAACAACAATGAGCCTACCAAGTGGAACCTTCTATGGAAAACGCAGAGCACGTCCCACCAAAAGACAATTGTCTTTGGCTGCAATGGCTCCGCAGCATCCACCCAAAAAGGCAAAGAAGAATGCCCAAAAAGAGAATGTACCTGTGAAGCCAAGGAAAAATGCCAAGGCCAAGAATGGTTGTTTGGACAAATTTTATGGTCCTTTGAATGAAGTTAACAATGTGCAGTTATTTATTGCAGATAATGAAGCTGGCCCATCCCAGAAGGAGACTGAAGTGGCTGGATATGTACCAGTGCTCAGCATGGATCAAACCCTGGTACAGGCGGTGGGTAATGAAGCTGGCCCATCCCAGAAGGAGACTGAAGTGCCTGAACATGTGCCAGTGCTCAGCATGGATGAAACCCTGGTACAGACAGTGGGTAATAATGTAAATGAAGATTCTTTGGTTTTTAATTTGGTTTCAAACCCAGGTCAGCAAATACATTCTTCACCAAGAAGAAAGCTTGATTTTGCAAATCTTTCTGGAGCAAAAGAATTGGGGAAGAAGACGGACAACCTGCAAGATGACCATGGAGCACAGGACCTTCAAGCGAAGGTACATCGGCTGGAGATAGAAAATGCTGTGCTGAAAAATGCCTTGAAGGACTCCATTGGATCAATGCAGGATGCCCTCATTGAATCAGTGAAGGACGCCATCTGCAACGCAATGAAGAAACACACACCACAAACGCATGGAGTAGCTGTGCCTGTATGTCACATTGAGGATGGACCTGGCAGACTGGATGCACTCTGCGAATTGGAAAGATCGGGCGAACTGGATGCACTCTGCGAAGTGGATGCTGGCGGCGAAGTGGATGCACCCAGTGAAGTGGACAGCAGAATGGACTTCAACACACATGAACAACTGTCTTCACCAGCACATCCAGTGGTGAACTTGGATGAAGTAACTTTGCAGCTTCCTCGACCACCCATTCAGTGCAGCACCCCTGCAGTGTTGAAACCCAGGGAAATTCGTGGTCCTCTTCTGCCCGATATTCCCCTTACTGACATCACGGCAGAAACTGAGAACGTGCTTTATGGAAAAGCAGATCAAAAACTCAACAGATTTGCACAATTTCTTTTCCAAGAGCATGTGCCATTTGACGTCTATTTGACATGGGCAAATCGTGTCAACTACTATGGCAAGGCTGGAAAATTTGCACTGCCAAGGAATTTGACCAAAGACATCATTACAAGATGTGGCAAAAAGATTGAACTTCAGGAGCACCATAAAACCAAGATAGTCAATACAATCAATTGACTACTACGGATGAAGAGGATAACACCGTGGGTCCGTCTCAATCATGTCACAACACCTTTACCACCATTGCCCACAGTAACACCACTGCCCAGAGTTTGTCCTCCCTTGTACACAACTTGGTGATGAACTTCAACCACACCATACGGTACAGTATTTCCTTTTACCCGTCTATTTTCCGTGTGTGTGTCACTGTTCCTAACCCCCTGCAAAAATAAACCTACTGTACAGTAAAACAAAGCATAATAAAAATAAAAACATAAAAAAAGCAAAAATAATATTTAAAAAAATACAAAAATCAAAACTAAAAAAACAACATAATAAAAAAACTAAAAATACAAAAACCAAAAAAAGAGTAAAATAAAGTTGTGTGTGATGTTACCATTGTTTGTATTCTTCTGTGCTGTACAGTACAGTACCTTGTTACCTTTTCCCCACTGATTCGACTGTATCCCTGGTCATCCATGTGCTGTCAATAAAAGTGTTTCTTTCCAGTTGCAGCTGAGTCCATTTTGGCGCCGTGCATCCAGCATCTGCTATTTTCCTTCACCGATCTGTCCTCTGTGTGTGTCAGTGTTACAAACTACTGTACCCCCACAAAAAAGGATAAAAAAATACAACCCCCCCACACACCTCACCCCACCCTACAGTACAGTATTTCTCTTCACCGGTCTGTTTACCATGTGTGTGTGCTGCTGTTCCTACACACCCACCCCAAACAAATATAAAAAAAAAAAATACAAAAAGCAAAACTAAAAAAAAAATAATAAAAAGAAAAAAAAAAGTAGTGTGTGATGTTAGCATTGTTTTTATTCTTCTGTGCTGTACTGTATCTTGTTACCTTTTCCCCACTGATTGGACTGTATCCCTTGTCATCCCTCTGCTGTCAATAAAAGTGTACTGTAATTGACCACCCTGTCCCCCCCTTAAAAAAATGCAAAAATAATAATTAAAAATTGATGTTGTTCGTGTTTGTTTAGTATCTTTACAGTATCTTTACAGTATCTTTCGTATTGTTCGGTACTCTACAGTACCTCGTTTCCCTTTCCCCACTGATTGTATCCCATATCATCTTCTGTCAATAAAGAAAGAGACAAAACTACAGTATTAAAGGTTTAAACTTTTAATCTTAACAAAAAAAAAGTGTGTCCTGGTCACAAAATGCAAATACCGTAAGATGAATTTTCAGCTAAAAAGGCACCCAATGTTCGCAGAACTGGCCAGGAGCTGCATGGCCTATTGAGGTAGAACTAGTGGCGGTGCTATGGGGCACCGCCACTAGGGCCAGCTCTGGACCACATTGAAAACAAATGCTGTAGGAAATCACCCATGGCAACAAGCATGTACTTTACAGCATAGTTACCTACCCTCCTGCAATCTGCAGGAAACTCCCTGAAATACTGTAGCAGCAATCTCCCTCATTAGTCTAGCAATCTCCCTCATTTCACCTAACCCAGATTACATTGTTAAATGTTTTGGGGGAAAAAGGAAGATACTGTACTGTACATTTACTGTACATTGAATCATCAGTGCCATTTCCCTGCACTTTACCACGTACTGTATAGTACTGTAGCTCTTACTAACTGCTTTTGGGCTCATCTACATTTGGATATAATATACTGTACATAATAAAATGACTATTTTAAAAGATTCCTCTCAGTAAACACCCACGCTTCTACTGTAGGTGCCATGTTCACAATCTCTTTTCACAATATATCCATATACTGTACAGTATGGAACTACAGTAGATGGGCCCTTTGAGTGGAGCATGACATGCCCTCTCAACCTGTGCAAAATTCGGTACTTCTGTAGTTTCACGGCGCTGTGCTACTTCCGGGTTCTACGCTCGCCACGAAATATGTAAAAAAAAGTAACTTAACTCCATGCCAACATGGATAGTTCATACCCCCACTATCCATGTTGGCATGGAGTTGATTTTAAATAGCGTGGCGAGCGTAGCGAGCCAACGAGCCCGCAGCGTGGGCGAGCGAGAAACTACAGAGGTACCCAAAATTCTACTACCAACTACAGTATATTCTCCCTGAAACTCATTTTCAAAAGTATGCTGTACAGTAATCAGCACATTAAAAACAAATAGGAAATCCCCCATGGCAACAAGTAGAAAATACAGCACCCAATACTGTACAGTACTTACATTCCCTTAGGGAGTCCAGCAGTTGGGGGTCCCGACGGACCAGGTCGCTCCATCTGCGCTGGAGGGCCCTCACTGGTCTCTCCCTCCTGAAGCGCACCCTGATGGCTTGGCTAGCCTCCTGGTATGCCTCCACCACCTCTCCGTTGGACACCAGGGGCCTGTCCCGCCAAGCCACCAGGATGAGGAGCTCTCCACGCCTGAAGGGCCTCGCTCTCCTCGCTCTGCGTGGTGCAGCCATCTTTTATCATCTTGAAAATATCTTAATAAAAATGGCGCCCTGATCACGTGCGTCCTGTGCGGAACAAGCGTCGCATTCTGCGCGCCTGCCAGTGAGTAGTTTATCACTTGGCAATCAGCTCCTACAGTAACTGTGAATTTACTGTACTGTACATGCTTGTCTTGAAAAAAATGACAGGTACTGTACAGCACAGTAATGTACTGTACTACAGTATACAGTAGCAGCTGAATGACCACTGATAAAAAACAGACATTGTATCACTTCAACGAGCTTACTAAATCTACAGTTCCACTGTATACTGTACATGACTGTAACAGTACTGTGTGTAAAAGTAAAATGATCCCTATACGAATCAGTAACTTACTGTGAATGTCATAACACCAAAATGTGGTGACCGTTAGAACATATACTGAGACGCATTAGCGTCCGTGCCGCTCCAGTATAGTACCCGTGCAGACGCTCAAGCGCCCATGCAAATTTAGATGCCAAGAAAGCCTTATTGGTAACCGGAATTTTTTATGTGTGTTAAAACTACAATACTGTACTAGCCAAAGGCCAGCACCTTTCAACAAAACCAATGAGACGTACAGTACAATACAGTACAGTATAATTTAATGTAATGATTCTGTACGCAATGCAATGTAATTTTATTTATTAGTGTGTACACTATCTATAGAACAGTACAGCTTGCTGGACACAGCACAATAGTAGTAAAGTACTTTACTGTAGTACCCTGCCGTAATAACAAATCAGACGCAAAAGCGTCTCATTACTGGAACGGCTGTGCAACTCGGATGCAAGAGCGTCCGTCAGAGACGCTCCTTCGTGTCAAACAAATGCAGCGCCTCTCCGCCCGCGTCAGCATGATCCTCTCCTCCAAAGAGACAGGATCATGCTCGTGCCAGCGGTGTGAGAGGCGCTGACTAGGCTTGCCAGGGACAATAAATTTACTGTAGTTCCTGCGCTTCATGCACGCGCTGCAGCATAAATTTTACGCATGCGCAAAGAGGTTTTCAAAAGTGACATCTGGTGGATGATCACTGGTATTGCACTCATCCGGAGACGCCACGGCAAATCGCCAAGCATTTAAAATGTATTGCGATGGTGGGCGCCGTGGCCAGCTGGCGAAACTCTCGCCATAGGTAGCCAAGATGGGACCTGCCCCATCTGTATGCCAACCTTTCTGTAATATCACTTTTGCTGAAAGTCGATTTGTAGCTAATAAATGCAATTAACAGGGCATGTTCTAGCGCAGGGGTCCTCAAACTACTTTGGTCTGGGACCCATCAAACAATAAAAATAATAATGACAGGACCCCAGCAAGTTACTGCCGAAGGTCATCACATTACATGTGTAGTCAGCAGACCGCACATACAGGGCAGCACTGTGAAAGCACAAAATATGAGGAGTTTAAAATGACAACTCAACAGATTTCAGACTCTTTAAATCACTTCCTGAAATTAGAAATTATCAGCCTGATGGTCAGCAACATGGAGTCGCGACCCCAAGCTGATAAGGTCTGGACACACAGTTTGAGAACTGCTGTTCTAGCCTATTACTATTTTGCTGAATGATTTATAATAAGTGAATGCTTTAGTCTTGTTGTTTACACAGTTACAGAATGTTTTTTTATCTGTCTATTACGTATGAATGAGCAGCTTCTAGTGTTTATTTTGGCAATACTTTAGTGTTAGAAAATAAACATTTTATGTCTTTTTTTTTTTAAATGATCACAATTACAGGTGCAATGTTTTACTGTATTTAAAATATTGTTTTTAGTGTTTCATAAGCACTGTGTAAATGTGTTTTTAGCATATGTGAATTAATCATGCAAATTAAAAACAAATATATTATTTCAGTTTTACAGCATTACGGTTATTTCAAGAGGTGACCTAGGAAACAAATAATGGAGGTATGTGTTCATATATGATTTATTTTATCGCAAAGTCATTAAAATAGGTTTACACAAACGTATTATGTTTCAGATGCTAATATGATCGCAAGCTGATACGTCGCTTGATCAACCACTAGCCCGTAAGTAGTCCTGCATTGTTTTGTGGTATGTATATGTATGTTTGTATATACATACAGTAAATAAATTTGTTTTTCAATTTTATGATCGCGTAATTAACATGACTTCATTTTACACAGGGCCGGGCGGTCAAGTCCTGATAAGTCCCACGCCAAATGATGTAGAATACTCGTTTGGGAATGATATTGAAACATTTCAGAACCCTTATCCGACATACGCAGTCGCAAACAAACTAAGTATGTGAATGATCACGCAATGTGAATTTATATTTTTTAAATGGAATGTGCGATGATTTTAAATGATCCTTTGTAATTCAGCCCTACACGATCATGCGTGGAAACAAATATGGAAACGTTTATAAAATGCCTTGTCAAAGTGTCTGCCACCAGTGATGGAATGAGTTTTCTATTGATTAAGTTAAAAAAACACTGCTATATCCATGTTACGCATGTTTAAAAACGATCATTTTGCCACAGAGCAATGTAAATGATTTGTATATTTAACAGTTTTGTTTTTTTAGCATTCAATGAAGCATTAAATAACTTGACGGACTATAACGATATACATACATCGGATGACTAAATTGTTGAAGAACCAGAGCCCCATACCTGGGATAACAACGCTGCATTCGTACGATGACAAGGAGAATCAATACGTACTGATGCAGCAGCTGCATTCACACGATGATGTCGAAGAGAATCTACACATGACTATGCAACCGTACATCATTTAGATGGTTCTACGTCGTTGATAATGAATCATTTGTACAGTAAAATTAAACCAAATAGTCGAATAAGAGGTATGTTACGCACAACACCTTGGGTTTATGTAAACAAAGGGGCGTGAAGAGGAAATTGGATTATACAGACAAACCTATGCCTAACAGAAGGAGGCTGACTCCTTTACAAGATATGCCAACTAACTGTAATATTAACAAATTGAAGTTGCCGAGCGGGAAGATGAACAAACACCCAGCGTTAGTGTTAAAACTGTCGCAGAGTGCCCAAAAAGGTAAAATGACCAATAGGCTCTCCAAAAAGTACAAGATTAGAGTTGAAAATAAAATAGGATTAAAATCACACACAGGCTAACATCACACACAATGGCTAAGCCCATTATAAATTCCAGATACTCAGGAAGTCCCTATTATATATTCAGAAACACCGGCTTCTCATAATTACAGAAACTCAGACTGTCCCTATTACAATGTCAGATACTCAGGATGCCCCCATTAAAATGTGAGACGCTCGGTCTGATCCCATCATAAACACAGGTGATGATAATGATTTATTTCAAGATGCACAGGTGTTTTATAAGTCCGACATAAAACGGAGACGACCATGTAGACGATAATGTTACAGGGAAGCCAAAAAGGGGTTAGTGCATCTGTGGATGAGCATTATTCAGACGCAAAGGATGAGGTTGTTGCAGGTCCATCAGGCATAGGATCCACAGGTGCGAGTGTTAGAAAACAACCACGTCCATGCATCACAACACAATGGATAATGTTGTTTCTGGTCCATCAGGCGTAGCTTCATCAGGTGTTGGTGGGAAAAACACTACAGGCATATCCACGAGGAAAAAGCACGTGAGTAAAGCAGCAGAATAAAAATATAACACGTTGTTAGGATCGGTTTGGAGGGAAGTCGCTTACATGAACCATATTTCTACAGGACTGTTGATGCAACTAACAGAAATAATGCGTAGCGGCAAATACAACCAGAGTGCGCTGAATAAGTTTATTGATCACTATATGAAACTCGCAATAGAACGGATAAGTCTAGTTAGGGAGACTAAGTGATTTCCTAGCGGCCAACACATTTGGTAAAAAAAAGAAATGACTAGTCATGATAGGGCGCGGTTTGAACCACTTTGTAATGCGTAGATCATGGCACTACAAAAATACAAATAGAAATTTAAAAGTAAAACAGGCTATAAGGACATTAATAAACTTAAGAAAAAATCAACAACTTAGGCAAGGCACACTTAGGTTTAGGGACCACATTGACAACACAACATCACTACACAGATAGATGAGCAAAGATGGATAGCGTTGAACTCGTAGCATCACCCATATTAGATGATAAAGTATCATTGCCTGTTAACGAGGCAGTGCAACCTGTTTTTCTGTCCATCGACAGATACGAAAATGATTATTATCCTAATTTCAGAGCATCAGAAATCCATCATCATTTTTGTTTTGTTAATATGAATAGGATCGCATCATATGTAGATGCAATACACCATGCAATTCAGAACTTGCTCAACAGCTACATGGTTAATGTTGATCCTAATGATCATGTGGAGTTAAGGTTGGAGGGTGGTGGTTTACACAACGCCATCTATTCACACCGTAAACCACAGATTAGACGCCATCAGTTTTTTTAATCAGATAACATACGCCACTGCAGATAACATACGCTGCAAATGAGGTTTTATTCGATACAGATCTGTTTTAAAGAATTGCATAGGTGGCGCCCTGACAGGCAGGCAGGCACCGACATAGAATACCCCACAGTCAATAGAGAAATGCTGACATTTGTTATACAATTTCAATTACTTTGATAGCAATCTGTGCTTGGCTGCTAGTCTCTGCAAACTTCTGGAGTTTCGAGCTTCATAAAGCTTTGAATTTGACCCTTGATAAATTTATCAGCTTTAGTGACGTTTGTTTTGAAAAACATTTAAAAGCAACAATTAAGATATATTTCAATGGTGAATGGCGTTACTTTTGCACAGAGTGTCCGTACAAAGACAACATTTTTTGTTTTATGGCACGATGGGCATTATTATGATATTTTGGATATTAAAGCCTTCATCGGTAGAAGCCACTTCTGCAAATGTTGCACAACAGATTATCATTGAAAAAGGACTTAAAAAAAGACAGTTGTACTTATTTGACAGGATTGTGTTGATATAGGTCAGACAGAGCTAAGGTGTCCTCAGTGTAGGGTGTTTTGCATGTCAACAGACTGCTTAGAGACCCACAAGTCTCTAGCACTGGATCTGAAAATACAGTGTCTTAAAACAAAAAAATTAATTGCGATCGATGCGGTAGGTACACTTTACTCACCCACGAGTGTCGTTGTATGACATGCCCCATTTGCAAAGTTAATGTTGACAATTTTTCAGGTCATATGTGCTATATTCAAAACATTAAACCATCAGATCCCAATTTAAAATATATTTTTTTATGATTTTGAATGTAAGAAACCAGGGTACACATACCAAAATTACTGTTACGCATTACTGCTGGCAGATGAGAAATCCTGGGAGTTTCAGGGCGCTGCTTCTATTGATGATTTTGTAAAAACATTCATGAAACCAAAATTTGAGGGGTACAAATCCGTAGCCCATTATGCTGGGCGTTATGCATACTTTATAATGCGTCAAATTATGAAAGAAAAATTGAAAACCTCTGTTGGCGCAGAGAGGTAAACTTGTGTATAATGGTGTGTGATTTAAATATTTGTTTATAGACTCTTTAAATTTCATGCCAATGCGCCTCAGTCATTTACCAAAAGGAATGGGTTTTGAGGGTTCAAAAAGACATTCCCTCACTTTAATACAGCCGCCA
Source organism: Crinia signifera (assembly GCF_055691185.1). NCBI lineage: Eukaryota > Metazoa > Chordata > Amphibia > Anura > Myobatrachidae > Crinia > Crinia signifera. The sequence goes on along the minus strand of NC_139222.1, from coordinate 288,206,297 downwards.
ACCGAAATTATATAGGCGTCATGCCTGATATTCAGCATTTTGGCATGCAATATATGATGGAATCAGAAAAGGTTGAATTCGTAGAATGGTATGAGAAATACAAGCATAAGTCATTTAACTTTCAGGATGAGCTTAAACACTATTGCAAGGATGATGTGATAATATTACAGAGGACTTGTAAGGTGTTCAGAGACACCGTTACTGTATATTGATGACATAACGAAGATGTCGTATAAGAAAAATAAGCCAGTCATTATTAAGATATATGTTGATCCTTTTCAACCGACCAGTTTAGCATCATTTGCATGGCTATTGTGGAAGTCAAAATTGCAGCTCTACGCCATTAAAGTATTATGACCGCCCACTGCGCAATTCCATGGCGCCACTTGCGTATTATTAGCTTAAACGTAACTATCAGGGCCAGACGTGAAACTTTAATGGTTAAAGACTTAAAGCTATCTTCTCTTTTGTCTCTGTCTGTTTGCATGGAACTCCCTGACTAAACTCCAAATGTTGTTTTGATTTAACTTGTATCAGTTACCGTCAACATGGAACTCCCTGACTAAACTCCAAATGTTGTTTTGATTTAACTTGTATCAGTTACCGTCAACAGTCGCAAATGCCAGAATAGTGAAAGGATCACTATATATGACCTTAGTTACACCTATATTGTGTTGTAATGATGAATCAGTGTAATTGAGAAACAATGGTTATAATTTCAGCCCATACCAGTTCCCTTTTCCAGCTCAACCCAAGAACAAAGACTAAGAAAACAGCATGGTTTGATTAGATTCCCATCTCACAGGAAGAAGTCCCCGTGAAGCTGAGAGCCAACAAAGTGCTGCCCAGGCCCCTCTCTTGTACCCAATGATCATTCAACCTGACCCCACACCCCTTTGCTTTAAAAGGCCCAAGCGTGTGATTCCAGATTATTATTATGTGATCTATCCAGAACACATACCCAGGGACCTGGGATTTGTATCCGGCGTGGTGTTTGCTTCCCTTGATGGTAAATTGATAATACTTATTTCGTGCTAATTGCCTGTGTTAGCTGTACCTGTATCTGCATACTTATTGTAATACTGTTCCCTCATGTATAAGCTGTATTGTGCCCCTTTATAGTGAAATTGTGTGTTTCCCTTTCAATCACCTGCGTCCCCTTTGGACTTGAATACACATGCAGATACGGGGTCAGAGCCGTGATCTTATTATAACTGGTGGTTGATTGCATTATTTATTTATCAAGGGAATTTGCGTCTCTGATGCGGAGTCAGTATAGAGCTTTATCCAGTAAGCTACTGACCTATACATTTGGTGTATCGCTGGTGTGTTACTGTTCATATATTATATAATTACTGTGGGAGCTCAGTGAGAGACTTAATCGCATGTGCGTCTGAGTTGCACGTGTATCGGCACGTATGCCTACTTTGTATACTTCTGTATAAGGTGCTGGTTGCCAAGGGTAATGGCACATTGGTCAGTCCTTACACAGCAGTATAAGGGTTAAAACCTGCTAAGATCACTGTACACTGAAATCTGCAGCTTCTAGTCATATGCAAATGAGGTGCTCCCATTGTCTTTGTAAAAGCTTATATACACTCAAATAACTTGCTGAAATCAGTGGCAACCAGCCGTTGCTAGGGGTAGCGAATTTTATGCTTTATAAGGTAACGAATATAGTGCAACAACTGCATTATCCATCGGTTTGTTATGATACACACATTAACACTATGTAGCGATGTATGTTTTTAAAGGAAAACAGTGGCGCTTATACCGGGTGATAACTATAATAAAACTCAGAAGCATTACTCAACACCAGCTATACAGTGGTTAATGTACATAGCGCATACAGAATTCATAGACATAACACATGCGTTACAATGGGGTTAAAAGAAAGTTGGTAGCTACTACCCGAATGGGTATTTAGTGATTGATGAGGTACAAACAGCTTTTGGAGTTCCAATTTTTTCTTTAATCATGGTTGTATCGCTTGCTACAATCCCGATTATGTAATTGATGTGACTGAAACGACCTATGGTCAATTGCGCTATACGACATTAGTGAGAATGCGCTGTGGCTTTCATTTGCGTGTTGTTTGGGAATGCGAATGGAAAAAAAAATGTTACAGGACGATACCCATCTACAGGATTTTCTTAAGGGCCAAGGTTTGCCCAAACCCTTGGATTCGCGAGATGTCCTTTATGGCAGCCTTTCCTTTGAAGTCCATGCTCTGTTTACAATACTGTTTCTGATATGGTGTGCTATCTACTCATCCTGTATTTTTATGAAGAAATTGTGGGTAAAAAGGTTATTCCATCTGTTTGAAAACTCAACAGGAAAGCCAAGGTTATCTCCTTCCCCCCTGCATCTATAAAACTTGTACTGAAGTCCAGGATCTCTGGCAAATGTCTTCCCAGACCAGAGCGAGGTCAGGAAAGCAATTCCCTTAGAACTCTAGAATGACACCTTATTTGAGATAAGAATAAAGAGGCCCCAGGGGGGTGACTGAATGGCTAAATTGCTCATCTTCAAAAGGGAAGTCAATTAGCCAGCCCCTGGGTATATCCTAAGGAAACCCCTGGACAGGGAGATTCCTGAGGTGGGGGCTGTGATTGTGTGTGTTTTGCAAATCTTAAAAGTGTGTGTCTCACAAGACATGTTGTTCATTTTCCTTGGGATGATACGGGTCCGGTACCGGTCTCTGAAATGATCCAATATCCGGAGAGATTTCCACTCCAAAACCCGCTTCATGCTGTGTGTCCGGGAAGCGGTTTGTTTCTCTATTCCCATTTTGTTTTATTCTGAAACTGTTTTTTACGTTTGACTTACCTATTAATCATATATCTTGTAACTTATGTTTTTTGTAATATACTGTAAGCCTTGTAGTGTTTTCACTTAATTAAAATTAATAATTAGTTCTGGTATCTGCTGTTTTCCAGCCCAAGCCTCTGACGAATTCGCCAGAGCGCTACCGTGTAAATCATAATTTGGTGTGTCGGCAGAATCAAAGCGGTCGCGGACTAAGTCCAAAAAGCTTACTTTGATTGGTGGCAAGCGGAACCGTGGTGAAATACGCACACGCTTGGGATACTCAGTAGAAGTGTCACGTGGCCAGGATTCTCAGATTGCCGTATCTGGGGAATCGCCGACTAGGGTCGTGACACTACCGGTTAAAATGATCGGTAAACTAATGTAGCAAAGTGTGTAAAACCTATGAGGTGTGGCAATTTGATGAGCAAACGGACACGTTTTCAGAGTATATTAAATTACATCTCAGGAACAAACAAGAAGCATCTGGTTATCCCGATTGGTGAACAGACTTGGAGAAATGCCAAGAGTATAAGTATGCCTATCAAAAAAAAAATGAAGGGGTGTCATTACGTCAAGGATATATTTATCTCAATCCTGTCAAGATACAGCTTTTTTAATTCGTTGTGGGGTAAATTTGGCCAGAGATGTAACTAACCCAATACGGAGATAGTATCAGATCTCAACACGCTTTTTGAATACACATTTTTACCACACTATGGAGGTGTCTGCTTTAGATTGTATCAGAACTGTATCATAGATGATACGGTTATGATAAACTGGAAATATGCCAAGATCATTACACCAGATTGAGTAATTGTAGTATATTTATAGCTGCAGTAACAGCGTATGCCCGTATTGAATTGTACAATTTGCTGGATAGATAGCAAGATCGTTGTCTTTACCACGATACAGACAGACATTTTTGTCAGCAGGCCCGGTGATTATTAACTGACATTGGGTGATTATCTAGGCGAACTGACTAGCGAAATCCCTGCTGATGCGCATATAACAGAGTTTGTCTTAGTGGGCCCCAAGTCAGACGTTTATCGATTAAATAACGGAAAGACCACGTTAAAAGTGAAAGGTATCACGCTGAACGTTGATAACGCACAACATGTCAACTTTAACAGTCTGAAAGAAATTAAAAGATTATCTTTTAAACCCTAAAGGCGACAATCAGAAAAAAATTGTGATACAGTACGTCAACCCGGTATAGTGCGGTTTAAAAAGTATTAGCAGATTGAAACGCACGTGCTTCAGAAAACACAAAAGTCTGTTTACACTAAAAACGGAGGCTTACAGATAACTTCACAACACTTGCGTTAGGGTATTAAGATGGAGATCAGACTGCAGCATCCCTTTTCATGTATTTAAGAAGGTCCCTCCAATTCGGGTAAAAGTTTTTTTTGTGAAAATGCTGCTGCTAAATTCTGCTACGTACGTACCTATCGCACGTTCCCAATAATATTGTTTGGTTTTAGGCAATCTATGTACGATCATCTGCTGCGTGATTTTCCCAGTATGCATTTTACAGAAGGACTGCCTGAAACTTAATGACTATTAAGTTTTTCCCCCTGATAAGATTAATTTAGCTGTGGTTGATGATCTGATGGAAATGGCTAGTAATAATTCAGAGATTGAGAAAGCTTTCACAAAATATGTACACCATAGAAATCTCAGTATCATGTACCTTGTGCAAAATGTGTTTGGTCAGGGTAAAAAAGAGCAGAACTATACATTTAAATACAAAATATATGGTTCTTTTCAAAAACCCTAGGGACAAATTGCAAGTGAAGACGCTGGCTAGGCAGATGTATCTCGGTAAATCAAGGTTCTTTTTAGAGTCTTTTGAAGATGCAACCAGCGCACCTTATGGGTATTTACTAGTTGATTTAAGAAACAACACACTTTATTTCCACCAGATATACCAGCAACGTATGTCCTTAAAAAGCATGCTTCTAAAAAGTGGTAATTCTACAACTTTTAGTCATTCCCCATAGTATACCCAACGAGAGCATGTCAGCGTGTTTACGCTGTAATTGGTGCTTTTAAAGGCGACACCGACTATTGCTTCAAACAATTTGGCGACAGCCATTTGTGAGATGTGCTCAACACACTAAAAAGGTAAAATACCATTATCACAATGACAGTTGAATTACCTTAAAAAGAAGCGCAACCTTATAAAAAAAATTGCTTTGTAATAAGAGATGCACCATTGTTTTAAAGAAGCGGTTGGTGAAACAGTCCGGCTGATATATTGGCTATTGAGTAATCGAAGGGAAAGGGGAACAGGTGAGAGAACTTTTGCACTGGTTGGTACTTATTGTACCCAGGATAAGGCCCCAATTTTTATTTTGGACATTTATTCATCACATCAGATGCTGGGGGTGCTGCCAAAGACAATGGTATAATGCAAAAGGGGTTGAGAAGGAAAAGATGGTCTCTTTGTTGGTGCACTGAAAAGAAGATATTATTAAATTATACCTTTTATTGTTTTATATTAAAAAGGAAAAGTATTTGCGTGAAATATTCCCAAAATTAGTCAATAAAAAAAGTATTAAATCGTGTCCGCTGTGTGTGTTTTATTGTGTCTATATTTTTCTCCTTGATGGTCTCGTCTGACAGTGCAGATATCTGTATAGTGGTATATACTGTTTCTGAGAGCATACGCCTTGTTAGCGTACCTCTCTTATAGTACAAAATATACAGGTCCTTCTATCTGTGTTTTACAGTAGAGACTTATGCCTGGTACACACCAGGACGACTAGGGCCCGATTTTGTCAATTTAGATCCAATTCCGACCGGTTGTATGCAGATTGTATGTACTTTTGGGCTTTTTTGTCATTTATTTGATCCGATTCCAATCCGATGCGTGTACACGCCACTTATTTGGTCGCATCTTTGGTCCTACGTGCTGCAGGTAGGATCCGTCAATCCCAGACCGACCGTCATTCGCATGCAGATCGTGAGTGTTTATTGCCGCCTCCGTCGGTGCATCCGTCGTTTGATCCAGCCTATTTGAGTGGCATTTCCTAAACACTCCCCCCGGCGCCATGTTTTTCCACATAGCAAACAGTGCTGGCGCAGCAGTTGGACTCTCCTTCTTGTCTCATCTCCCAGAACAACCTGGTATGTTTGCACTCCCAATGCTCTCCTATGCATGTCCACTGTTGCCACCAATGTATATAGTCTGTATTGTCCACCATTGCAGTATTCCATGCACTCCTCTCTGCTAGGCCCCAATCACCTGTTTGTGTGAATAGCAATGTGCACAATAAAATGTATAGTGGTTTTCATAAAATTTTAATATTTTAAATACTTAAAACATATGAACTAGGTAAATTGGTAACTATAAAAATTGAAATATGAAACAAAACTTGGCTATAAATATAATAACGAATGATTTTATCTTTACAGTCCCAATGTCTAACGCGAAAGAACAGGAAATTTTGGAAGGTTTCATAGAGAAGTATCGTTCCCATGAATGCCTGTGGCAAATCAAGTCCAAGGAGTATTCGAATAAAATGAAAAGAAATCAAGCCTTGGAGGACTTGTCTCGCTACAGTCTCCCATTTCACCCAGAGGCCAACGTAGAATGGGTGCGGAAACGTATCCAGAATCTCCGGACTGTTTTCTTGAAAGAACACAAGAAGGTGGAGGCTGCAAAGAAGTGTGATGCTGGAGTTGACGAGATGTATCAAACATCGCTCTGGTACTACGACAGGTTGATGTTCACCCTCAGCCAGGAGTCGATGAGGACAGGAGTAGTCCTGATGGTCGAACATGATAACCAAGAAGTCACGGCGCATGAGGAGGATAATTCGCAGTCTGTGTTGGTGAGTCTAGTTTGTTGGCTATCTAATTGATTCCTCCTGCCAATCCACAGCCCCCGCTCCATTAAAGTAGGCCATATACTCTTCCCTCACCTGTTTGGCTCGTGCACTCCCTGTGAAGTGTTGTGTTGGGGTTTGCAAGGAGGATATCTGCACTACCTCCTCTGACAGATCTTGGTCTTCTTGGAGTGCTGTGCCTGTAGCCCTTTGCTGTGTGGCTTTTCTGCGGAGCAAATTGTGCAGAACACAGCACGCCGTGACAACCCAGTCAATTTTGTCCACCCTCAGGTTAATGGCAGTGTGGAAAATGCGAAACCGGCTAGCCAGGATGCCAAAAGCATTTTCCACAACATGCTGTGCCCTGGATAGCCTGTAGTTGAAGATCCTTTTGTCATAGTTCAGGCCCCTTTGCGCATATGGCTTCATGACATGCTCGTGCAGGCCAAAAGCCTCGTCCGCCACAAACACAAAGTTAAGCCCCTGTTTAGTTTCCTGGACAGACGGCAAGTGAAGGGTGTTCGCTTTGAGCCTTTCGTAGAACATTGTGTCCTTGAAAGTGCCACCATCTGATGCACGACCATTCCTTCCTACATCCAGGAAGATAAACTCATAGTTCGCATTAACCACAGCCATTAGTACAATGCTAAAATAGCCCTTGTAATTAAAGTAGTAGGAACCACTATTGATAGGCTGGGCTATGCGGACATGTTTGCCATCAATGGCTCCACCGCAATTTGGAAAGTTCCATCGCTGTTCAAACTCCTCTGCGATGACTTTCCATTCATTCATGCTGGTAGGGAACTGAAATTAGAAGTAAATAGAATTAATTAGTAAACATGTTGTTCAATTTTTTTACAGCTTGCTGATGACCCACCTCCAACCCCGGACCTGTCTGCGCTATCAGATAATGCATGTACATTGAGCGAAGCTCCTACTCTGGCACGCACTCCGCCACCCACCCCTGGAACCCACTCCACCACTCCCCCGTGCAAAAAAAATGCGTGGCAAAGGAAAAAAAGGAGAAGCAGCAGATGAAGAATTTATGATGCGGGCACAGCGAGTCCTGCAAAGAAACCCGGACAAACATGACAACTACTTCACTTATGTGGCAGAGTGTGTTCGCAACATGGCTCCGGACCAGCAACTGACTTTTGAAAAGTTATGCATGGAGTTGGGTGTATAATGGCTGTGAGGTTATCAGACTCACTGTAAGACTGTAATTATTATATTTTATTAGGTGTAGTGATTAATGTACTTTTTAGTCCGTCTGTACCCTCTTCCTCTCCGTAGATATTTCTATCCCCCAAATCTGTGTGTACAGTATTTCCAGAACCATAGTAGTACACTGTATATCATATAGTATTACACTCTATATCAGAGACTGTATATTGCCCAATATGATCAGACAGGAAATGTCCACAGGGGGTGATCCAATTCCCCTGCTTTTTACAGGAAGGTTATGTCCACAGGGGGTAATCAGGACATAACCAAATTACCTTCCTTGTATTTACACTCCTGTGTGTCTTTCTGGACTCTAGTAGACTCTTTGGAACCAGACCCAGCAGGGGGGCAGCAGCAGAGGGACATCTGCAGCTTGAAGGGGGGATATACCTGACTCTTGAATCCACCAATCGAGATCCAGTGCAAGCCCACTGATGGTATGGGCACGCGTGGGAATTTAGAAGGTTTTAAAATGACTTGTACACCTGCCGGCTCCTTATGTTAGTCGCAATCCTGGCTCAGGGGTCATACCCTCCACTGGATCTTGTGGAACACATCGTTTGCCCGGGGGGGGGGGCATCCTACTAAGCTCTGGTGTGGAGCGTCCGTGCTGTGTGGATTTACACAGGTTTCGGCTATCACTGCTGTGTGGAATAAGTGATAGTTTTGTGATTTGGAACTGTGATGCTAAAAAGGACTTGGACTGCTACCTGGATGTTTCTATGCTACATTTTGCCTCTTGTTCCTGTCTTTATCTACTTGTGTGTGCTGTGATAAAAATAAACCATATTTTGGTTTCATCTGCTCTGTGTCTGAGTAATTGAAGAACTCGTATCCTCACATTTGGCGGCAGCGACAGTGGGATCATTCAGACACCAACCATCGAGCACAGAAAGCACAGAGAACAGAGGATCAGACCATATGTAAGGAAACGGAAAATGCAGTAAGGTGAAGTTCAGCAAGTGAGCAGGTGTCAGTCCTGTGAAAGTGAAAATGTTCCCAAGGAAAGAAAAATCGATGCCTCAAGACCCCTGGAGCAGAGGAGCTCAGGGATGGAGGTTCTTCAGTGTATCGGCAGGCTGGGAAGCCGGATCGTTATGGTCAGAAAAATGCAGTTTATCTGGGAGTACTGGGAAGAAGCTCAGCAGATGATCAGCGGGTGGAGAGTATCCAGCATACAGGACAAGTTGTGTTACCTAGGGGATGCATTCCTGCACTGTAAAGGTGGGGCCAGCTCGTGGAATCTGCTGGGGGAGCCAGAGTTTGTAGAATTTACAGAGGAAGTAATTGCTACAGTGACCCAAATGCTACAAAGAGGACAATATTCTGAGGCTGAAGGACAAGTCCAGAATAAATTGATGCCCCAGATAGAACCAGAGGAAAGGTCCAAAAGGGGGCTACTGCAATCTGGGCAGACAACCAAGGGGTCTGCCACAGAATTATTTGTTACCACAAGAGAAGGGTCGTTGTCAGGGGGGCCCCTAACTGCCCTTGAAGAAATGAGTATGGAGGAGCTGATAGCAGAATGTCAGCTGCGAGGTATACCCGTCCAATCCTGCACGCGCAGGGAAATCATCCAGCAGATCCTTCAAGATCAGGAGGATCCTACAAAAGCATTTACCGATTATCGGGCATGGATCCTCCATTTCGGTGCACCGCTGAGTGTGTGGGAACAATTGGAGTGTCTGAAGGAGTGCTTTATTGTGGCAGAGGAAGAGGCGACTGATCACGGGCTCCTGGACACCCCAGCATGGCGAGACCAGTGTCGCAGGGTGGCTGATGAAAGGCACCGCCTGCAACAGCTTCTCCCACAGCCTAGGGAAGAAGCTGGTCAATGTTCTATACTGGGGGAGGTTATCCCCAAAGTGATGGGAGTGGGGCCCGTTAGCCAGGCACCCCAGGAGGAGCTGCACTACAGCTTCCCTTTTGCTGAGATGGAAGATGAGCTATTATCCTGCTGCCAGGGGATCTATGAGGACTGCGTCCAAGAGGAGATCACCATGGTTAGAGGAGTATTCGCCAACATCCAGGCCACAAGAATACCAGTCACAGATGATGTCTTGTTTCAGGCTGCCCAGCATATTCAGCTGGGGAAGGAGGTTATCCAGGAGAAGGAGGTGTGCGCAGAAGTGGCTGCAGGTGAGCAACTGGCTTTTAAGGGAATAGAGCTGATACGGCCTGTCCTGCAGCCACCAGCGGAATTGTTCCTGATGGAGGGTCCCTCCTCAGCCCTGGGCATTGAGACCAAATGCTGTACTGAAATTTGCCATGCCCCTAGTTTGGGTTTGAGGGAGGAAGGATGTGACAGAGTGGCGGAAATGCCAGGGCCAGAGCCCCGATATTGGCCTGCTGTTTGGCAGCTGTTCCTTGTGCAAGAGGGGGAGGTGGAAAGTGCTCCCTGCCCCATTATGCCAGAGGCAAAAGTATTAGTACACCCTATAGGTGTGCCCAGTGTAAAAGGTTACAATGTTGCAGAGAGGGGGTACCCAGCATCTGAAGAGGAGGAATTGCCAAATCCCTTGTTAGTTCAAATGTATAACTTAGATTGTGATATTGCCCTTGCTGGTTCTGCAAACCAGCCGCCTTTTACAAGATGGGTTTGGTATGATGTCACTCTGTGGGACTCAGGTGGTACAACCAAACCTCAGATTCTCTGCTCTGCATCCCACTACAGGTTGTTATTGGTTCCTGAACAACTTGGTACAGGGACTAAAATAGTAGGGGAAGGAATGTGAGGTTATCAGACTCACTGTAAGACTGTAATTATTATATTTTATTAGGTGTAGTTATTAATGTACTTTTTAGTCCGTCTGTACCCTCTTCCTCTCTGTAGATATTTCTATCCCCCAAATCTGTGTGTATTTCCAGAACCATAGTAGTACACTGTATATCATATAGTATTACACTCTATATCAGAGACTGTATATTGCCCAATATGATCAGACAGGAAATGTCCACAGGGGTGATCCAATTCCCCTGCTATTTACAGGACGGTCATGTCCACAGGGGGTCATCAGGACATAACCAAATTACCTTCCTTGTATTTACACTCCTGTGTGCCTTTCTGGACTCTAGTAGACTCTTTGGAACCAGACCCAGCAGGGGGGAAGCAGCAGAGGGACAGCTGCAGCTTGAAGGGGGGATATACCTGACTCTTGAATCCACCAATCGAGATCCAGTGCAAGCCCACTGATGGTATGGGCACGCGTGGGAATTTAGAAGGTTTTAAAATGACTTGTACACATGCCGGCTCCTTATGTTAGTCGCAATCCTGGCTCAGGGGTCATACCCTCCACTGGATCTTGTGGAACACATCGTTTGCCCGGGGGGGGGGGGGGCATCCTACTAAGCTCTGGTGTGGAGCGTCCGTGCTGTGTGGATTTACACAGGTTTCGGCTATCACTGCTGTGTGGAATAAGTGATAGTTTTGTGATTTGGAACGGTGATGCTAAAAAGGACTTGGACTGCTACCTGGATGTTTCTAGGCTACATTTTGCCTCTTGTTCCTGTCTTTATCTACTTGTGTGTGCTGTGATAAAAATAAACCATATTTTGGTTTCATCTGCTCGGTGTCTGAGTGATTGAAGAACTCGTATCCTCACAATGGCAGTTTAGTGGTATCTCAGCAGAGGCACTAAAATAGTTGTCATGGGTAGTGGACCAGTAACACCACTGTCATTAGAATCACCAGTGCCTACTCCGCCTGCCACCGTACCAGGCTAGTCGAGCACACTTTCAACACACACCCAGTCGACACACACACAGCCTTCTCAACCCGTAAATTACCGTCAATTCTACAGATCTTTACTGATAGAAGATCCGGAGTCACCTGTTTTTGAGGATCTGTCTTAAAATATAGGCTATTTTGTCATTTGCCATCCCCATGGTCCCAGCTGCAGATATGTGAAGGCCACTGCTCACATGGCGTATAGCGCACATCAATGGGGCCGGGACTATTGCATCTGCGCCATGTGTGCCTTTACATATCCGCGGCAGACATCCTCTGCCACACAGTACCTTATCCCTACTGTTGTAAGCGCCTGTTTCATAAGTTACCAGAGTGTCTTTTTTCTTGGTTTTCTACGTATCTGCTGCTACCTGTACCTGCATTACCAGAGGGAGAACAGGATTCTCCTCAATCTGGAGAGCAAACTCAAATTATTGCCCTTTTTTCTTTGCCAATAGTATGGGGTACTGAGCGACAGACATGGTCTCAGCTGCTGATATGTGAAGGCCACTGCTCACATGGTGTATGGCGCACATCAATTCCGATAATTGGCACTTATAAGGCAGTCCTCTGCCTGGGCAGTTCTCGAAGTTAGAAATCTACTAAGTGAGAAATTACAAAGTGATATTACTTTTAAAGAACAGTTAAAAAAACAGTTGAACAACATCAAGCAAGGTAAATACAATATACATTATTACATCATGCTCACCAAACTGCTACTTCTCATTTCATTACATGGAATTTTCACCAAACTTCACTCATCCTATCATCTTCCCTGACACTCACCACTCTGTGCACATTGCCTCTTCTATTATTCACTCCCCTCTTCTAAACACTCATGAGCTCTTTACTTACTTCTCTACTTGTACTTTCACATCCACTTCCCATCACCAATACAAAAAAACACAAACATCCACATTTATCTATCTCTCCTTTCTAACTAGCTGGTGACATATCACCAAACCCAGGCCCAAACCACCTGTCCCACTCAGAGTTTACTGGTTGTATGCCCAGAAATTTGGCTAACCTCATAAATATCACATGCCTCCCACCACACTCCAAACAACTTAAATGTGCCCTATTGAATGCATGCTCTGTTTGCAAGAATTTAACATCCATCCATGACCTCTTTATCTCTCACAAATTCAACCTGCTGGCAGTTACAGAAACCTGGCTCACACAATCAGACACGGCCTCGCCTGCAGCACTGTCACATGGTGGTTTCCACTTCACTCACACCCCCAGGCCTGGTAACTGTAAAGGAGGTGGGGTTGGTATATTACTGTCACAAGACTTCACATACTCAGTTCTCCCACCAGTTCCTTCACTCACATTTACATCATTTGAAGTTCACTCTATTAGGGTTTTTTCCCCTTTCTCTCTGCGTGTTGCTGCTATCTATCGCCCACCTGGGCTTCCCAAAACTCAATTTCTAGAAGATTTATCTGCCTGGCTCCCCCATTTCTTATCCTCTGACATCTCCACTGTCATCCTGGGTGACTTCAATATTGCTATTGACAGTCCACCATCTTTGCATGCTTCCAAACTCCTCTCTCTAACCTCCTCTCTCGGCCTCTCCTAGTGGTCTGACTCCTCTACTCACGAGGAAGGCCACTGCCTTGACCTTGTTTTCACCAGGCTGTGCTCAGTCTCTGATTTTACTAACACTCCCTTCCCTCTCTCTGATCACAATCTCATTACCCTCTCACTCTCTTCCATTACCCCAAGCTCACTGACACTGAAATCATGCAAGCCTACTCTAACCCGCAGAAATACTAATGCAATTAATTTTCCACAACTTACCACCTCCCTGCAACAACAGCTCTCACTAATTTCTACATTTACCTCTCCTGACTCTGCTGTTTCCCACCTCTACCAGACTCTTGAAACAGCCCTTGATGACGTGGCTCCAGCTACCCATTACACCCCACGTAGACTTAGATGCCAACCGTGGCACATCAAAACAACAAGACAACTACGAAATCAGTCACGTAAAGTAGAACGCCAATGGCGCAAATCTCGTAGTACGACTGATTTCCTCGCATATAAAACTAGCTACTACTCCTACAGCAATGCTTTGGACACTGCCAAACAAACATACTACCACACTTTCCCAAACAGCCAATGATCCCGCCAGGTTTTTGGATTGAGGGAGGAAACCAGAGCCCATACACAGTGAGGAATCCTGACATGTCCTCATATTACAGTGTATTTATAGCCATTAACCCACATGGCATCACCCGCTCAGTATACTTGTACATAGCCATGGCACAGTAAGCAACTACTGCCCCATCACCATGACCCATCTTCAGCTGATGATCTCCTGAGTGATATCAGCTTAGTGATACCACCAATAATATGTGATTGGATTGGAAATCCTTAGGACACTTTCTGGCATCAAAAAGGAAGATATACAGTATGTATTTTTACACCAGTTTTGTTTTACTGAAAATTACGACACTGTACAACCTGCAAACCTATAAGCTGTATTTTATTGTCTAACATACAGTGCCTTAATAAAAAAATAAAAAAAAGGAAAAGGAAAACAGCTGTAAGGTTGAGATATTAGATAGGAAATATTGAGTACTATATCAACAGTTATTTTTGCCTATGGTATTACAGGGTGCTTAGGAGCTGGTATCTATATTAACATTTGTCACAGTGCTACCCAAATGGTGCAGTCTGCTGGAAGGAACCATGTCAGAGGTAATGAGTTTAGCTTTTCAGTTGTCTCCTCTGCGCCCCACATCCCAGCATGCTTTGCAATAGTTTTAGCATTCTCTAATAGCAAAACTGTGGCAAAGCATGCTGGGATGTGTAGTTTCAAAACATCTGGAGGGCCAACGTTGGACATGCCTGATTTAAATGAATAGCACATAGTTTCATATGGAGTAGCACATTACTACCTAAATGCATACAAGTTTCCCCATAGAGACCTTACATATATGCGCAGAGGTAAATGCATTTTTAGATATCTGAGACGTATTTCAAAGATATGAATCCTCTCCTTAATCTCATATCTAAAACACATGGGGTGACATGTAACAAGGATAAAATTTTCTGTCTTTTGAGAGTTTGTGAAAAAGGACAAATTCGCCTGTTTTGTCGAAATTGCAATTGTAATGGGGTGCAAATTGCGGTGTACATCGCCTTTTTTACCAGTAACAATCGCACTTACAGTACCATTAAAAAAGTATACAATTCACAAATGTATTAGGATGCAGATTTGGAATTTGCAAAGGAAAGGTGTCTAGAATCCACACATTAAAAAACAAGGTTGAGATAGGTGACTGAATACGTCCAGCATAAAATATAATTCAAAAGGGTTAAATTTAACACTGGCGAGGCCTACTATAATAAGGAACACCTCTACATATACCCCAACATCATCAAGGGCACCTGCGAGGGTCTGTGAGTTCATGGGGGGGGGGGGGGGTCACAAGCCACTTTCTCAAAGCATTTAACTCAGGTGTTATACGCCTAGAAGACGTTGTGGCGTACATATCACATTTCTACGTTATGAGTCTGAGTGGCTGGACTTGAAGGTGGCACTTATCGGCTCTCAGAATTCCTTAGTGTGCTGGGAGCCATAGATTGCACCCACATTGGGATTCGGGCATCACACGTGAGGGGGTATGTTTACGTCAATCGGTGTGGGCGGCACTCCCTCAATGTGCAGGTGTATGACGCTAACCGTAGAATTCTCAGTGTGGTTGCAGGTTACCCAAGGTCTTGCCATGATGCCTATATCCTGCGTCACTCAGCCCTCTGGCACTGCTTCCAGCCTTGTACCACGACACCTCTGCATAATTCACAAGGCCGTTCACAGCACTGATATAAGGATACACAGGGGTTGATGTCAGGCAGGATGACTCTAACCCAGGGGTAACCAACTCCAGTCCTCGAGAGCTACCAACAGTTAATGTTTTCCAGATCTCATCACAGAATCACAAGTGAAGTAATGAAGTTTAAGTGCAAATAGCACAAAGGATTATAAACTTCTAGGTTGAGGGGGTTGTGTGAGCCTTGCATAGTTCAGGTAGGTAGTGAAACAGTTAACAGGCTAGAGATGTAGATAATTTAAATAAGGGTAGTGTCAGGGAGGGGTTAATTGGAAATTTTGTATGATGCAGTAGAATATTCCATCTCTTTCTCTGGAATTTTCCCACACTCCCTCCCCAAGCCACCTTTTTGTCCCAACCCATTTTTCTTTTTCTTTACCGGTTGGGGTTTGGTTAACCTATATTTGTGGCGGGAAAGAACGGCAGTAACAGTGGCTATTGCGCTGCTGTTTTTAGGGTGCAATCTTTGCCCAATACATGGTATAAAGAGGCTTTCCTACCGGGGGTCATTGGGGTTTGGCTGTCTGGCCGCCTCTATTACGGTGTATGGGGGAGAGTTGGAGACCCGGCATTTGTTGGTGTTGCCAATAAATTAAAGAATGACATGTCGTTGACATGTGTCGGTGTTAAGTCGTAATGTCACTGTGGGTCTGGCCGTTCTTTCTTGAACCATATACTTAGTTTAAAGATTTAAATAAATTCTTGGTTGACCAATTTTAAAAAGGCACTTCAGTTGTCCGTGTGGTTATTTCTATTTATTATAGTTGATTAGTGATAAGATTATGCAATGATGTCACAACACACATCTAGAAAGTTTATTAGCTTCACCTGTGGATCTTTTACAATGTGTCATTGAGTAATGAGTGCACCTGTGCAGCAGTTGGGTAGTCTGGAAAATGTGAACTGTTGGTAGCTCTCAAGGACTGGAGTTGGCTATCACTGCTCTAACCTCTCATTGGCAGTGTAGTGTATGGGTACACTGGCACCTCCCCCTGTCCGTCTGGCCTCCTTTATCTCAGCAGCCATATTACTTTTCAGAGGTCTCTGTTGAACGTTTCTTCACGTTCACAACTTTCCTCTTAGTTACTGACTGCAATAACTGCGCCCCTAATGTCCTCCCACATTTGACATTTATGCACCATATTAGTGCACTGGTTGTATTTGCCAATGCGGCAGTGAGATATACTGGCACCATTGCCCTGATTAAAGCACAGTTTATTCTCATGAGAAATGCACATGGCACTGGGAGCAGGGCCGGATTAAAGCTTCCCCCTCTCCCCATTGTCAGCACTGCCCTATGGCTGTGTCGGCTATGTGTGTGCTTCTCTCCCTGCACTGCAATGAGGCAGCAGCACAGGATCTTACTGCAATTCAGACTGAGGGGGCTACTGGGTGATTTGGATTTCTGTATCCAAACTGGACAAATATCCCAGGTTCTATAAATGACCAGCACAATACTGTTGCTACAGCATCGACTGTATATGTGCGGTGTATATGAAGCAACATTTGCTAATGTTATAAGGCATCTATACATTTATTGAGTTTGTACCTTAACAAAACGTTAATCTAGCTTATCTAAAAACACCACACATGGACACAATGACTCGGGCACTATAGCGTTAGATGTAAAATGTCAGTTATTTGGTATGACCCCTCTTCGTAAAGGGCTGGTAATAAGGCGCCACGTGATGTCCAGTTCTAGTCACATAACATGGCAGCAACCTAAACGCCCCAACTACTAAATATGGAGGCGACTGAAATGCCCACTTATGCCACAAGTGACCGCTGGACAGTGACGCCTTACCGCCGCCTATATTTCGAAAAAAATGGTAAAATGTAACAAAATCAATTTGGATGCCTGAAAGCAAGGAAGGGTGGGTGATTTGAAAGTAGCTCCTGCAGGATCCTGTCTATATACCCTCTCCTAAGCTCACGCCCCACTTCTCCCTCATAGGCTACCAGAAAGAACTGCAACCAAACTTGAGACAACTAGCAGTCATCAACTTCCACTGCAAACCCAAAAATGTAATCCTAACATCTGGTTTAGGCAGCCTTCGCTTAATCTAAATGTAAATACATTGTATGAGAAGGGGCGACCAATGGTCAATTTACCTTTCAAACAAGTTTAATTCATACAATGGTAACAAAAAAATTAATAAAAAATAAAAGCACTCCTCCTCCTTTTGGTCTCACACAATTTTGCAGAGCTGCATGGGCTACTGAATTAGCCCCTACAGTATATATGGACTCATACTGTGCAGATAATTTAAAGAACTACAGTTGAGTGCTGGACATACATATTTTGGTAATATGTACTGTATACATATTATATATTCCCTTATTAGGTAATTGTGTCCCGCTTCTCTGTTTTAATTACATTAGTCCTTATTTGATTGTTGCTGGGACTCCTCAGGCCAGAGAGCCGGGTGTTCTCATTCCCCTGCCTGTGGATGAGTGAAGCTGACACAGAATACAGTACTCAGTAGACGGAGGGGAGTAAGGATTCTAAATACAGAACAGCGCACCGCTACTGTACTGGGGACCTGAGCAGCTGCATGCGGCATTGTGAGAGGGGGCAGCCACCATACTGCAAGCCGTAGTATGGTGGCAGAGCAACCAGGGGGCAGAGCTTTCTGCTGGGCGCAAATCTGGTACAAAGTTGCTGAGATCACCCTGCCCCCCAGCAAACTAGCGGGGAAGCGCGAGCAGTATTAAAAAAAAGTCCAGCCAGTAGCAGTACATAGGCCTACAACCAAGGGGAGGTGACTCGTGTGAGGAGCTTTGACCCCCCCCCCCCCCCTAGTTCAGCCAGCACAATAGCAGGCTGAGGGCTGTGTGACTGATACAAGAGCGCTCTGCACATAGAGGAGCAGAGAGGTAGCGTACATCCGGAAGCTGCAGGTCCGGCTGGGAAGCCCCTTGAGCCCCTGCCTAATCCGGCCCTGACTGGGAGTACGGCCTGGCATAAGGGCAGCCTCACCCCCCTCCTCCTCCTGCAAATCTACATAACTAACAATCCTCCTCTCCATCCCGTACTCCTCACACCTTTTCAAAATGGCAGGTGTGCTCCTTATATAGGGTGTGTGATGCATATTCTAAAAAGGGACTTCGGTGGGACAATTCGCATTCCAGATAAACAGAAAAACGCACATTACCGGATCATAATATGGCGACAATTCGCATTTCATTGCATTATTTGGCATTAAATTCTTATTACATCTTTACTTTCGCCCCCAAAAAATGTGATTTACAAACGTGAAATGGTGAGATTTCGTAAAAACCGCCTCCTATTAAATGTCACTCATGATATTTTTATTCATATCGAGGCTAAACTAGGAAATCGGACATCGGAATCCTCCTTATTTGTTCAGAAATGATGTCCAATTATGCGAGTGAGTTAGAAGTTGTATGAACATGTTACAGGAGGTTACAGGTAGTTATTGTTTCCAGCCAATCAGGGACTTCTAAAAAGGTGCGATAAGGCTGATAAACCATTGTTCTAGGTGGCGGGTCAGCTGCGCTTGTGCAAATCAAATATTAATTAAATCGCAGTGTGGGAGCATTATACTATTATACTAGTATGCATGGCTGCGGATATAGCCAAGCCTTGTGCGCAACTGTACACGGATGCAAGGCTGCAACACTTCCAGGCTGCAACTCGATGACTTATGCAGCCCACACACGCACCGATTCCAGCGTGCGTTGTGGGCTTAACTAGCACACACAGCATCGCATCGTATGCCTTGTGCATACGATGCGATGCTGTGCTAGAAAAAGCTAGTACAAAAAGTACGTGCAGCACATACTTTTTGTACTGTACGATGAGGTGCCGCGGGAGCGCGCACCCCATCGTACAGCATCGCACCGCCGGCATCGGCGCGTGTGTGGGCTGCATTACAGTATGGCAGCGTCTCCTGTCAGTGCAATGTATTTATTTATATTACCAGTTATTTATATAGCGCACACATATTCCGCAGCACTGTACAGAGACTATTATTACCAGTTATTATATAGCGCACACATATTCCGCAGCACTGTACAGAGACTATTATTACCAGTTATTATATAGTGCACACATATTCCGCAGCACTGTACAGAGACTATTATTACCAGTTATTTATATAGTGCACACATATTCCGCAGCACTGTACAGAGATTATTACCAGTTATTTATATAGCGCACACATATTCCGCAGCACTGTACAGAGATTATTATTACCAGTTATTTATATAACGCACACATATTCCGCAGCACTGTACAGAGATTATTATTACCGGTTATTTATATAGCGCACACATATTCCGCAGCACTGTACAGAGAATATTATTACCAGTTATTATATAGCGCACACATATTCTGCAGCACTGTACAGAGATTATTATTACCAGTTATTTATATAGCGCACACATATTCCGCAGCACTGTACAGAGACTATTACCAGTTATTATATAGTGCACACATATTCCGCAGCACTGTACAGAGATTATTATTACCAGTTATTTATATAGCGCACACATATTCCGCAGCACTGTACAGAGATTATTATTACCAGTTATTTATATAGCGCACACATATTCCGCAGCACTGTACAGAGATTATTATTACCAGTTATTTATATAGTGCACACATACACATATTCCGCAGCACTGTACAGAGATTACCTATTATATAGCGCACACATATTCCGCAGCGCTGTACAGAGAATATTACCAGTTATTTATATAGCGCACACATATTCCGCAGCGCTGTACAGAGTATAGTTGAACATTCACATCAGTCTCTGCCCCAGTGGAGCTTACAATTGATATTCCCTACCACATGTACACGCACACAGACATTCTAGGGTTAAATTTGTTGGGATCCAATTAACCTGCCAGTATATATTTTTGGATTATTGGAGGAAACAGAGTACACGAAGGAAACCCACTCAGGCACCGGGAGAATATACAAACTTCACACACGGTCATAGTGAGAATGGAACCCGCTACACCATCCGTGCTGTCCCATGTAGGAGATAGCACTACGCCTTAGCACCAGCGTTACAGATTAGATTTGGGGACGGGCCTAGCTGGTTTAGTAGGTCCTTCTGTAAATGTGGAGCCCTGGATGTAGATGCATACCTGTACTGTAATGGCCACCGGAACCTTATGACTTCTGATGACTACTGTATGCACACCAGCCCAATAAGTACCTAACATTTTTGTGATGGATTACTTAGTACTTTGTATAGTTTTAATGTCCAGTTATTGCTGTTAATATTTGGCATGTACTAAGGATTACTAGGCACGGGTTTTCATGATTTTGATATTTTAGTGATGTCATAAGGGGAGGGGCTTTATAACAGCAGATGCAGAGTGACTGACAGCTTGGCAGACTTTCATCACTAAGCACCAGCCATCCCTGTACTACACCAGATCCTAATGCTATACAGTGATGTATATCCTTTATGCTTTATATAGTGACCTATCTTGGAAACATTACATAGATACAGCACAGTTCTGGCATTTCCCCATAGTGTGCAGGTGTCAGTAGTTCCGAGACCACCCATCTACCCTTCCTCCATAATGCAGACTTCCAGAATACCACGGCTGCATGGTTCCACTTTATGGGCCACACAGACTCATATTTGTAGGTTAATTACACAGGTCTAACATGTTACTTCTATACTGTATGATATGAGCTGCCAGCAGTACCAGTCAGTGGTGACTTCTAACACCCCAAGTCAGGGTAAATGCTGCAGACACAGTTGGGAGGTATGTGACAATGTGACATTAACATAATTGGTAAGTGTTAGAAGGTTATTGAGTAGTTTATGTTCCCTAGGACATCAGCACTATGGCTACATTTAGAATATGAAACCCATTGCTCACTGCACGCTGCCGAGTGGTTTGTCCCACACAAGCTAACAAGAGAATCATTTCCAGGAACACCTTGTGATGCGGATACAGAGCAGGAGGCAGGACAGGCTCCGTGCACACTTATTACACTGCACTTCCCACCAGGTGGTTGTCTTGGAATGTGATGAGGACATTGGGAAACTCCCAATCATTATCTAGAGTCCAGTGAGTGGAGACAGGACACCTGTGACCAAGTATAGACCCAGCTGCTGCACTCACATAATACACATAGGCTGCAGCTGGCTTTGTAGTCATGGTTACCATATTACACCAGGGCACGGTGTTTTATTGTAACGCTACTATATACAATTATACTATGACACTATTATATATTACCCATATTTGGCTAATGTTGTAAACTCATTTCAGGGAGATTCTAGTTGGTAGCAGAATTTCACAAAGCGTCCCATTGAGGGGGGCAGGTCTAATTCATATGTGTGCTTAAATGCTTGCTGGAAGATTTCACATTAACATTAACTATATACACTTAGGGAAATCTAGCATATATAAAGCATTGATAACATTGCTGCCAGCAAGATTGGATTTATTGGTTTACAAATATGCTGTGATATTCTTCTCAGCGTAACACAATAAATGAGGTCTGTGCAATTAATTTTAAATGCAATTTAACCCTACTGAACTTTTTTGCTATGGAAAAAGCATGTGAGGAAGATTGTGAAGGCGGCACCTAGAAGCGTGGACATTAAAGGGTTGCGTTCAAATGTACATAAGCCCCAAAACAGTTAATCTACTGGGCTTGAAGAGAAGACACTAATACTGGTCATGTCTTGTGTGCGCATTGTGTTTTACAGGTGGTTCTATGTAAGTGGTGACAGGAAGTACAATTACACATACAGATCATTGTGCTGTGTAACTAACGCAGGGAAACACAGCGGATTATCCCATTTGAATGAATATATGATATTTTTTAGAATGCTGGAGGGGGGTAACTAGGACATTAGATTTTATTGCATAAAGATCAGCAGCACCCACTACTGTATGAGCGGATTCTGAGGCAACAGTCTGCAACTGCATAGTATGGAATATTCTCAGGACTGTCCCTGTGTGACCTGCTCTCCTGCCTGGCCAGTGAGGGAGACCCCCCACACACAGCTCTCCTGCCTGGTCAGTGAGGGAGATCCCCCACACACAGCTCTCCTGCCTGGTCAGTGAGGGAGATCCCCCACACACAGCTCTCCTGCCTGGTCAGTGAGGGAGATCCCCCACACACACAGCTCTCCTGCCTGGTCAGTGAGGGGGACCCCCCCCACACACAGCTCTCCTGCCTGGTCAGTGAGGGAGATCCCCCACACACACAGCTCTCCTGCCTGGTCAGTGAGGGGGACCCCCCCCACACACAGCTCTCCTGCCTGGTCAGTGAGGGGGAGACCCCCCCCCCACACACAGCTCTCCTGCCTGGTCAGTGAGGGGGAGACCCCCCACACACAGCTCTCCTGCCTGGTCAGTGAGGGGGAGACCCCCCACACAGCTCTCCTGCCTGGTCAGTGAGGGAGACCCCCCCACACACAGCTCTCCTGCCTGGTCAGTGAGGGAGACCCCACACATAGCTCTCCTGCCAGAACCTGGCCACAGGCCTGGAAGCAGTTTGTGGCCCATTAAACAATCTATAATACACGTATCACAGAACATCTGCTCCTCTCTCCCTCGTGGCTTCCCCAGTTGCAGCTCAGAGTACACAGCTTTCCCTGCCTTGTACAATGTAACAAGTGTCTATTCCCCACACACAGAGCTGGGCTGAGCTTATGGCTCTGACTGACACAATAGTTATTTATAGCACATTTCAGACGTTTTCTTGCTCTTAGAACAACACAGTACATTCCCCTTCTCTAGCCCCATCAGCAGCATCACCCCCACCCCACACACAGTCCCTGTTAGGTCTGAGGCAGCCCCCACAATGCCCTTTATATACCTATACAATCACCTGCAGGTGTGCACTTCCCCAGGGCGTGGTCTCCTCTCTGATCGTGCAGGCCAGGGATGTAGGGTTCTGGGTCCTAAAGACCTTCTGCTCTGTCACTTGCCATGGAGTCTGCCCCAGGTTTTGGTGGTAGATGAGGGCAGTGTGTCTCTTACCCAGTCCTCAGGACCCCAAACAGTACATGTTTTCCAGATGTCCTAGCTAGTGCACAGATGTAGACATTAGCAACTCCATTACATTTCACAAGCTATAGAGATTTATATATAGATATATAGAGAGCTAGAGAGAGAGATACAGTATAGATAGTTATAGATATATACAGTATATATAGAAAGAGAGAGATACAGTATAGATAGTTATAGATATATAGAGATATACAGTATATAGAGAGCTACTGTATCTCTCTCTCTCTTTATATATATAAAACAATGTGTAGGGCCTTGGTCACGGGTCAAAATAAATGTGTTACTTTTAAAACCTGTGTTTTACTGAATAAGGAGCAATATTATTTGTGTCGTATATAGCAGCAGAAATAGCGCTGACCCCAAAATCCCCTTCATCCCCCCCAAAATGATTGTGCAAATTGGACTTGCATCCTCCTGTCATTTATATAAATATAGACGAGTCCTCATACGGAATTTGCTGCATTATGAGAAACTGGTAATAATTATATTGTACAACCAAAAATCGGTCGCATCGCATTGCATGCAATGCGACCCGATTTTTAATTGTACAGGCACCCTGATGCCTGATTCCCATGTTAAATGCACCCCCAGACCCGATTTTTAATTGTACAGGCACCCTGATGGGTAATTACTATGTTAAATGCCCCACCTTTGTTAACGCCATCCCAGTATCGACGCCAACCTGAAGCATGGCGAGCCCAGCGAGCCCGCTAGGGGCGGCGGTACGCATCCTCCGACCTTTTGATACCCCCACTATCCACGTCGGCGTGGAGTCGATTTTATATAGTTCGGCGAGCGCAGCGAGCCACCGAGCCCGAAGCGTGGTGAGGGGACGCGGATGACTTCACATTTATAATCGCATCGCATCCCTTAATTAGTGGTATGCGATGCGATGCGATGGGCGCCCAGATATAAATATATAAATAATTATAGCATTAATCAGTCCAATAGTCAGAACTGGGACACCGCCGCGGAAGGAGCGCCCGGCCTCTGCAGATTCATGCAGCCTCGCCATTCTCATGGAATCTGCGTAAACGGGTGTCAGGGGCAAACGCAGGATTTTCAGAAGGGGGTTTCCAGAGGGGCAGAGCAAAGCACAGAGATGGACACTTAGGTGACCCAAAATATGCCGGGTCAGTTAAAGTATTATAGATAGACCAAATGTATATTGTATGTATAAATGTATAAATATATGCTTGCTTGACTGCAGATATCTCCAGTTCCCAAAAATAGATTTCTTAGATTTTAATGTAATTAAAAACTAGAGAATCCCACCTACCAAATGATATTGGGGACTAGGGGATCAGAGTTCAGGAGGCAGAGCAATCTGCCAACAAGTATATAGAACTACATACCAAGTGTTTGGAGCTGGTGCAGTAACCAGCTGCTGGAAGGCCAATATCTCTGGTTCTGGGAACTGTAGAGACAAGCTTCTAGTATCCATCAAAGGGGGAGAGTCCCAGCTTTTGGAATATACCCGCAGAAAAACTCTAAGTCAGACAGAACCTGAAATATCTGACTAGGAAGAGCAATTAACAGGCTTGGATGGGGACTGCTGCTTTGAAGTCAGATATCTTCGGTTCCCAAAGGCCGATTTTTAAATTTCTTGTACCCATGGAAAGAGGGGACCCTCAGCTTTCAGCCTAGGGCCCATAGACTCCTGGGGGGGGTTCTGGGTACTCATAAACCCCCCCCCCCCCCTGCGGGCGCTACTGGGTGTGAGGAAAATGGCAGCTGCCTTGTTAGAGTTAATGGAAATACAGTATATACTGTACAGCCCTACCCTGAAGTGCCAGATTCCGAGAGCGATGGCAAGCTATGAGCCTGCAAACCCTGGCAACAAACACGTTACCCTTGGCAACAAGCATATTACCCCTGGTAACAAGCATGAAAGCCTTTGCAATGAGCGTAGAAACCCCTAGCAATAAGTATAGAAATGCATTGTACAGTGCTACCCTAATGTGGCAGATTCCGGGAGTGATGGCATGCAAGTGAGCCTGTAACCCCTAGACAACAAGGACATTACCCTTGGCAACGAGTATAGAAACCCCTGGCAATGAGTATGTAACCTCCTGGCAACGAGCATGTAACCCCCAGGCAATGAGCATTTAACCTCCAACAAATAGCACGTTACTCCCCGGAAACCAGCATGAAACCCCTGGCAATGAGCATGTAACCATATGGCAACCAGCACAAGATATGTGGCAACAAGCAATAAACCCATGCATCAAGCTTTTAACCCCTGGCAACAAGCATGTAACCACAGGCAATGAGCAAAAAGCAGGAATGCCCTGGTAACAAGCATGTAACCCTTTGCCTCAATAAGTGGTGCAAGAGCAAATCACTGATATTTTACAATAACATTTTTTGCCACCAATTTGGGTTTGGTTTAATAATTTAAGATTTAACTATAGTACACTAGCAGAGTCACAGTGATCATGTGAAAAAAGCAATATCCTGTGTCCCAATATAGTATTCAGGCAAATGCCAGAAATGTAATGGCTTGAAATAACCAATTAAAAGCAAAATGTACTAGGGTCCGAGTTTGCCGTGGGTCGTGGATTCCGGATGGACTCGGATGTTTTTTAATGTGGCAATCGTTTACAAGGCATATATTTAGCTTGAAAATGAGCGCCTTAAAAAAAAGTCCAACATCTACAAACCAAGCACTTCAGTAACCGGAATTGTAATTTTTGAGGCTGAAGTGTTTGGTATGTTTGGGTCCTCACAAAACAATTGTTGGGGGGACTACCACCAATCAATAATGAGGAGGTGGATGGTGAGGGTGTTGGCAGAGGTGATTGCATATGCTGGTCCAAACTACTGGTAGCTAATACTGGACTGCTTGTTATTATTTTGCAAATTATTATAATTGTGTTAAAAAAAAGTTGTATGAACTTTGCACAAATGACATATTAGGGAGGAGGTGCCCAAGTGGTCAACATCCCTACCTCTACTTTCTTTGGATTTACTAATGGTTCAGATGCTTTCACAAATATTAAGGATTTAGGTAAAAAAAAGGTACTTGTCTCCTAGCACGGCACCAGCGATTAAAATTGTAGCCATCGGGTCCTAAAAAATCACGTCGATCGCATTGCATGCAACCAAATCGCATGCGATGCGATCAACGCGATTTTTACATTGGAACCAATGTAAAATGGTCCCAGAGACCCGATTTTACATTGGGTTCAATGTTAATTGCCCCCCAGACCCCAATTTTTATTGTATCCCCACCCTGATGGGTCAAATGCCCCCCATTGTTAACGCCACCCCACGATGAACGCAAACCCGAAGCGTGGCGAGCACAGCGAGCCCGCGAGGGGCGGCGGTACGCGTCCTCCGACCTTTTCATACCCCCACTATCCACTCTGCTGTGGAGTTGATTTTATATAGTGTGGCGAGCACATCGAGCCACCGAGCCCGAAGCGTGGCGAGCGGACGCGCATTACTTCACAGGTATTACGCGTCCCCTCACGGGGCTCGCTTCGGGCTCGCCACACTATATAAAGTCGGCTGGATAGTGGGGGTATGAAAAGGTCGGAGGACGCGTACCGCCGACCCTCGCAGGCTCGCTGCGCTCGCGACGCTTCAGGGTTGGCATTCATCGTGGGGTGGCGTTAACAATGGCGGGGCATTTGACATACAAATTACCCATCAGGGTAGGTACTGTATACAATCAAAAATCGGGTCCATTGGGCCATTTAACATTGTTCCCTATGTAAAATTGGGTCCATCGCATCGGTCGCATTGTATACCTTGAAAAAGGAGGCTGTTGTCCTCTGAAACGTCGGACACTATGTTTTTTATATGCTTTAATACAGTATTGCACCAGACTCCCAGTGCCGCTTTATTTCGCCAATATGGCCCCAGCCTACGCCAATTTGTATATGCATATGTACGAAAATCAGTACATTATGTCTAATTCCATTTTTTCATCTTTTATAACATTTTACGTTCGTTACATAGACGACCTGTTCATGGTGTGGACTGGTGGAGCCAAACTCTTGACAGACTTTGTTGATTTGCTTAATGCTTTGCCCACCCCAATAAGATTCACCATGTCATACAGTGAGTCGCAAATTAGCTTTTTGGACGTTAATGTGGGTATTACTGATGGCACACTTGTGACGAGAATATTTAGGAAACCGACAGATAAAAACACGCTTTTGGCCTCAGACAGTTTTCATCCGACTCCCCTCAAACGTGGTTTGCCCTTTTCGCAACTCTTGAGGGTGAGAAGGGTAACATCCAATAATGATGAACTGCCTGTTGCATTATTAGAGATTGGTGACAAATTTCTTGAGAGGGGATACCCTCAACATGAAATTTGTGAAGCCATACAACGTTGCATGGATCTTCCCCAAGAGCAGTCCCTGTCAGCAACTGTTAGAAAGCAAGATTCAAATAGAATGACTTTTGTGAGCACTTACTCAACAGCATCTACAAGAATACGAGAAACTGTACTTAAGCATTGGCACATTTTGCAGTCAGATAGTGTTATGGGTCCATTCTGTCAAAACACCCCTATGTTTTGTTACAAGAGGAGTAGGAATGTGAAAGATATAGTAGCTAAATCAGACCTGTTACCTATAAAGCACCAAAATTGGCTGTCTCCGAAAAATGGGAGTTTTAAATGTGCTAAATGTGCCAATTGCCAATTTGTGATTGTTACCATTGCTTTATTAAATCCTAGTACAGCAATATCATATCCAATTAGATACCATCTAGATTGTGATTCTCGATATGTTGTATATGCAATTATTTGCTCTTGTAAGCTGATATACATAGGGAAAACTATACGGACACTTAAAGAGAGGATTACAATGCACCACTCTTCTATTAAAAAGGCTTTTGTCACAATGGATGCTAATACCACCCCTGTGGCAAGACACTTCTCCAATTTAAAGCATACAATGAAGGATTTTCGATTTTTACCCATTGACCATGTCCCACCCTTGAGAAGGGGAGGGGATCGTGGAAACCTCCTACTACAAAGGGAATGTTACTGGATCCACCAGTTGGACTGTGTCTCCCCTAAAGGACTAAATGAAGATCATTCATTTCATAGTTATTTATGATTTATACGTTTTTTTGAATATGTTTATTTTTCCGCATTATTTTTCTGCTTTATATGTATCTATATTTGTTTGATGGTCCATTATATTTCATATGTTGATATGTATGGTTAAATTCTGACATTGGAGTATTGCGATGATATGTAATGGACACGCCTCCCGCCCACACCAGTTGACTTTATACTCAATGCCACTGCAATTTTGTCTTTTCGCTAGGTGGTCACTGGCGATCCGATGAAAATCGGTAACCAGTTATGATAACCTGTGATTTCATTGAGCGGCAGTGTTTTAGCAATGCTGGATCGGTGGTTCCTGATCTATTCAGGTTTCCACCGTATCTACAGCGCTTGCACTAGCTGCGTGAGAAGATGCCGTCTAGTTGTTACTATGACAGCGGACGCTGCCTGGGGTCACACCCCCAGCTAGCTTCCGGCTGCTTGTGATGACGCCGGCCATCTACGTCTCAGTTGTTTGCCTTGGAGACAAACGTGGTGACCGGTATTACCCGGCTCCTGCATGATGTCATCCACGTGCACCTGGGTCTGTGCATTGAACGGAGGAGAGTATGTCGCTGGTTGGACAGGTGAGTAGGTGTGTCCGGTTTCGCTTAATTGTCTATGCCATATATACCTGATCCTGGGGCCAGTTTATTCATGCTCCTGACGACGGTGACAGACAACCGAAACGGCCGTCGAGCATGAATAATCTACCTATGGACGTCCATCCTGTGCTGCTGTCGACAATGGTATACTTGTGAACATTTGCATTATGGATTCTGCTGTAACAGACTGCACCTTTTTGATGTAATGGACTGTCCACTTATTTGAAATATAAAAGACTTTTTTTCATTCGATGAAACAGAATGTGCTTGCCTCTGATTCTAAATCTACCTAATTACATTTATGTGGTCTAGCACTTCAAGGCTGTAACCAAGGGGTGTGCAGCATTGCACTCTGCGATATATATATATATATATATATATATATATTGTACATACATCAGCGGCAGTCAGAGACTTTCTAGGTGTCGAAAACTTTTCAGTGGGTTATTGGGACGACGTTTCGGGGTCTGCACCCCTTTCTCAAGCCACACACAAGTGAATACAAAGCAAAACTGTGCATATTCAAATACTTACAAATTCGCGTCAAAAAGTTGGCTCCCCCCACGCCGGCGGGTTCCCTCACACTGTTCTCCTCCATGTCAATCCAGGACGCTACCTCCGTAACCAGGAAGTGCGTCATCCGGACATGATGCTTCTGGAGCTCAGCGGTGGTTGCCGCCCAGCTTGGTTCAGCGCCCCGTTGCCAAGGGGACGCGTCTCCGGGAGATCACTAGACAAAAAACAAATCTATTTGGAAGTACAATACCATTAAAATACAGAAAAAATACAATTAAAAATCACCGTTGTTTCTAGTAGACATTTCTCTACTGCTATTACGTGCGGATTGTGCCGTTTATAAGACCCCTCAGAATTTGGGGATTATGAATCTGCGCTGGCAAGTATCTGCCAGCCTGTGTGCCTATTTGTGAATAGCAAGTGCACAATATATTTTCTTTAACCCTTCACCTACCATGGCTAGTGTTTTAACAAGCACCTCCTTCTCATTAACCTGGCTTTTATTGTTGACTGCTCTGTGTTACATATATCAATGAAAAAACTCTTTCTTTTTCAAAGAAAGAGAGCTAGTTAAGCCGTGTACATGATACTATATTCCTATGATATCCCTCCATGGCTCTGGTACAGTTCCACATTCAACTGACCCTGAGGGTTCTACCCCCTAGACTTTCTTAATGCCTGTCCAAATGGATCAATATCTGAGCTGGCCTCAATAGTCTTACTGCAGGATATTTAAAGAAAACAACCCAACCACAGACTGTCATTTAGGCCTCTGGGGGCCACTGTATCTAGTCTGTAGATCCATTTGTTTTCCAGTTGTATCAATTTATTTCCCCCTATTCCCTCTTCTTGGTGACACTGGTACCTGGTCGATGACTTTATGGCGTAGTGTGGCCACTTTATGTTTAAAGCTTGCGAAATGGCGGGCCACAGGCTGGTCACTGGTGCCACTAGCCAGTGCCGCCCTGATGGCCGTCCATTCGCTCCTTAAACTGACGCTCTGTTTTCCCCAAGTAATAGATCCCACATGGGCAAAACAGAGCGTATATAACGAATTTAGAGGTACAAGTCAACGGTTTGGAGATGTAGAATTTTTAGCCTGTATGG
Source organism: Crinia signifera (assembly GCF_055691185.1). Lineage (NCBI taxonomy): Eukaryota > Metazoa > Chordata > Amphibia > Anura > Myobatrachidae > Crinia > Crinia signifera. The sequence continues at coordinate 288,175,542 of NC_139222.1, read as the reverse complement.
GGGTGGGAAATGAAATTACCCACTGACATGTGACTACATGTTGTGCACCCTGTGCACTTAAAACACCCGTTTCCTTGTTTTATTAACTCACTTTTGTTGCTTGGCGACACTTTACCTAAATGGGTGACATCCGTCCTTACGAGCCAATCTTTTAAATTGCGGCTCCATGTATAACTGGGCATTAGTTTATGATGTTGGAAACTTTTTAAGTCTGGGTCGGATGTTACCACAGGCCATAGTTGTTTGGCCTGTTAACTTAATGCCCTGCTGTTAGTGTGAAATTGCTGTACCCAGGGTACCATTTTTGTTTTTTACTCTTTTGGTCGCTCACTCAACAGCTCGGTATGTGTTGCCTCTGATGCTTTCTCTCTTGCTTTTTTAAGGATATCTGGTGGATAACCTCTGTCTTCAAATTTTCTTGTCATATTATCCATTTGTGTACTCGTGGTCTCGGGATCACTGTTACATCTCCGTACTCTGATGTATTGTGAGTACGGAAGTGAATTTACTGTAGATCTTGGGTGAAAACTATGATAATGGAGGATAGTATTCCTGTCTGTACTCTTTGTGTACATCTCTGTACTTATTTTATTCTGTTTGAACATGATCTTAATGTCCAGAAAATTAATTTCTTCAGTACTATGAGTAACTGTGAATTTCACTGGGTGGTTTGAAGAATTTTGTCTATTGATGACTGCATAGAATTCTTCCACATCTCCTGTCCAGAAAAACAATAAATCATCTATATAGCGATAATACAGTTGAATAGATGACGCAACCTTTTGATCCTCGAAGAACAGACGTTTTTCTGTTATCCACATGTAAGAATTTGCTAGTGACGGGGCTGCTGGTGACCCCATCACACTGCCGATTTTCTGCCTATAGTATTTACCATCATAGTAAAAATAGTTGTGTTGTAAAGTAAATCTTAGCAGTGACAAGAAAAAAGCAACATCACGGCCTGTGTAAAGTGCATTGTGCGTAATCAATTGTTCCACCGCCACTATACCTGCCTCATGCGGTATGCATGTATAAAGACTTGATACGTCTGCTGTAATTAAGACAGTGTTATGTGGAGCACAAGAATTTAATTTGCGCAAGAGGGTGGAGGAATCTTTAAGGTGTGTGAATGTGTTTTGTATACAGGGCTGGAGGTACATATCCACATACAAGGCGATATTCTCACTCAATGAGCCGATTGCCGACACAATCGGTCGGCCAGGCGTTTTTTTTGTGTCCTTATGTATTTTCGGGATTATGTAAAATAAGGGCACTACTGGGTAGTCCACCATCAGCCGTTTATAAAGATCCTTGTCAATAAGGCCCTCTTTGACCGCTCCCATCAGCAGTTTATCAAGGTCCTTTTGATATTTGATTGTGGGATCAGCCTGTAGAAGCTCATTAGTATCCCTGTCGCCAAGCAGTTTCTCACACTCTTCCTTGTACTGTGCTACATCCATGACGACTATTGACCCGCCTTTGTCTGCATTTCTGACGACAATGTCCTGTCTTTTACTCAAGGCTTTTAAAGGTGTATTTTCTTCGGCAGATAGATTTAAATTTTGCATCTGCCGTGCAGGTTCCTCGAAGTTCTCAAGCATCCTGTTAAATACCTTGATGGATGCGTTCGTGGATATAGGTTCAAATTTGGAGCGGGTGCCAAGTCGCCTGAGCTGTAGGTCTTCTTTTGTTAAGATGTTACTTTCTGCACTTTTTCCAAAGTGTTCCTTCAATTTGATAGAACGGTGGAAACGATAGGACTCTATCTTGTGTTGGAATTTGTCCATCTTGTTCGTAGGTATAAAAGAAAGTCCTTTGCTCAAGAGACTGGTTTCCCCTGCTGTGAGTGCCGTGGTGGATAAATTGAAGATTAATTCGTTTTTTCTTTGCTTATTATCCCGCGGATTCTGACGCCTGTGTTGCCCCCCCTCTCCCGCCCCCCTACGGATGGCTTTCGGCCTCTTGCTCCTCTCAGGCCTTTGTTCTTTCCTCCTAAAGGGAGTGTGACACCAGCGTTTTCCGCTGCCTGTGTTCTTTCATGTGTTTTGTATACAGGGCTGGAGGTACATGTCCACATACAAGGCGATATTCTCACTCAATGAGCCGATTGCCGACACAATCGGTCGGCCAGGCGGTTTTTTTGTGTCCTTATGTATTTTCGGGATTATGTAAAATAAGGGCACTACTGGGTAGTCCACCATCAGCCGTTTAGAAAGATATATAAGCACTTTTTGCACTTAGCACTTTGCACCAGCACTTTCTTTCTAAAACCCGTTTTTTGTGCAATACTGCAGATCCCCAGAATGGCAGATGCAGAGGGGTTGAATCCAATGACTTTTGTGGTACAATGTGATAATAACGATACGTTCAGCTTTTCAGATTTGGAAGTGGAACAAATCTTAAATGAGGATCCAGCTTTTGATTCCATCTTGCATGACTCTAATGAGGAGCTCTTTCATGAGTGGCTAAAATTGAGTAAACGTGAGGTGGATTTCTTGTATCACAGTAGAACACTGTCCGATTATTACAGGGCAAAACAAATACCCAGAGGTTTTAGGATCCACAATATGCCCACTATAGGGCGTTACAATGCTCAGTTTTGCAAAACCTGGATTGCAATCCTGAACAAATGTTCAACAGACCTAATGCTGCTTGTCATACAGAAATCAACACAAGAATTGAATAAAACGAAAGCTAAACTAAGCACTTTCACCAATGAGCACAGAACCACTTTAGCCGCAGACACTGAGGATAATTGGGTCCAGAAATTACAAACACAGCTGGACAGCTATACAAAGGAACTCATTAAGTTAAAAAAAAACAAAAACTAATTAAAGTACAGCAAGATTATGAGCTTCATCGAGTATATTCTTGGCTGGGAACCTCTAAGAACAACCCCAGGCCAAAGCAGAACCCACCAACGCGATTTAATCGTCGCCAACGTGAAGACTACTCCAGCACCTCTGCGAGTGAAGTGGATGAACAAACACAGGCAGCAGAAGACACTGGTGTCACACTCCCTTTAGGGGGAAATAACAAAGGCCCGAGAGGAGCAAGAGGCCGAAAGCCCCCCGTAGGGGGGCGGGAGGGGGGGGGGGCAACACAGGGGTCAGAATCCGCGGGATAATAAGCAAAGAAAAAACGAATTAATCTTCAATTTATCCACCACGGCACTCACAGCAGGGGAAACCAGTCTCTTGAGCAAAGGACTTTCTTTTATACCTACGAACAAGATGGACAAATTCCAACACAAGATAGAGTCCTATCGTTTCCACCGTTCTATCAAATTGAAGGAACACTTTGGAAAAAGTGCAGAAAGTAACATCTTAACAAAAGAAGACCTACAGCTCAGGCGACTTGGCACCCGCTCCAAATTTGAACCTATATCCACGAACGCGTCCATCAAGGTATTTAACAGGATGCTTGAGAACTTCGAGGAACCTGCACGGCAGATGCAAAATTTAAATCTATCTGCCGAAGAAAATACACCTTTAAAAGCCTTGAGTAAAAGACAGGACATTGTCGTCAGAAATGCCGACAAAGGCGGGTCAATAGTCGTCATGGATGTAGCACAGTACAAGGAAGAGTGTGAGAAACTGCTTGGCGACGGGGATACTTATGAGCTTCTACAGGCTGATCCCACAATCAAATATCAAAAGGACCTTGATAAACTGCTAATGGGAGCGGTCAAAGAGGGCCTTATTGACAAGGATCTTTATAAACGGCTGATGGTGGACTACCCAGTAGTGCCCTTATTTTACATAATCCCGAAAATACATAAGGACACAAAAAAAACGCCTGGCCGACCGATTGTGTCGGCAATCGGCTCATTGAGTGAGAATATCGCCTTGTATGTGGACATGTTCCTCCAGCCCTGTATACAAAACACATTCACACACCTTAAAGATTCCTCCACCCTCTTGCGCAAATTAAATTCTTGTGCTCCACCGCCACCCAACACTGTCTTAATTACAGCAGACGTATCAAGTCTTTATACATGCATACCGCATGAGGCAGGTATAGTGGCGGTGGAACAATTGATTACGCACAATGCACTTTACACAGGCCCTGATGTTGCTTTTTTCTTGTCACTGCTAAGATTTACTTTACAACACAACTATTTTTACTATGATGGTAAATACTATAGGCAAAAAATCGGCTGTGCGATGGGGTCTCCAGCAGCTCCAGCAGCCCCGTCACTAGCAAATTCTTACATGTGGATAACAGAAAAACATCTGTTCTTCGAGGATCAAAAGGTTGCGTCGTCTATTCAACTGTATTATCGCTATATAGATGATTTATTGTTTTTCTGGACAGGAGATGTGGAGGAATTCTATGCAGTCATCAATAGACAAAATTCTTCAAACCACCCAGTGAAATTCACAGTTACTCATAGTACTGAAGAAATAAATTTTCTGGACATTACGATCATGTTCAAACAGAATAAAATAAATACAGAGATGTACACAAAGAGTACAGACAGGAATACTATCCTCCATTATTGTAGTTTTCACCCAAGATCTACAGTAAATTAACTTCCGTACTCACAATACATCAGAGTACGGAGATGTAACAGTGATCCCGAGACCACGAGTACACAAATGGATAATATGACCAGAAAATTTGAAGACAGAGGTTATCCACCAGATATCCTTAAAAGAGAGAAAGCATCAGTGGCAACACATGCCGAGCTGTTGAGTGAGCGACCAAAAGAGCAAAAAAACAAAAATGGTACCCTGGGTACAGCAATTTCACACTAACAGCAGGGCGTTAAGTAAACAGGCCAAACAACTATGGCCTGTGGTAACATCCGACCCAGACTTAAAAAGTTTCCAACATCATAAACTAATGCCCAGTTATACAAGGAGCCGCAATTTAAAAGATTGGCTCGTAAGGACGGATGTCACCCATTTAGGTAAAGTGTCGCCAAGCAACAAAAGTGAGTTTCTAAAATGAGGAAACGGGTGTTTTAAGTGCACAGGGTGCACAACATGTAGTCACATGTCAGTGGGTAATTTCATTTCCCACCCCCATACAGGCTAAAAATTCTACATCTCCAAACCGTTGACTTGTACCTCTAAATTCGTTATATAAGCTCTGTTTGCCCATGTGGGCTCTATTACGTGGGCAAAACAGAGCGTCAGTTTAAGGAGCGAATGGCGCAACACAGGACGGCCATTAGGGACTCACTGGCTAGTGGCACCAGTGACCAGCTTGTGGCCCGCCATTTCGCAAGCTTTAAACATAAAGTGGCCACACTACGCCATAAAGTCATCGACCAGGTACCAGTGTTACCAAGAAGAGGGAATAGGGGAAATAAATTGATACAACTGGAAAACAAATGGATCTACATACTAGATACAGTGGCCCCCAGAGGCCTGAATGACAGTCTGTGGTTGGGTTGTTTTCTTTAAATATCCTGCAGTAAGACTAATGAGGCCAGCTCAGATATTGATCCATTTGGACAGGCATTAAGAAAGTCTAGGGGGGAGAACCCTCAGGGTCAGTTGAATGTGGAACTGTACCAGAGCCATGGAGGGATATCATAGAAATATAGTATCATGTACACGGCTTAACTAGCTCTCTTTCTTTGAAAAAGAAAGAGTTTTTTCATTGATATATGTAACACAGAGCAGTCAACAATAAAAGCCAGGTTAATGAGAAGGAGGTGCTTGTTAAAACACTAGCCATGGTAGGTGAAGGGTTAAAGAAAATATATTGTGCATTTGCTATTCACAAATAGGCACACAGGCTGGCAGATACTTGCCAGCGCAGATTCATAATCCCCCAATTCTGAGGGGTCTTATAAACAGCACAATCCGCACGGAATAGCAGTAGAGAAATGTCTACTAGAAACAATGGTGATTTTTAATTGTATTTTTTCTGTATTTTAATGGTATTGTACTTCCAAATAGATGTGTTTTTTGTCTAGTGATCTCCCGGAGACGCGTCCCCTTGGCAACGGGACGCTGAACCAAGCTGGGCGGCAACCACCGCTGAGCTCCAGAAGCATCATGTCCGGATGACGCACTTCCGGGTTACGGAGGTAGCGTCCTGGATTGACATGGAGGAGAACAGTGTGAGGGAACCCGCCGGCGTGGGGGGAGCCAACTTTTTGACGCGAATTTGTAAGTATTTGAATATGCACAGTTTTGCTTTGTATTCACTTGTGTGTGGCTTGAGAAAGGGGTGCAGACCCCGAAACGTCGTCCCAATAACCCACTGAAAAGTTTTTGACACCTAGAAAGTCTCTGAGTGCCGCTGATGTATGGACAATATATGTACAAGTGGACCTTGGCCCAGCTTGATCTGTGAGGGCACCGGAGCAAGGTAATGGACGTTGTATGCTGGTTTTAACCCTGTGAGTGCCGGTCCTGGGGACAATATATATATATATATATATATATACATATATATATAAAATAATAAAAATTCAGAGGGCGATACTGATAATCCTTAATGGTAAACATAATAAAAATACAAGTTATTTTCAATTTTTTTTTATTAAAAACTGATCACAAAGAATGTATAAAATCATAAAATCTCAGTTAATGTAGTCAGCTTGCTAACATCAGCTTAGATGGAACTGATCCGCCGAACAGAAGTTGCCAAATTAATGGCAATCCGATCATCTGAAATAAGAAAACCAATGCGTTTCATCATAGAATGACTTCATCAGGGGTAGATTTATAACATAGAACATTGGTTGTAACCAATGCATCAATGCGCTCCACCTGGTCAGTGGTGCGCACAGAACAGTATGAGCGTGTGCGCTCCAACAGACCCGCATTTACTTCCTGGTAGGGAAGATGGCGGCGGAGGCGCTTGTGCCTCCGAGTGTGACCACACAGGTCGAGCACATTGATGCCCCACCTAACTAGATCAATTACCCGGCAGTATCTACACCGGGGATTTGGAATGCACGCACTTCCGGCATGCATTTCATGGATGTTTAATTAAAAATAAGATCACTTCTATTAACTTATAGTTACAACATGTGCGGCATTATCTACATCGGGAGAGGGGTTTATACCGTTATGCAAGTCCCACATAATGCTGTTTTCACATACCATTGTAGTTTCCTAGAGACAGGAAGTAGCTTATAACTCAGACACTATAAAATCCCCAGCCTTGCTACCTCTCATTCACTCTCCACTAGTGGATGAGAAGGCAGCTATCTGCAGTAGGTGAGTTAAACTGTGCATGTGGTTTATTTGTATGTCAATACAATACTCTAAGTGCATTTCAATTAGTTGGTAACTAAAGAATATTGCAGCACAATGAATGTATCTTTGGTCCCCACTCCCTGCCACCTGGCTGACGGGGACTTGTGAGGGAGTGAGCCGCTTGCATGTCTCCATCAGCCAGTCCTCCCCAGTGGGAGGATAATGGGTTCATGGTTAAACATCATTTAGAAGAAAGTTTAAAGGAAGATAATTTATAAAAAGAAAACTGGTATTTAAAAAAATAGTAATAATAGATTTAATGGCTTCAATAGTTTAATTATATACATAAAGTTGAATAGAAATACTTAAGGCAAATCTGAGGCAGCTATCAAAGCACTGAGTGTAAAGTGTGAAGAGAGAATGGACATGGTATCACATAAAGCAAACAATACAATAGATGAAACAAAATGAAAAAATATATATAAAAATAAATACAAGAAAACAGTGAATAAAAAATGAAAACACACTTGTACTGGTCAATGAAAAAGTGATTACCTCTTCTTTAGACAAATTGGGGGAACTGGCCAAATGTACAGTATTCTGTGCACACCCTGCACTTACCCTTCCCTGTATAGTGAGCTGGGGTATTGTTCTGTCCTCACTTGACCACTATGTTTTGAGGCTGCTGGAAGGCCATTGGTGACTTCTGGTACATACGGCTGCCAGGAGGGATGATCATGTGTGGGTGGTCTGCCATGATGGAGCAGTACTAGGTCAGTTCCTGGCTTCAGGTTCCCCAAAAATCAACCAACATATTTCATATCAGTAGTTTCTTTTTTAAGGATGTCTATATTGGCATCTTTTTGGTTTAAATAGGTCCAGTTCTCGTCTGAAAATGGGACTACTTGGAACTGGTCCAGAACCAAACCGTAAGTGATCTTTTAAGGAGGCAACCATACAAAACTTAAGAAACAATATACTGCTCAAACAATGGTGGGAAATAATCACCTTCTCAAAATATTTGAACTAGAACTGATTTTGAGAGTCTCAAAAATTTGATCAATCAATTTGATTTTAAGATCCTGGGCACATGTTTGAAGAACCTAAACAAACTCATTAGTAAGGATAGAAAAATATAGTTAACAATCAATAATGAGACAATAGAAAAAATAAAGAAAAAAATTACAATTGATACCATGAAGGACTACCAAAATCTCATGGCTATGACCAGCAGAAAAATGGAAATTTAGATGAAATCACAAGACAGAAAAGAAAAACATCGAGAAGGGACCAGGAAGATTAAGACAACTATCTCAAATCTAAGAATGAAAGAATTCCTACAAAAAAAACAGTGAACCAGAGATGAAAACCAAAAATCATTCATAATCAAATCCACCTTTGAAAGTCCGTCGACACAAAGAGCAATATAAAAAATGTCATATTCTAACACCAATATCCACAAAATCCTTCAAAACAGGAAAAACAAAAAGATTTAGAAAACCTTTGACAAAGGATTGAAAAAAAAAATGATAATGGAGCTTTAAGGGAAAAACATAAAAAAAAAGAGATATTACCAGGAATAAACTGAAAGTTTTTTTTTTAATAAGTAAAGTTTTTAAAAAACTCTGGGACTATGTATTGTCAGTTAAGTAAAAAAGAAGCAATTACAACTTATGAGGAAAGTGACGACAATAAGAGGGAATAGGAAAACAGTAAGAAAGTTACCAGAAAATGAAAGAAATAGCCGTAATCATCTTCAACATAAGCAAAAGGACCCTTACAGAAGATGAGGGGAAAGTGCTATGAAAAGGGATGAGATTTGTCCACACTCTGAGATTAACAACTTCAATCTATTTATAGATACACAAAAAGTTTTCCTCATAAAGCCTATTGTGTTATATTTCATAGGAAACAGCATAAAACACAGCTAAATGATACCACCCCCATACTGTATCAGCTCTCTGCTATGGCTATTTGAAAATATATATATTTTTAAAGATTTTTGAAAACATAATATAACCATCATTTGGAAACGGCATGACATATTTAAATATAATTTTGTATTTTCTTAGACTATATATACACTCTAAATACACAAAATGTAAACAATTGATGAGGTAAAATGGTAAACAAAAAGTGTATGCATTTAACACGGAATGATCCATGTGCTTGAAAGATTTCAGAAAACCTAACATAATGATCATTTGGAAATGGCATGACATATTTAATTATAATTTTGTATTTTTCTGATATAGTCTGTCCCTTTATCTTTCTCATTTTGACCCCCCGTCCAATTCTGCCTCCATTAGAACTTTTTCAGGTGTTCTGCTTAACTACTGACTACGCTGACTACAGCGATGTGAGAGACCAATACATACTAATCTGTCTAAAGGTGCCCATACACGTTACAATTATTGTATCCAATATTGGATACAATACTGCATCTCATCGCATCTCGGTTTTGCAATAAGATGAGATGAGATCTAGTACAAAAGTATGTGCAGCACATACTTTTTGTACTAGATCTCATCTTATAGCAAAACCGAGATGCGATGAAATGCGATATTGTATCCAATATTGGATACAATAATTTTAACGTGTATGGGCACCTTAAGGATGAGAGAGCAGCACGGAACTTCCTTAGTAAACGCAGTGACATTGTGATCCGCGCTGCTGATAAAGTGGGTTCAGTAGTTGTACAGTCTATTTCAGCCTATATTACTGAATGTCCGATGACAGCTTGATGACAATGATGTTTATGCTGCTTTATTGAATGATCCTACCAGTATGTATAAGCAGGAATTGGACAGTTTATTGAATAAATCATTGAATGAAGGTATTATATCACAAGATTTATTGCTAGCATTAACTGTACGATATCCTATTGTGCCTTTGTTTTATACCCTCCCAAAGGTGCACAAGAGGTTGGTTGATCCCCCTGGTAGACCAATTATATCTGCCAGGGGGTCACTTTATCAACCAATCTCAGTTTACCTTGATACTTTATTGAACCCCTGTGTACAAGCTACATTATACCATCCTTTAAAGGACACTACAGACCTCATAAGTCGTCTACAGCATTTACAGGGTGTCAGTAATAACATCATGGCATGTAGTGCCGACGTAGTCGGTCTCTACACTTGCATTCCCCATGACGAGGGGATGCGGGCAGTGGAAAAATAGATTAGTGGTAACATTTTATTTAAAGGCACATCAGTGCCGTTTTTCATGGCATTGCTCAAATTAGTGTTGACATGTATCTATTTTTTCTATAACGGACAATATTATCTCCAGTTGCTCGGGAGTTCGATGGGGTCGAATGTGGCCCCATCGTATGCCAATAGTTACATGTGGGCACTGGAGAGTCAGTTATTTCTACCCCTATCAATAATCGGACATCTGTTACTATTTGTCCACTTTATTGATGACCTATTGTTTCTATGGTCGGGTCCGAAAGATCTGTTGGTCGACACATTGAGCAGACATAATGATACTGCAAATCTCGTGGAGTTTACCTTTAAAATGAGTTCTGAATCGTTCTGCTTTCTTGATGTTAAAATCACGCTGAATAACGGAGCTATAGAGACAGGATTGTTTGTCAAAGATACAGATAGCAATTCAGTCTTATTGCATAGCAGCTGCCATCCGTTACCTTTACGCCGAGGATTACCATTCTCACAAATGCTCCAAGTATGCCGAGTACACCGTATTGCCAGTAACCTGGAGGAGACTCTCCGGTCATTGGATGAGAGGATTGAGCGTTTCGTTGTGCAGGGATACCATAGAGTGGACTTGATTGGCTCTAAATCCAAGATATAAAAAATTTTCTCGACAACAATGTCTGGCAGAGTTGACACATGTCTGCAGAACAGACAAATTCATTCCTTGGATTAACAGGTACTCCACTGACAGTAAGGAGGATACCAGGTCCGTTAAAAGTATGAGGCCCACGGTGAATACGGACAGAGATCTACCATCCCTTCAAAATACTAGACTCATGCCGGCATATAGCCAAGCAAGGAATCTATGGGATCAATTAGTTAAAATTGATATTAAAGAATTAGCAAACCTGTCAATCTGAGTCACTTTTTCTCTAAGCCTGATAGTAGTTAAAAATGTTTAGGCTACACAACATGTAGCTCTTTACTTACTGGCGATCACTTTAAACATCCGTATAGTGGCAAAAAATTATACATCAACATGTACTGACATGTACCACTAAATTAATAGTATATTTAATCTATTGCCCTTGCGGCTTAATTTATGTCGGTAAGACAGAGACCACACTACGTGAAAGATTGGCCAACCACAGATCAGCTATACGAGCAGCTTTACTGATGGGCAATAGCGATCAACCAGTGGCCAGACATTGGGTGACTGCTGGCCATACAATTGCCAGCTTACGCACTAGAAAAACTGACCACATCCCCCCTTGAGACGAGGTGGGGACAGAAGTAAATTATTACTAAGAATGGAGAGCAAATGGATAATAAAATTATATTCAATGGCACCTAGGGGCCTAAATGAGAAAGCAGGATTACACTGTTTTTTGTACTTTGTTTATTCGGTCTTAGTTTGAAATCAGACATCGTTAACATTTAACGTTTAAAAATATATCTGATATTTTGTATCATTATTGTTATATTGAGGTTAACTTTTGATATGTACCTATATGTTGTGCATTATTAGTAACAAGAGTGTGTAACAGTCCTTGAAGTTTAAACGTTTATTATAACTTTTTTAATCTATGTTTTGTTATGTACAGATGGGGCAGGTCCCATCTTGGCAGGGGATGGCGATGGCGACGTCAGCCGCCATCCCCCGCCAGCTGCATAGCGAGACGGGGGCGCGCGTGCATGTCCCCTTCCGACGGCGCTTCCAGCCGCTCCCCTGGGTCATCGCCGGGTTGTCGGCGGTAACCCGGGGTCCCCGCCGCCTGCCCGCAACCCCCCTAACCCTGTCCATCTCCCTGAGGCGGAGACGGACAGGGTTCCCATTGCCACGCCGACGGAGATTGAGACCCGCGTGCGCGTGAGACGCACGCGCGACCCAGTAAGATGGTGAGGCAGGCCGCTGGCGGATCGCCAGCGCTGACGTTCTGGCGATTCACCAGCAAGGAAGAGGCCTGCCCCATCTGTATGTATTTTTAAATGGACCCGGATAGGGCTAACTGGTCCACAATACTGGTTGTCTAACTTTGACTCTGCCCTTATGTGATTGGGAGCTGAGCTCAGGTGTGGACAGTTTGGGGTGTGGACCAGGGAACTGTCCTGGTTGGTGAAGGTGTCTTGTTTGTTCAAATAAAGCTATGTTGTGTATGCATGTTCCCTGACGACGGGTGTATATCTCCCGAAACATGTCAGAATAAAGACCATTATATATGCATTAAGAAGTCTGATGAGTGCCTCTTTCAATCTTCGACTATATATATCTTTCACGTAGTGTGGTCTTTTTTTTATATATAAAATTAAAAATAACAAAAAAGTTTAACTGTTTTTTAATATGGGTGTTATATGTCTGATAGGCCTTGTGGGCCTTGTATGCTCAAGAGGGGCACCTATTGATATTATTGCTGTAGATGAAACTCTTATATATAGTGATATGCAACTCCTGTGACTTTGTCACACTTGATCATATGCATGCTTGGGTGCCTATTTGGTGTCCCACCGTCTGTAAAGACGGGATGTGAGACACTTCCGGGTGTGTGGAACGCAGATTGTCGTGTGACACGCATGCCGTATGCCTGTGATGCCTCTGAGATACTGAGAGAGGCGTCAGAGCGGACGTAGCGGTAGGCGGAAGTGACGTCATTGGTCACATCCGCCCAGTGGAACGCAGAGCGGCCGGTGACACGCACGCCGGATCTGCAATGTGGAGTATGGCTGGTGTGAGCTAATATGCTTGCCAGCAGTGAATGTATCTAGATGCGGCACATGATATTGGGTGAGTAGGCATCTGATCATTTGTGACAATGGATTTATGCATTTGTTAAACGATTTTATTGTTAATGAGCCCCACGTAATTTATGCAAGGGGGAGGTACCCTTAGGGGCATATAAGGCTCACACTGTCATATGATGGGTTGCACACTGGTGGAGACAGGAGAGGGGGTCTTGATAAAGGCCTTACATAAGGCGGAAAGTTGACCATCCACCCACTGTTATGTGAACTGTTGCTGTGGTATGTATATTAAATCCACAAAGCATGAAAAAAGAAGTCCGGTGAGTGCGTCTTTTTACAAATACATTGGATTTGTGGGAACACCCATTTGGGTATACCCTCTGGATTGAGACACCCCGGCAGGTGAAGTTGTGGAGGAGTGTGCTGCCCTATTCTTGGAAAATATATATATATATAGTCAACGAAGACCTCTGTCGAAACGCGTTGGATGTGGCTACAATCCGTGCTGACGAGTGACGTCCCTTGGTCCTTTGTGAACGTTCCCGGCTCTGTGCTGATTGCGGCGGGTGGAAGAACCCCGCTGGGCTGATCACCCTGCGTGTTCCTGAGACCTGTTCGACTGTGCCGGTGACAAGAGCCGTTTGTGACGAGGTTCCATTTTCAAACCCCAATGTATGTCAGTTATAATCAGTAAAATTGTTGTCTTTTACATATCGCTGACTGTGCCCTTTATGCAATTAAAAAAATATATCATAAACTTCAGTTTAATTATATGCAGGTATGTGGCAGGTGCTGCTCTCAGGAGTGATTCTGAATCACTCAAAATAGAAGGACCACAAATAATTGTAAAAAAAAGAGAGCACAATTGTCACACTATAATAATCAGATATAAAAATGTATTAATAACACATAGAAATAATCTATATAAAATATAACATTATTTGACACTGACATCTGTTGGTCACATTCATTTAAAGAGCATTGGAGACAATGTTACACATATATTACTTTTAGAAACTTAATGTCACTAATAGAACCAATTCTCAACAGTGATGATCAGAGTTCAAATGTATCTTGTAAGCTTAGTATCCCACTCAATTTTGGTGCAAAGCAACACAGATAATCCAAGTTGGAATGAAGTTGCCTCCAGAGTCTGCCATGCACAAACCAGGAAATTCTCCGATTTATATATCCACAATGCTAGTATGCAATGCCGTTGGTATGCCGTTTATGGTTCCCAAATGCCTATAGGATGGCAATAACCATGGGAGATGATGAGGGAGAGGGGCTGGGCAGGGGCTGAGGGCTGAGACCTGCCCTCCGCAGGTAGCTGTACCTCAGCTGATGTTCCCGGAGCTCCGGCTCTGAGAGCTTAATGTGCCTCAGCACACACTCACATCACCTGGTTATATAGTGCAGTCGGCTTGCAGTCCTGTGTGGGCAGTTGTCTTGAGCCGAGATATATAGGAGCTGTATCTCCAGGCTTTCACTGCGAGCCAGGAGAAGCTGCAGCGTGTACTCACGGCACTTGTATAGCTCTGCTCGTAACACCTCCGGCACCTGATGTTAAATTATCGTACTCACAGTCTCCATGTCTCCCGCAGGAGCAGTAAGGCAGTCCGGAGGAGTGTTGTGGCAGTTATTTAGTCACGGTCAGACTCGGGAGCAGCTGGAAATGTCAATTAGGGAAAATGCCCCGCAGTGTCAGTGTTTTGGAATAGAGGCACTTGACGCGTTTCTCCGGTATTGCAAAATACCGGTTTCCTCAGAAGCTGCCCCTGTGCATGCAGGCTCCATATTTATCTGTCCATTCACCAATCTGGTGCTTTGCTTTAATAAGCACACCTGATTGCTTATTCTAGGCAGGTGTTATTTCAGGTGCATAGGTATATCATACTTATTTGGATTTCCGGATAACATGGAGCCTAATCAGATTACATTTAAACATTTAACATGTTACTGAGATGGCAAGTCTCATATTAACCAGAGTTTATAAACAAAAAAACATTCCTATTGTTTTATTATATATATATTTTATACCAAGATATCACAACTGCTGATTTAACATCCTATAATCAAACTAACAAATAGACAAAGAAATACAGCATCCAGATAGGAATCCCTCATGGCTCCACCCATAGATCACCACGGCTAACAATCGTGGAGTGACAGGTTCAATTCCCAACCGACCCCGAAGTGGCAGTACATAATGAGACGATTATTTTAATTTTGATGTTTTTGGTATTGATATTTTCCTCTCTATATATATAAAAGAAAAAAACATATAAGATATGTACAGAGAATCACATGCCCCCAGGTAAAAAAAAACCGACTACCTTCATATAGCAAGAATATATATAAAGAAATGGTATTCTTAGTTATAACACATTTCAGGGACCCAGATTGTTAAGGTCTGTTGATTAATTTAGTCCTAATGGAAAAAGAGATCCCAGTGAAAAAATCCAGAATGCCTCTCTTTTACAGAGTTTATTGAACCTATTTCCACCCCTATCAGAAATTAGTATTCTTTCAATTGCCTGTAATTTCAAAACCTCAATGTTCCCTTGATGCTGTGATTTTACATGTCTAGAAATACTATGTGATTGTACCTTATTAATGACATTCCTCCGATGTTCAAGGAATCGTACATTCAATGTATATATTGAAGGCCGCAATCACATGTAATAAGGTAAATCACATAGTTTGATGAGCAGTTCATAAGACTTTTCATTTTAAAAGGGGTTTTGTTAGAAGTAGAGGTGAACTATACACTTTTGTCTATAAGAAATCTGCATGTAATGCCAAATTTAAAGCACCCACTTATGGGTACTTTGGGTAGACTTTGGATACCCTGAAAGAAGTGGCTTGGTGCAAAGGCATTCTTCAAGGTGTTATTTTTCTTAAAGATAATTCTTGGTTTCTCAAAGTGGATGCCAGAAACCTATCGGTCTTACGGATCCTATAGTTATTGTTTATGATTTTCTTAATCTGCATGGAGTGAGAATTATATTCGGAAATAAATTTAGAGCTGTAGTTAAATTCATTGTCTGCATTCCCCTGAACCATCTGATCTTTTGTTTCAAGAAGCGTTGTTCTCTCTATGTCTATCACATCCTTTAGTGCGTTATTTAATAGCTCAGGGGGATACCCTTGTTCTTGAAACAACTCTAACAAAGTTGCAGCTTGTAATTTAAAGGTTCCATGATCTGAGCAATTCCTTTTAAGTCTCAATAGTTGGCTCTTGGGAATGTTAATGATCCAGGGGCAATGGTGACAGCTCTTAAAACTAAGATAGTTATTACAGTCCACCTCTTTATTGAAGGTGGAAGTTGTTATTACATTATCTTTGATCCTCAGTGCAATATCCAAGAAGGTAATATGTTCTTGGTGGATAGTGTTAGTAAATTTAAGACCAAAAGTGTTATTATTAATAAAAGTGAAAAATTTAAGGGCAAGATCCCAACCACCACACCAAATGAAAAACATATAATCTATGTATCTGCCATAGAACACCAAGTTCACCCCGAATGGTCCACCCCAAACATATTCCTCCTCAAACTGTCCCAAATATAGATTTGCAAAGCTCGGGGCGCACCTGGTGCCCATGGCAGTCCCAAGTGTCTGCAAAAAAAAATTGTATATTTGAATACATTCAAACAAACGTGAGGAAGATCCCATCCACAAGGTGGGAGGCTGGTGTCTGCCGTCACTGCTGGGGGTGTGTCTACCTGCGCTGTTGTTTCCAGCTATTCTGACACCAGGCTGCCACTAGTAGTGTATATGTTGCTAGGTAACAGCTGATGCATATAAGCAGTGTAGCCGGGCACTCGACCCGCTCCGTGGGTGGGGGGGAATAGTTACTGTCAAGATAAACATGACATAAGATAACTGTGCTCGCATGTAGTCTACAGTTATTTTATGTTATGTTTATCTTCACAGTAACTACCCCCCCCCCCCCACACCACCACGAAGCGAGTCGAGTGCCCGGCCACACTGCTGTAGCCAAAGACACAGCAATTACTAGATGCACAAAAATGAATCAACATAGTTTTCATAATTTGCAGCTTTATGCTTTAGCAAATGGAAACACAACAAAACTTTTTAAGACATTTGGAGTAAAATAATTTTGGGAAACCAATGTGACAATGTGGAATAGCTGTAAGAGTTATTTAGAGCAGTGGTCAGGGAACTCGGTCCTCATTACCCCACGCAGTGCATGTTTTGCAGGTCTCCTCACAGAATCACAAGTGAAATAATTAACTCCACCTGCGGACCTTATAAAATGTGTATGTGAGTAATTAGTACACCTGTGCACCTGCTGGGTTACCAGCAAAACATGCACAGTGTGGGGTAATGAGGACCGAGTTCCGTGACCACTGATTTAGAGGCAAAATAACTATTTTAGACCAATGATATGGCCGAAATAGGAGTCGCTCTTTTTCAAGAACTGAATTGTAAAATAACCAAGGATGAGGGTGAAGTGCAATTTCTGTTATACGTAGTTTCACTGGCATCTTTTGTGGTAGCAAATGAAACTACATCTACTAGTTTTCGAAGCGCTAGCGCTATATAGATATATATAGATATACGAAGACAGGATCTGGCACTCACAATCCTCCTGGCCAGCTACTGTGGTCCATATCTCAGGCAAGAGTCCCGGAGCCAAATATAGTAACAGTCCACAATAAGAGCACTCATCAGATCATCTGATGCTGTGAACCATCTGAGACTCTGTCTTGACAAAGGGCCCGGCATGGCTCGAAACGTCGACACAACCTGTAAACAAGTGGATTATGTATTAAACTTTTTTTACTGCAAAGAAAATTGGAAATCTGGTGAGTGCTCTTATTGTGGACTGTTAATATATATATATATATATATATATATATATATATATATATATATATATATAGAATGGCAGAAACAAACAGCGGCACTCCACGGATTTTCAAAGAGGTGATTTATCTGTGTCCAACGTTTCGGGGAGTGGTTACCCCCTTGTCAAGGTGTACAAATATATTTATTTATTTAAGGATAGTCATTGCTAACTAAAGGATGCATTTGATTGATGTGTTATCAACTGAAATCAATCTAAATCCATGTGGAGTATCCAGTTCTATCTATTGGAGTGAAGACGGTTCTGCACCAAGAAGTAATAATGCCACTGTATAGGTCATTGGTACGACCTCACCTAGAGTATTGTGTTCAGTTCTGGAGGCCATATCTCCAGAAGGATATAAATACATTAGAGACTGTACAAAGAAGAGCAACTAAAATGGTGCATGGCCTACATCACAAAACGTACCAGGAAAGACTAAAAGATCTTAATATTTACAGTTTAGAGCAGAGAAGGGAAAGGGGGGACATGATAGAAACTTTCACATGTATCAAGGGTTTTACCAAGGTACAGGTGGGAGACATTCTTCACAGGAAGAGGAGCAGCAGAACACGAGGACATGCACTGACACTAGAGGGAGGAAGGTACAGGTGGGAGACATTCTTCACAGGAAGAGGAGCAGCAGAACACGAGGACATGCACTGACACTAGAGGGAGGAAGGTACAGGTGGGAGACATTCTTCACAGGAAGAGGAGCAGCAGAACACGAGGACATGCACTGACACTAGAGGGAGGAAGGTACAGGTGGGAGACATTATTCACAGGAAGAGGAGCAGCAGAACACGAGGACATGCACTGAAACTAGAGGGAGGAAGGTACAGGTGGGAGACATTAGTCACAGGAAGAGGAGCAGCAGAACACGGGGACATGCACTGACACTAGGGGGAGGAAGGTACAGGTGGGAGACATTCTCCACAGGAAGAGGAGCAGCAGAACACGGGGACATGCACTGAAACTAGGGGGAGGAAGGTACAGGTGGGAGACATTCTTCACAGGAAGAGGAGCAGCAGAACACTAGGACATGCACTGAAATTAGAGGGAGGAAGATTCAGGGGAAATGTGAGGAAGAATTACTTCACAGAGAGAGTAGTAGATAAGTGGAATAGCCTCCCATCAGAGGTGGTAGACGCACATACAGTATAACTATTTAAACATGCTTGTGATAGGCATATTGATATCCTTACATAGAAATAAGGATCAGATATGGTTTGCGGTAACATGTTAACAAAAAGGGGCAGACTAGATGGGCCAAGTGGTTCTTATCTGCCATCACATTCTATGTTTCTATGTAATCCATTATTCCCACTCTTATTAGAGGAGATGATAGGTATTTCTATAATGGGTGCAATGTGTGCAGTGTACATGGGCCCCTCATCCTAGAGGGCTGCAGAATATGCGTGTAATAAATAATGTAATGTAATAACAATGTAATAATGCGTGTAATAAATAAATAAATGACCCCATAGCCCCGTACACACGGGGGAGATATATTGCTCAGTTTCTCCTTTTCAGAGATGGTCGCTGATGAAAGGGAACCTCTGCCGGCAGTGCCGCAGAGGTAATCAGCTGGTTGCAGGACCAAGCTCCTGCAACCAGTGATTAGATTGGGGCTGAAAACGGGAGCGTGCACCTGGCGATATAACAGCGGGGCACACTCCTATCACTGCCTGCGACCATATTTCCAGCGATTTCAGCCCCTATCGCCCCTGTGTGTACACAGCTCATGCTGCTTGTCAGACTAGATAAGGTGGGACACCATCACACTAATTAAAAGCAACATGATGGGTAAAATGTCTTTTGTTTCTATTCAGTTCCTGATTGCTTTGGATGACTGTTAAACAACGACACGTTGTATGTTACTTTTTGGATTGCTTTGTATCTATTCCAAGCCCCCTTTCTCAATTGTAAATAAGTTGCTCAATACCTGACTACAAACCCATCATATTTTACACCTGAAGATCTAAAGTCTTGTATTTAATAAGAGCTGACGGAATACACTGACATGCTGAAACACCTCGTACATAGTAAAAATGATCAAAACAGTTTCATGAAGAAAAAAGTTTAATTCAGTCAATACATTACAATATACAAGAGACTAAGAAACTTGATGATAGTGAAAGATTAGATCAACTAAGTCATATATATTACACTATGTACAGTATATATTTAGTTGCTGGCCAAGGTGCTGGAGATCCAGGAGTTGTAGTTGCAAACCTTGGTGTAGACACCGGGGTAGTTCCTCAGGGCACATCCGTATCCCCAGGAGACAACACCCTGGAGCTGTCCGTTACAGACCACGGGTCCACCAGAGTCTCCCTGAACAGAGGAGATAGATTGTTAGAGATCATGTCATGATGGCTGCTGGGTAGTTACAATGCTGCCTACTGTGCGATCATGCCGCTTGTATACATCACACACACATTATAGTGATACCGTCAGTACTATAGTGATACAGCAGGGACATTACCTGGCAGGAATCCTTGCCACCCTCAATGTAACCAACACAGATCATGTTGTTGGTGATCTCTCCTGGGTAGGCGCTGGTACACTGAGCGGAGGTCAGGATGGGGGCGTTCAGGCACTGCAGCTGGTTTGGCATGCTGGCTGCAGAGAAACACATTCAATTTAGTCTACATGCTCCCATCTTATACTGTACATTGCTGTAATATGTCATCATACGTCCAGTATTTGGGCTCCACAATATACCATATCCATTCTGGTGTAGGAGGGAATGCATTATTCTAGTGGGAAATGTTCCTGAATACGGTATAATTGTATTAATGTCTACATTTGACACTATTAGTGTTACTTTGTTAACCATGTCAGAAACGAATGATCCAGTGCAAGTAATGCACTTTGGTTCTGTAACTTACTGCCGCTGCTGAGAGTGTTTCCCCATCCGGAGATCAGACAGCTGGTGCCGGCGGCTGCGCAGCCAGAGGGCAGAGATGCAGTCTTGACGTAGGCGTTGAGGGTGGCGGGGGAGGCGAGCTTGATCAACCAGATGTCGTTGTCCAGGGTTCTGGAGTTGTAGCTGCCATGTCTGATGACCTTGGCGGAGTTGATGAACTGCTCGGTACCCTCACTTGTGGCGATGTTATGTTCTCCCAGTCTGACCTGGACGCTCCTGGATGGATGGAAATTCAAGACAATGAGCAATAGTAAGAAAACCTAGAACTTCAGGTGATGACTGATGGAGTGGTAGGGTGGATAGGACGGATTAAATTCTCATACCAAAGGATATTGACCATTTCAGACCCTGAACAATACTCAGGCTTTTCACTGGCTGACCTGAATGATTACCCCAGTATGAAGTCCCATACACACGGGGGAGATATATTGCTCAGTTTCTCCTTTTCATCAGCGACCAGAGATGGTCGCTGATGAAAAAGAAACTGCCGGGGGGAGCCCGGCAGTGGTAATCAGCTGGTCGCAGGAGCATGTTCCTGCGACCAGCGATCACTAAAGGGGTAAAAACGGGAGCGCGCACCCGGCGATACAAAATGGCCCCGTGTGTACGCACCTTAAGGACTTCTTTATTCACAACTAACCAACTGACCCTCCTATCAAGCAAGAATCAAGCCAGTTAGTTAGTTAACCCAGGAGTGGCCAAACCGATCTTCAAGATCTACCAACGGTCTACGTTTTCCAAATCACCTAGCTGGTGCACAGGTGCAGTCATTACTAACTGTCACATTTACGAGATCACCTAGCTGGTGCACAGCTGTAGTCATTACTAAATGTCACATTACCCAGATCACCGAGCTGGTGCACAGGTGTAGTCATTACAAACTGTCACACTCCCCAGATCACCTAGCTGGTGCACAGGTGTAGTCATTACTAACTGTCACATTCCCCAGACCACCTAGCTGCTGCACAGCTGTAGTCATTTCTAACTCACATTTCCCCAGATCACCTAGCTGGTGCACAGCTTCAGTCATTACTAACTGTCACATGTCACATATCACCTAGCTGTTGCAAAGCTGTAGTCAATACTGTCACATTCCCAGATTACCTAGCTGGTGCACAGCTGTAGTCAATACTAACTGTCACATTCCCAGATCACCTAGCTGGTGCACAGCTGTAATCATTACTAACTGTCACATTTTCAAACATCCTGCATTTATTCCTACTATAGATCTACAGCTTGCCTGAGAAACATGAACTGTTGGTAGATCTTGAGGACAGGTGTGACCATACCTGGTCTAACACCCTAGTAATCCATGAATACTTAGTGTCTGCTAAATTATTGTACATATGACCTGTAGCAGTGAGAAGCAACCAACCCACTAACCAACCAACCAACCAACCAACAACCTAACAAGTCATACAACCAACCTTTATGGACACTGTCTACAGGATAATGATTGTACTTACGCCTTGTAGCAGTGAGCAGCGGAGACCACCCACAGGCTGGTAATGAGGGTTCCACCACAGAAGTGGTATCCAGAGTTCAGGGACACCTGGTAGGGAACAGCGTTCTTGGTACATGTGTACCCTCCGACGATCTTATCATCGTCCTCAAAGGCAGCTGTAAGAGAGGACACTGACTAGCACCACGGCACCGTTACACAATATAACATACAGTAAAGCCACCTACCACCAGATGCACCAGGGTATATGTAAGGGAATGAGACTCACCGGCGGCTCCGAGGAGCACACAGATCAGGAGAAATTTCATGGTGGACAGAAGTTCAATGAGTGGTTTTCTGGACTCCAACATGCCTATTTATATGTTTTACCTCTGTGTGTACATTGCACAATGTGTCCGTATGGCCAAACCTCTGTTAATGTGTATAGAATATGCATTGCTATCATTTGTGTGTTACTGTTGGCCTTGAAAGTTATCAATACTCTTGGAAAGTTAAACATGTTCTATATTTTCTCTTTAGTGTTAGGTATCTGCTTGGGGATTTCGCAGAACGGCCTGCCAGCCAGATACCCGCTGACAGCTGTGCATGGAAACTTCCAATAATGTGTGACTGTGTGTGACTGTGTGAGGAGCACATTCTTTGTATCAGGAAAAACATATTTACAACTGCATTTACCTCTAATACAATGTGTTCATTCTATGGATATTTTTCAATGAACACAGTAGCTTCCAAATGGAGGAAAATCATCAGACCTTAGTGATGGTGACCATGAGTAAGAACCATCTATATTTTCTTTGCTATCTAATGTGATAAAATTGATCAAAATCAATTTCATTACGATCCTCATGCTAGGTATCATATTGTCACATTACTAATAAATATGAAGAAACAAAGTTAAATCACTAATTAAACAAACATCTGACTATAAAACTAATTAGGTGTACAGATGGCTTACTGGCACAGAACCACAACAACGTGGTCTACGGCCTCATAATAGACACCCATGTTGCATGATGCAACAAGGTACTGAACGGTCTCAAGCTTCATCTCCATTGTATATTGTCTAGCAAGGAAGGGTTGCGGCGTAATAGAATCTGCCATAGTGGACAAAGGAAAAGGACCTACAAAACGATCAAACCGCAAATGAAAAATGTATATAAACTGTCATATCGGCCACTGTCTGAGGATGAACAGAAGGTCTTCAACAAAGGCCTCTTGTTTGTGCCCACAAACAGGCACAATGCATATGGATGGAAAATCGTCCTCCACAGAATGAGTAGAAATCTTCCCCTTCGTGAATTCTTCTAATACCAGACTCCCAAAAGTAAAGATGGCCCACTGACAGGCTTTTTGCAATCCCACAGTAGATCCACCTTTGATCCGCCCTCCCAAAATGCCCCAATTAAAACCTTTACTCGCCTCATGGATGCTTCTATGACCAGATTCTCAGCAGTTCCTATACCCCATCATTCTACTCTATCCGCAAGTGAATCCAAAGCACTTAAATCACTCATTGAGGATAAGAGCATAAACATTTGCCCCACAGATTGTTGTACAAAATCTCATAGATCTCATAGATCAGAAATAATGGGCCAACTTTCTAATCGACAGGTTTAGCAATAATTGGCAACTGATCCTACTGATAAATATTGCAATGAGTTGACCATGATTTAAAGAAAAACACAGTGACATTCTCATTTAAAAGATACCACCACCTTTCTCAATTGTCTGAGCCAGATCACAGACATACCCCCACTACAATTATGTCTACAATGGACGTTACATCAATGTACACGTCCATTCCACACAATCAAGGAATTTTAGCTAGGGAATAATTTATGGAGGGCCTTGGGGATAATTTCAAGTTGGACAAGCTGCTTTTTCTCCATTTATTGGGGTTGGTACTAACCAGCAACTAATTTCTTTTTGGCGGCCAAATATATCTACAAGAAGGCAGTGCCATGGGTTCCACTGTGGCCCTGTCATATGCCAATGTGTTCATGGTGGAACAGGAGAAGATATTATTTGCCAATAACAGATGCAGTGCTAATATCATCATGCTGTGTAGGTATATATATATATATATATATATATATATATATATATATATATATATATATATATCCATGCAGGTAGGACAGCACTCTCTTTGCACACAGTCAGCTGCCAGGGTGCCACATAACCAGAAAGTCCCAAATGTTTAGGCACTTCCACAGAATAACCACAGAAAGAATGGGTGCACTCACCGGTCTTTTTCAAATGCAGGTGTTGTTTATTACATACCACAGTCGATTGTTTCAGGTGACAGTGGGCATGGTCAACATTTCGGTTTAAGCATAGACCTTTGTCAAGACCCCTTTCTCCTGCCTCCACCAGTGCACAACCAACAATAGAACTCAGTGGACCTTTTATGCTCACACATAGGTGCTAAGGCAACTCCCCCTTTACACATTCTGGAAGTGCCATCCAATCTCACAATAAAGTAATTACGGTATTAACCTACACACTGCACACTCGACATCAGACTATGTAATAGTGCTCACCCTTATCTCTCAAAATACCAGGAAGCGGGCTGGTGTATGTCTCCATATCACTGTATTCAGCGCTGGCCGTGGCGTGCATTTCAACGCCCGGCATGCATTCCACCAGCCGGAAGGTGTCATCACAGCATCATTTCCGCCTGCTCTAATGTCAATCGGGCTCAGAACTCACTGCGCTCTGTGCAGGGCTGCAGTCAGCGCTGGCCGCGGCGTGCGTTCCAACGCCCGGCATGCGCTCCAACAGCCGGAAAGCATCACAGCCACGTCACTTCCGTTTGTTAGCTATGGGGCGCCCCAAGTGTCGGTAACAAATGTCTGTGGAACGCGGAAGTTACTGCGCTCCACATACCATGAATACTATAATAATGGAGATACCAAGCTAAGGTAGTAATACCCATAAATAGTACCTTATGTTTGCACCAAAGGTCCACATATCGAACTACATAACACATATAATTAAAACAGTTCCATTTTTATATATATTTTTCTATTTTTCTAAAAAAAAATTATCACCAGACGCACTAATACACTAATTTTGAATTGCAGATGTTTCAATGAAAAAATATGAAAAAAATTGAAGCAAATTTATAGAAATACACTCAGTGAGTTATACTCATTAAGCCCTCTTGGGGAGATGGTGTCCAATCTTTGTATCCATCTGACCTCTTTGCGTAATAGTAGAAGACCACGGTCCCCTCCTCTCCAATCGATGATCATATAGGACATTGAGCCTATTTGATGGTTCAGTCTGACGAAATGCGCTGCCACTGGTTTATCAGTTGTCTTACTGGCATAGGCTAACCGGATTTAGGAGCAATGCTGGTTCATCCTCTCGCGGAAAGTCCTAATAGTCTTGCCCACATAAATGAGCCCACACGGGCATTTTAAGATGTATACAACATGATCAGTTGTGCAGACCAGATGGTGTTGGATCTTGATCTTTTGCCCAGAATGTGGGTGACAAAACGTTGTTCCTGTTATGAGGGCTCTACAAGTTGTGCATTGTAAACATTTGAAGCAACCCATCTTTCTCTGTAGCCAGCCTCCTCTGCACATGGAGGGTCGCATATCTGGGCGAAACAATACGTCTTTTAGGTTTCTGCCTCGCTTGGCCCCAATCATAGGGGGGGCATTTGCGACACTGGAAAATGCAGGGTCAGACTTCAGTAATGACTAATGCTTGTTAATGGCTTTGTTGACCTGTTTGAACCCACTGTCACATTTCACGACAACTGTCATTCTTTTGGTGTCGGTTTTTCTCTTGCTCACGGTACCAGAGTTAGCATGGATTCTTCTCGCCTTCATCATGCAGTTCTGTATATCACTAATGGAGTAACCCCATGCTCTGAATCTTTCAGCACATTCCTCTAACTGTGCCTCAGCCTGCGGAACCTCAGAGTTATTCCGAAGCACACGCAAAAACTGCGACACTGGCAGGTTCGACATTAATTTATCAGGATGATGGCTAGTAGCCCAAAGTAGTGCGTTCCTGTCGGTCAACTTTCTAAAGAGGGTGTACTCCAGATGAGAATTCTTTATGGTCACCGAGACATCTAGGAAGTCAATTGTGGTACTGTCCACCTTGGCAGTGAATCTAATAGGGCTGTTCAACGAATTTAACTCCTGTACCATCAATAAAAAAGAGTCCTCAGTACCTCTCCAAACTACAAACAGGTCATCTATGAACCTTCTACAGTGTACAGTGTTGGTGGCATACCTTTCTAGAATGTGAATCTGCTCATATTCAGCCATAAATAGATTGGCAAACCCCGGCGCCAGGTTCGAGCCTATGGCTGTCCCGGAGATCTGCATAAAGTACCCACCCTGGTACTGAAAATGATTGAGTCTTAAAACCATACTGATCAGATCACAAATGAACTCGATGGGAGGTCCATCATATGGCCCACGTGCCAATGCCTTACGCACCGCTTGGATCCCCTCCATATGTGGGATCACCGTGTACAACGATGAGACATCAAGCATGGTCAAAACACAGTTTTCAGACAGACCAACAATATCTCGAAGGCCCCCCAGGAAGTCCCCATTGTCCCTCAGGTAACTTGGGCCAGCTTGAACACATGGCTGTAGATAAAAATCTACATATTGGGTCAATGGCTGCAATATAGACCCACAGGCTGAGATAATGGGCCTTCCTGGGGGGTTAATCAGAGTCTTGTGAATCTTTGGCAATGTGTACATCAAAGGGCACCTTGGATGCTCGACCACAAAAAAAATTTGGGGTTCCTTGTGGTCGAGCATCCAAGGCGGAAGTGACACGGCTGTGATGCTTTCCGGCTGTTGGAGCGCATGCCGGGCGTTGGAACACACGCCGCGGCCAGCGCTGACTGCAGCCCTGCACAGAGCGCAGTGAGTTCTGCGCCCCATTGACATTAGAGCAGGCGGAAATGATGCTGTGATGACACCTTCTGGCTGGTGGAACACATGCCGGGCGTTGGAACGCACGCCACGGGCAGCGCTGAATACAGCGATATGGAGACATACACCAGCCTGCTTCCTGGTATTTTGAGAGATAAGGGTGAGCACTATTACATAGTCTGATGTCGAGTGTGCAGTGTGTAGGTTAATACCGTAATTACTTTATTGTGAGATTGGATGGCACTTCCGGAATGTGTAAACGGGGAGTTGCCTTAGCACCTATGTGTGAGCATAAAAGGTCCACTGAGTTCTATTGTTGGTTGTGCACTGGTGGAGGCAGGAGAAAGGGGGTCTTGACAAAGGTCTATGTGCTTAGACCGAAACGTTGACCATGCCCACTGTCACCTGAAACAATCGGCTGTGGTATGTAATAAACAACACCTGCATTTGAAAAAGACCGGTGAGTGCACCCATTCTTTCTGTGGTTATATATATATATATATATATGACCTATTCATGCTGTGGGATGGTGATAGCCTCTTTGGTAGCCTTGTGGACACTATCAGTAGTATGCCACGGCAAATTAAACTTACCTACTTCTGGAGCCGAGATCACATTGCCATCCTGGATGTGTCTGTTTACCTCAAGGATGGCAATGTCTCTACTAACATCTTTTATAAAAGCACTGACCACAATGTGCTTCTCCTGTCAAGCAGTCACCACCTTCCCCCCGATTAAAAGCTGCCCGCATATGTAGCAACACAACAGAGCTACCTGTGCAGTTGGATGTCATTATCAACAAATTTTGTGAAAGATGGTACCTGTTGAGTCCTCTTTTGGCTTCAAAGAATAAAGTACTAAAGCTGTATCATAAAAAATTACTCAGCCAAACAGCAACTCTAGCAACAACAAAGTCTTTCTGCAGATCACCATGTATGACTTGAAGAGCCTACAAGTGTAAATGTCTGTATTTTGCTCTGACTTTTGCAATATGACTTTCCCATTGACTTCCTTTAATAGATGCTAAAGACAAACTATGACTGCCAGAACTAGTATGGGGTTGGTCCTACTCTTCTATAACTCATAACAACCTTTTTATGTGTTGACCATTTTCATGTTGATGTTATTCTTTTGTCAACCTTTTTCCCATGTCAACCTACAGTAGGAGCAAGTTTCATCTTTGCTCCTTTGGCCATGGCTAGCCATGGCCAGCCATGGCTATTCTATTGTTCTCAGCTGCAATACGTATTGTATTGCAGCTGAGAACAATAGAATAGCCATGGCTAGCCACGCCCAAAGGAGCAAAGATGAAACTTGCTCCTACTGTATTGCACGTTGATCACTTGATGTCAACATAGACAATGTTGACCCAATGACCCATACCCCAGAACCAATATGGGTTATCATGAAGGCAATAATGCCTTTACCTTGACGCGTTTCACTCCATAGGGATTTTACCAAGAATTTATCTAGTCATTCTTAGAAATAGTTACTAAAAATACAACCTTAAACATTTGAAGAAAATAACTCCAAAAACCTAAGAGAATTAATTGGGAGATATCCGTATTGTTATCTTAGTACTGCACAATCGTATTTCTATTTCCTGAGTAGATTCTTTTTTTATTATTATCTTATGTGTGTGCTGAGCTCATGAAGTATGTTTGGCTTTATGTCTTCATCTATGTATGTAACCACAAATAGGGAAACATAACCATACAGGACAAATAGCGATAACAGAGTATGCTGCCGGTGACTGGAGACGTGAACCTGGAGGTTCTCACAACCTTTGTCTGCACCAAGAAGACCTTGTGTCTTAACCTCTGTGCTGCGGTTTCCTCATTTTTGTTCTGTGTCCATGTTTCTCATCACATTCTAAAATCTCTCCAGGCTTGCTTAATCCAGGAAAGGCTCCCATGGTGGTCCAGCCCCCCAAAAAGGTGAGCAAGTATCCCTTTGCACCACACCCCAGCATTCAATAGTTGTCAGTCTGAAGTGGACCTGGAATTGCATCTTCATACTCCCCCCCCCCTCCCCTCCCCATTATACAGTGTCTGCTTTTTTTGGCAACGTATAGTGCTGCAGAGCCATGATGACCCGAATGCCATGCCCCTGTGAGCCCACCTTTCTGTCATGCCTCCTATGTGCCTACCAAGCAGGGTAGGGAACAGGAAAATAAGTATTCATCTATATTGCATACAGTAGCCCGATCAATTTGACATATTTGTTCAGAGGAACTTACCGTATATACTCAAGTATATGCCAACCCGAATATAAGCCGAGGCACACTGCTGCATCGCCCCTCCGGCATCACCCCTACCGGCTACATCCCCTGTATAGTCAGCGTCCCTCTTCCCTGCCACTTGTTAACTCCATACTTTTACATCGTAAAAGCAACCTGCCACGCAGCAACCGGCGGCTCCCCTTATCCCACAAAGCACAAATGGGGGCACACTGGCGCTGATAATATATATACATTACTTCCCTTTTAAACAGGGTGTTTCCAGAAGTTCCTCCCAGAAATCACGATATACTGTATATCCTCAAATGCAGGTTTTCAGGTGTTTGACAAAGTCCGTGCAAAGAAGAATACATAAAATACATATGGTGAGGTACGTCTCAAATACAGTTCTTCTTTCCACCCGTGCTTTAAAGGATAGGTGTTGATTGCCCTTCCACCAGAATTGCTAGGGAAACGTGATGCGTACCCGTCTCCCTATTGTGAGTTGGGTTACGATATCACCAAAAGATACATTGATAGGCTTTTCCTACTTATCTTTGATGTGAGTTGGGGTACTCATCACGTTTCCCTAGCAATTCTGGTGGAAGGGCAATCAACGCCTATCCTTTAAAGCAAGGGGTGAAAGAAGAACTGTACTTGAGACGTACCTCACCATATGTATTTTATGTATTCTTCTTTGCATGGACTTTGTTAAACACCTGAAAACCTGCATTTGAGGATATATCGAGATTTCTGGGAGGAACTTCTGGAAACACCCTGTTTAAAAGGGAAATGACGTATTATCAGCTCCAGTGTGTCTCCATTTGTGCTTTGTGGGATATATGGTTTTGAGGAGTGGTGTCTCTTTTCATTTGTTGAGACTAGACTGGCTGCTGCGCTAGAGGATGGTCCACTGCTATATTGTTGCGGCAGCTCTCCTTGCCTAAACCAGCCTCCGTTCTGACACAAGGGGAATCCCACTGTCAGACGGCTCAGCCTCACACCCACCCGCCCAGCCACTGTACCACTGACGTCATGGGTGACAGCTGAGGTCAAACGGACCTCATTAGGATACTTTTCGGTGCAATTTCTTGCCTTTAAAAACTGAGCCTGCTGTACTGCACTGTTCCCCTGATGAAAACTGGTTGTATCCAGTTGAAACAGCTTTAAAGATAGTCATTGCTAACTAAAGGATGCATTTGATTGATGTCTTATCAACTGAAATCAATCTAAATCCATGTGGAGTTTCCAGGACTATAACATAAATTTATTACATTAAAAATAAAAATCACAAAATAATCTTGGGTAAGTAAAATCAATAAATAAACCCCTAAATATCTATATTTTTTTTGCATGGTCAGTAAGCGGGTGGGGTATAGCGCGCTGATATTCAGGATTCCAACAATCATTAGTCAAATGTCGGAATTCCGACTGCTGGGTTGTCACAGATTCTGTTCTCCCCCTATGGGGGTCCTGGACCCCCTCGAGGGAGAATAGATCCTGTCAGTTAGGATCCCAACTTTTGGGGTTTTAACGGTTGGGATTCTAATGTCGCTGTAATGACTGTCAGGGGGTCATCCGGCACCCGTAAGCAGGTAATCATCAACTACACAGGAAAGATACAAGAGCCCATATAGACTGTTAAAGGCTCATTTTATCTCCATGTATATAATAGTAAGGTTACCTAAGACATACAGTGTATTACAGAACCTTGTAGGACACTACTGGTACTATCTATAGGAGTGAAGATGGTTCTGCACCTAGAAGTAATAATGCCACTGTATAGGTCATTGGTACGGCCTCATCTAGAGTATTGTGTCCAGTTCAGGAGGCCATATCTCCAGTAGGATATAAATACATTAGAGACTGTACAAAGAAGGACAACTAAAATGGTGCATGGCCTACATCACAAAACGTACCTGGAAAGACTAAAAGATCTTAATATGTATACTTTAGAGCAGAGAAGGGAAAGGGGGCACATGATAGAAACTGTCACATATATCAAGGGATTTAACAAGGTACAGGTGGGAGACATTCTTCACAGGAAGAGG
This sequence comes from Crinia signifera, assembly GCF_055691185.1. NCBI lineage: Eukaryota > Metazoa > Chordata > Amphibia > Anura > Myobatrachidae > Crinia > Crinia signifera. The sequence continues at coordinate 288,144,021 of NC_139222.1, read as the reverse complement.
AGCAACAGAACACGAGGACATGCACTGACACTAGGGGGAGGAAGGTACAGGTGGGAGACATTCTTCACAGGAAGAGGAGCAGCAGAACACGAGGACATGCACTGAAACTAGAGGGAGGAAGGTACAGGTGGGAGACATTCCTCACAGGAAGAGGAGCAGCAGAACACGAGGACATGCACTGACACTAGGGGGAGGAAGGTACAGGTGGGAGACATTAGTCACAGGAAGAGGAGCAGCAGAACACGAGGACATGCACTGACACTAGGGGGAGAAAGGTACAGGTGGGAGACTTTCTTCACAGGAAGAGGAGCAACAGAACACGAGGACATGCACTGACACTAGAGGGAGGAAGGTACAGGTGGGAGACATTCTTCACAGGAAGAGGAGCAACAGAACACGAGGACATGCACTGACACTAGAGGGAGGAAGGTACAGGTGGGAGACATTCTTCACAGGAAGAGGAGCAGCAAAACACGAGGACATGCATTGACACTAGAGGGAGGAAGGTACAGGTGGGAGACATTGTTCACAGGAAGAGGAGCAGCAGAACACGAGGACACGCACTGACACTAGAGGGAGGAAGGTACAGGTGGTAGACATTAGTCACAGGAGGAGGAGCAGCAGAACACAAGGACATGTACTTACACTAGAGGGAGGAAGGTACAGGTGGGAGACATTGTTCACAGGAAGAGGAGCAGCAGAACACGAGGACACGCACTGACACTAGAGGGAGGAAGGTACAGGTGGGAGACATTAGTCACAGGAAGAGGAGCAGCAGAACACGAGGACACGCACTGACACTAGAGGGAGGAAGGTACAGGTGGGAGACATTAGTCACAGGAAGAGGAGCAGCAGAACACAAGGACATGTACTGACACTAGAGGGAGGAAGGTACAGGTGGGAGACATTGTTCACAGGAAGAGGAGCAGCAGAACACGAGGACATGCACTGACACTAGAGGGAGGAAGGTACAGGTGGGAGACATTAGTCACTGGAAGAGGAGCAGCAGAACACGAGGACATGGACTGACACTAGAGGGAGGAAGGTACAGGTGGGAGACATTAGTCACAAGAAGAGGAGCAGCAGAACACGAGGACATGCACTGACACTAGGGGGAGGAAGGTACAGGTGGGAGACATTCTTCACAGGAAGAGGAGCAGCAGAACACGAGGACATGCACTGACACTAGGGGGAGGAAGGTACAGGTGGCAGACATTAGTCACAGGAAGAGGAGCAGCAGAACACGAGGACATGCACTGACACTAGGGGGAGGAAGGTACAGATGGGAGACATTCTTCACAGGAAGAGAAGCAGCAGAACACGAGGACATGCACTGACACTAGGGGTAGAGGAAGGTACAGGTGGGAGACATTGTTCACAGGAAGAGGAGCAGCAGAACACGAGGACATGCACTGACACTAGAGGGAGGAAGGTACAGAAGGTACAGGTGGGAGACATTCTTCACAGGAAGAGAAGCAGCAGAACACGAGGACATGCACTGACACTAAGGGGAGAGGAAGGTACAGGTGGGAGACATTAGTCACAGGAAGAGGAGCAGCAGCACACGAGGACATGCACTGACACTAGGGGGAGGAAGGTACAGGTGGGAGGCATTCTTCACAGGAAGAGGAGCAGCAGAACACAAGGACATGCACTGACACTAGAGGAAGGAAGATTCAGGGGAAATGTGGGGAAGAATTACTTCACAGAAAGAGTAGTTGATAAGTGGAGTAGCCTCCCATCAGAGGTGGTAGAGAAAAATACAGTTAGAGCAATGTAAACATGCTTGGGATAGGCATATTGATATCCTTACAAAGAAATAAGGATCAGATATGGTTTGAGGTAACATGTTTAAAAAGGGTTTAAACAATGTGGGTCGGGAATGGCACAGGTAAATGCATACAATTATTGATAACGTACATTAACGTAAATGACCAACATAAATACCACTGATGAACAAATGTGGAGTGGTGTTTGGTTGGCGGTGCTCCCAAAATGTTCAGCAGGACAACTGACAAAAAAACAAGTCACAAAGTGACAGAAGAAGGAAGAACAAAAAGGCTTTTTGGGGCACACTTTAATGAAAATTGATTGTAGAAATTTAATATATAACTTTTAATGAATGATTAGTACTAAAAAAAGGGGGGTGTACGTATTGAGTCAAAACAATAAATTACACGTCGTAGGTATAAAGTATTTTTTCAAGACATTAGTGGCGAAAATAACAAAGGCAAAAATTGTTAATAGTTAATTAAGCTCCTTTAGTCACCAAGTCATGTATACACTCATGTATAATATTTCAGTAGGTATGAGGTGACCGGAGCAGAAAGAGTCAGAGACGCATGACACTTGTCCCTTACTGCTGATGATGATATTGTTCCCAGTGCAAAGTGATAGGAAAAGAAGAATAATAAGAATAGAGGACTCCCTTAGTCCGACAGAGGTGTATCTGCTGTCCACGTTTTAATTACAGCAACTGGTATTCCCAAACGGTCTCCCAATGAGGTACTAGCCAGTCCAATCACTGCTTAGCTGCTGAGTGCGGGATGGTATTCAGGCGAGCCAGTGATGTATGGCCGTATTGAACACGGAAGAGAGTACCGCAATGCCTTATAATGGGAAGCAAAGGTGTGCTTCTGCTTTTTGTTCAGCGAGCATTCGGTCACCCTGTTGCTGGTGCATTGCAGGGGGATCAGTTTCACCAAAACAAATGAGAGAGTCACGGAAGATTAGAATAAACAAGTACAAAGGAATGGATATCAGTGACACCTCTTCTGCTTTCCACCATCAATCGTAGATATCAAATGGCAGATGAGAGTGATAGTAGTCACCGATTATGCCAAACAGAAATAGAAAGTTCAGAGAAAGGTCCCAGGACTTGGTCTCAGAAAAATGAGTAATTGTACCCTTATCTCCTCTCCGAGAGCAATAAAGCTGGTGTCGGTATTGATTACACTGATCACCACTCCATATTGTAGGGATGCTTTGATGAGGGATAGAGATTTCCAGTACAGTGAGTGTATAGTCAAGACAATAATAAATTATTACCCATGCAATGTATGACAATCAAATACATTCACACACATGGCAGACTTGAAAGAAATTGCCTGGTGTGTAGTCACGGTTTTAGTATGAAAAGCAATAGTAACATATAATCCTGGCTTTTAGCTGACTAGAGGATAGTCAGGAGAATTTTATGCGCAGTCATAATTTTCAAACTATTGATGAAGAGATTATCACAGAAAAGAATGTATAATGCACACATATATAGGTTGACAATTTTAGCATTTAAAGCAACCATTTAAGACAGCACTCATCCAAAGGGGCCATGTAACCATACTAGATGCGATATGCAATGGTGCTCATTCAATCAGAGCATAATAAACGAGCAACCAGTATATAATGCACTTATTTGATGGATGCTTATAGTAACTGTCAAAAAAATATACACATGAATAGAACAGTCCAATCACCGTTATAATGGGTAGTCGCAACTGTAGGTAGCTCAGAGTATAATAACCGAGCAACCAGTATAAAATACATTCATTAGATGGATGCTTGTGGTAACTATCAGAAAAATATAAATGAACAGAACAATCCAATCACAGCTATAATGGGTGGTCGCAGCTGTGAAGGACCGCTGATGATACTGACTGCCGCGGCTGAGACCACGCTGCATATAACACATCCACTTCGTGAGATGTGAATGCAGGCTATGGTCTCCAAGTCGGGTTAGCCAGAGTAGTTTTACCTGCCCAGAACACGTTGGTGGCGTGTAGAATATGGTCAGCGCTTGTCAGCGCTTGTGCGGTGATGGCGCTCGGGACAATAGGAGCGAAGAAACAGTGTGTTGCGCCGGGATTCAGCAGAGGGGAGGTGTGTCAGAGGCGTGTACCTCTTACACGTGTTTCGCCAATGGGCTTGATCACAAATGACGTGTGGTCAAGGGGTTCCCCCAGTCTAACTATATAGAGGGTTCCCCCAGTCTACTCTGAGCTACCTACAGTTGCGACTACCCATTATAACGGTGATTGGACTGTTCTATTCATGTGTATATTTTTTTGACAGTTACTATAAGCATCCATCAAATAAGTGCATTATATACTGGTTGCTCGTTTATTATGCTCTGATTGAATGAGCACCATTGCATATCGCATCTAGTATGGTTACATGGCCCCTTTGGATGAGTGCTGTCTTAAATGGTTGCTTTAAATGCTAAAATTGTCAACCTATATATGTGTGCATTATACATTCTTTTCTGTGATAATCTCTTCATCAATAGTTTGAAAATTATGACTGCGCATAAAATTCTCCTGACTATCCTCTAGTCAGCTAAAAGCCAGGATTATATGTTACTATTGCTTTTCATACTAAAACCGTGACTACACACCAGGCAATTTCTTTCAAGTCTGCCATGTGTGTGAATGTATTTGATTGTCATACATTGCATGGGTAATAATTTATTATTGTCTTGACTATACACTCACTGTACTGGAAATCTCTATCCCTCATCAAAGCATCCCTACAATATGGAGTGGTGATCAGTGTAATCAATACCGACACCAGCTTTATTGCTCCCGGAGAGGAGATAAGGGTACAATTACTCATTTTTCTGAGACCAAGTCCTGGGACCTTTCTCTGAACTTTCTATTTCTGTTTGGCATAATCGGTGACTACTATCACTCTCATCTGCCATTTGATATCTACGATTGATGGTGGAAAGCAGAAGAGGTGTCACTGATATCCATTCCTTTGTACTTATTTATTCTAATCTTCCGTGACTCTCTCATTTTTTTTGGTGAAACTGATCCCCCTGCAATGCACCAGCAACAGGGTGACCGAATGCTCGCTGAACAAAAAGCAGAAGCACACCTTTGCTTCCCATTATAAGGCATTGCGGTACTCTCTTCCGTGTTCAATACGGCCATACATCACTGGCTCGCCTGAATACCATCCCGCACTCAGCAGCTAAGCAGTGATTGGACTGGCTAGTACCTCATTGGGAGACCGTTTGGGAATACCAGTTGCTGTAATTAAAACGTGGACAGCAGATACACCTCTGTCGGACTAAGGGAGTCCTCTATTCTTATTATTCTTCTTTTCCTATAACTTTGCACTGGGAACAATATCATCATCAGCAGTAAGGGACAAGTGTCATGCGTCTCTGACTCTTTCTGCTCCGGTCACCTCATACTTACTAAAATATTATGCATGAGTGTATATATGACTTGGTGACTAAAGGAGCTTAATTAACTATTAACAATTTTTGCCTTTGTTATTTTCGCCCCTAATGTCTTGAAAAAATACTTTATACCTACGACGTGTAATTTATTGTTTTGACTCAATACGTACACCCCCCTTTTTTTAGTACTAATCATTCATTAAAAGTTATATATTAAATTTCTACAATCAATTTTCATTAAAGTGTGCCCCAAAAAGCCTTTTTGTTCTTCCTTCTTCTGTCACATTGTGACTTATTTTTTTGTCATGTTTAAAAAGGGGGCAGACTAGATGGGCCAAGTGGTTCTTATCTGCCGTCACATTCTATGTTTCTATGTAATCCATTATTCCCACTCTTACTAGAGGAGATGATAGGTATTTCTATAATGGGTGCAATGTGTGCAGTGTACATGGGTCCCTCATCCTAGGGGGCTGCGGAATATGCGTGCGCTATATAAATAACTGGTAATAAATAAATGACCCCATAGCCCCGTACACACGGGGAGATATATTGCTCAGTTTCTCCTTTTCATCAGCGACCAAAGATGGTCGCTGATGAAAGTGAACCTCTGCTGGTTGCAGGAGCAAGCTCTCCATCATCGAGCAAGCTCCTGCGACCAGCGATTAGAACGGGGCTGAAATCGCCAGGGCACAGTCCCATCACTGGCAATATGGTCGCCTGCGACCATATTTCCAGCGATTTCAGCCCCTATCACCACCGTGTGTACACAGCTCATGCTGCTTGTCAGACTAGATAAGGTGGGACACCATCACACTAATTAAAAGCAACATGATGTGTAACACTGAGATGCGAATTTTTGGGTAAAATATCTGTTTCTATTCAGCTCCTGATTGCTTTGGATGACTGTTAAACAACGACATGTTGTATGTTACTGTTTGGATTGCTTTGTAAATAAGTTGCTCAATACCTGACTACAAACCCATCATATTTTACACCTGAAGATCTAAAGTCTTGTATTTAATAAGAGCTGATGGAATACACTGAAATGCTGAAACACCTCGTACATTGTAAAAATAATCAAAACACAGTTTCATGAAGAAAAAAGTTTAATTCAGTCAATACATTACAATATACAAGAGACTAAGAAACTTGATGATAGTGAAAGATTAGATCAACTAAGTAATATATATTACACTATGTACAGTATATATTTAGTTGCTGGCCAAGGTGCTGGAGATCCAGGAGTTGTAGTTGCAAACCTTGGTGTAGACACCGGGGTAGTTCCTCAGGGCACATCCGTATCCCCAGGAGACAACACCCTGGAGCTGTCCGTTACAGACCACGGGTCCACCAGAGTCTCCCTGAACAGAGGAGGGAGATT